>NC_090011.1:960315-1280420 GCF_036417845.1 Apteryx mantelli
AGCGTCTTCCCAGGGCAGGGCTGCACAGCAGCACAGTGCTGCACTGGTTGCCGAAGGCTGCTGCCTTCTCCCAAGAATCAGAACCCGACCAGGGTACTCGCCCAGCGCTGTGTGCAATGCCTCCCCCTGCAGTTTGTAACGGCCCTTCTGCTTTCTTTTGCAGGGCAACTGCAAGCACAGGCAGGTGAGTGCTTCCTGGCGTGTGAGAGAGGCTCCTTGTTGCTGGCGGGGAAGGTGGGAATGGGGAGCGCTGTGTGTCCGTGGGGCCAGCCCTTCACCCGGGCGGCCAGGAAGGAAGCCTGCTGCTTGCCTCCCAAGGTGTCCCTTGCCCTCCTGCCCTCTGCTGCCGCGGCAGCCCTGGCAAGGTGGACTGAGCAGGCAGCAGGGGCTGGAAGCCGTAAGAGCTGACATTCTTCAGAAGGCTCTCTTGCCAAAAGACTCACACCTCTCTCTCTCCTTTCCACTTCCCTTTGCCTTTTACAGACCGACTGCAGAAAGAACACAGTAAGTGGCCTTTCATACTGATACTTGTTTGGCGACCATGAACTGCTGGGATGTCTTGGGGCACCTGCTGAGCTCAGGAAAGCCTCCTGGCCTCCCCCAGTTGTGCAGGGACACATCATGCTGTGATCATCAAGGCCCTGTAGAAAGGGAAGGCCATTACGTCAAAGGATCTGCTTGGGCCCTAGGCTGAGAGGTTGCTCCTGGGGTCCCCGGGGCGCACAACGCGGACCGGGAAGAGAGCTGCAGCAAGGGGAAAGGAGAAGTCAGCAAACGCCTGGGTGGGGAGACGTGGCGGGCTCTGAGGCGCAGTGCCTTGTCTTTGCTAAGTGCCTTTTCCCTTCCTTTTGTAGCTCAGGGGAAAGAAGAAAAGGGTAAGTGGTCTGCGCTGCCTGGGACGTGGTCCTTGTGGAGAGGTCCCATGGCAAGAGGGAGGTGCTGGTGTCCAAAGCCCTGGGACTTCTTGGGGCAGGCAAGGAGCCCCTTGTTGTGAGCAGGAGCGCAGCTGCTGGCCCTGTGCAGGCTGCCCAGCGGAGGTCTTCATCTTCATCTGGAGCCTGCCCGGCAGGCTTGCCTGAGGAACAGGAGCATGTGGAAGGGAGGTAGAGAGGGCCGGAAGGCAGAACTGGAATGAGGGGTGAGCGAAGGAAGGAAGGAAGGTGAGCAGAGCAGAGCAGAGCAGAGCAGAGCAGAGGAGGAAGCGATAAGCAGGGCAAGAAGGAGGGAAGGAAGCCATTAAGGCTGAGTGGAAGGGAAGGGAAGGGTGGAGGTGTGGCAGGGCATCAGGGCTTGGGGAAGGACTTGCAGAAGGCAGGCTGGAGGGAGGGAGGGAAGGAAGGGTGGAAGGAAGTGTGGAAGGAAAGGACGAAGGAAGAATGAAAGGAAGGAAGGAAGCAAGCAAGCAAGCAAGCTAGGAACGACATGAAGGAAGGAGGGATTTAAAAAGGTTTTGTATGGATTGAAGGAAGGCAGGAGAAGAGGCTAGAAGGGGTCAAGACGGGAATGAGAGACAGGAGAAACTGAGAACGCGAGCACTCTGAATTCTCCTGTGAGCACCATTGAGCTCGTGTGGGCTCTCTGCCTCAGGTAGGGCATGCACAGCGCTGGCCTTTGTTTAGCTGTGTGAGCCCAGGTGCCAAGCGTCTTCCCAGGGCAGGGCTGCACAGCAGCACAGTGCTGCACTGGTTGCCGAAGGCTGCTGCCTTCTCCCAAGAATCAGAACCCGACCAGGGTACTCGCCCAGCGCTGTGTGCAATGCCTCCCCCTGCAGTTTGTAACGGCCCTTCTGCTTTCTTTTGCAGGGCAACTGCAAGCACAGGCAGGTGAGTGCTTCCTGGCGTGTGAGAGAGGCTCCTTGTTGCTGGCGGGGAAGGTGGGAATGGGGAGCGCTGTGTGTCCGTGGGGCCAGCCCTTCACCCGGGCGGCCAGGAAGGAAGCCTGCTGCTTGCCTCCCAAGGTGTCCCTTGCCCTCCTGCCCTCTGCTGCCGCGGCACTTCTGGCAAGGTGGACTGAGCAGGCAGCAGGGGCTGGAAGCCATAAGAGCTGACATTCTTCAGAAGGCTCTCTTGCCAGAAGACTCACACCTCTCTCTCTCTCTCCTTTCCACTTCCCTTTGCCTTTTACAGACCGACTGAAGAAAGAACACAGTAAGTGGCCTTTCCTTTCTGATACTTCTTTGGCGACCAGGAACTGCTGGGATGTCTTGGGGCACCTGCTGAGCTCAGGAAAGCCTCCTGGCCTCCCCCAGTTGTGCAGGGACACATCATGCTGTGATCATCAAGGCCCTGTAGAAAGGGAAGGCCATTACGTCAAAGGATCTGCTTGGGCCCTAGGCTGAGAGGTTGCTCCTGGGGTCCCCGGGGTGCACAACGCGGACCGGGAAGAGAGCTGCAGCAAGGGGAAGGGAGAAGTCAGCAAAGGCCTGTGTGGGGAGACGTGGCGGGCTCTGAGGCGCAGCGCCTTGTCTTTGCTAAGTGCCTTTTCCCTTCCTTTTGTAGCTCAGGTGAAAGAAGAAAAAGGTAAGTGGTCTGCGCTGCCTGGGACGTGGTCCTTGTGGAGAGGTCCCGTGGCAAGAGGGAGGTGCTGGTGTCCAAAGCCCTGGGACTTCTTGGGGCAGGCAAGGAGCCCCTTGTTGTGAGCAGGAGCGCAGCTGCTGGCCCTGTGCAGGCTGCCCAGCAGAGGTCTTCATCTTCATCTGGAGCCTGCCCGGCAGGCTTGCCTGAGGAACAGGAGCATGTGGAAGGGAGGTAGAGAGGGCCGGAAGGCAGAACTGGAATGAGGGGTGAGCGAAGGAAGGAAGGAAGGTGAGCAGAGCAGAGCAGAGCAGAGCAGAGGAGGAAGCGATAAGCAGGGCAAGAAGGAGGGAAGGAAGCCATTAAGGCTGAGTGGAAGGGAAGGGAAGGGTGGAGGTGTGGCAGGGCATCAGGGCTTGGGGAAGGACTTGCAGAAGGCAGGCTGGAGGGAGGGAGGGAAGGAAGGGTGGAAGGAAGTGTGGAAGGAAAGGACGAAGGAAGAATGAAAGGAAGGAAGGAAGCAAGCAAGCAAGCAAGCTAGGAACGACATGAAGGAAGGAGGGATTTAAAAAGGTTTTGTATGGATTGAAGGAAGGCAGGAGAAGAGGCTAGAAGGGGTCAAGACGGGAATGAGAGACAGGAGAAACTGAGAACGCGAGCACTCTGAATTCTCCTGTGAGCACCATTGAGCTCGTGTGGGCTCTCTGCCTCAGGTAGGGCATGCACAGCGCTGGCCTTTGTTTAGCTGTGTGAGCCCAGGTGCCAAGCGTCTTCCCAGGGCAGGGCTGCACAGCAGCACAGTGCTGCACTGGTTGCCGAAGGCTGCTGCCTTCTCCCAAGAATCAGAACCCGACCAGGGTACTCGCCCAGCGCTGTGTGCAATGCCTCCCCCTGCAGTTTGTAACGGCCCTTCTGCTTTCTTTTGCAGGGCAACTGCAAGCACAGGCAGGTGAGTGCTTCCTGGCGTGTGAGAGAGGCTCCTTGTTGCTGGCGGGGAAGGTGGGAATGGGGAGCGCTGTGTGTCCGTGGGGCCAGCCCTTCACCCGGGCGGCCAGGAAGGAAGCCTGCTGCTTGCCTCCCAAGGTGTCCCTTGCCCTCCTGCCCTCTGCTGCCGCGGCAGCCCTGGCAAGGTGGACTGAGCAGGCAGCAGGGGCTGGAAGCCGTAAGAGCTGACATTCTTCAGAAGGCTCTCTTGCCAGAAGACTCACACCTCTCTCTCTCTCTCTCCTTTCCACTTCCCTTTGCCTTTTACAGACCGACTGAAGAAAGAACACAGTAAGTGGCCTTTCCTTTCTGATACTTCTTTGGCGACCAGGAACTGCTGGGATGTCTTGGGGCACCTGCTGAGCTCAGGAAAGCCTCCTGGCCTCCCCCAGTTGTGCAGGGACACATCATGCTGTGATCATCAAGGCCCTGTAGAAAGGGAAGGCCATTACGTCAAAGGATCTGCTTGGGCCCTAGGCTGAGAGGTTGCTCCTGGGGTCCCCGGGGTGCACAACGCGGACCGGGAAGAGAGCTGCAGCAAGGGGAAGGGAGAAGTCAGCAAACGCCTGGGTGGGGAGACGTGGCGGGCTCTGAGGCGCAGCGCCTTGTCTTTGCTAAGTGCCTTTTCCCTTCCTTTTGTAGCTCAGGTGAAAGAAGAAAAAGGTAAGTGGTCTGCGCTGCCTGGGACGTGGTCCTTGTGGAGAGGTCCCGTGGCAAGAGGGAGGTGCTGGTGTCCAAAGCCCTGGGACTTCTTGGGGCAGGCAAGGAGCCCCTTGTTGTGAGCAGGAGCGCAGCTGCTGGCCCTGTGCAGGCTGCCCAGCAGAGGTCTTCATCTTCATCTGGAGCCTGCCCGGCAGGCTTGCCTGAGGAACAGGAGCATGTGGAAGGGAGGTAGAGAGGGCCGGAAGGCAGAACTGGAATGAGGGGTGAGCGAAGGAAGGAAGGAAGGTGAGCAGAGCAGAGCAGAGCAGAGCAGAGCAGAGCAGAGGAGGAAGCGATAAGCAGGGCAAGAAGGAGGGAAGGAAGCCATTAAGGCTGAGTGGAAGGGAAGGGAAGGGTGGAGGTGTGGCAGGGCATCAGGGCTTGGGGAAGGACTTGCAGAAGGCAGGCTGGAGGGAGGGAGGGAAGGAAGGGTGGAAGGAAGTGTGGAAGGAAAGGACGAAGGAAGAATGAAAGGAAGGAAGGAAGCAAGCAAGCAAGCTAGGAACGACATGAAGGAAGGAGGGATTTGAAAAGGTTTTGTATGGATTGAAGGAAGGCAGGAGAAGAGGCTAGAAGGGGTCAAGACGGGAATGAGAGACAGGAGAAACTGAGAACGCGAGCACTCTGAATTCTCCTGTGAGCACCACTGAGCTCGTGTGGGCTCTCTGCCTCAGGTAGGGCATGCACAGCGCTGGCCTTTGTTTAGCTGTGTGAGCCCAGGTGCCAAGCGTCTTCCCAGGGCAGGGCTGCACAGCAGCACAGTGCTGCACTGGTTGCCGAAGGCTGCTGCCTTCTCCCAAGAATCAGAACCCGACCAGGGTACTCGCCCAGCGCTGTGTGCAATGCCTCCCCCTGCAGTTTGTAACGGCCCTTCTGCTTTCTTTTGCAGGGCAACTGCAAGCACAGGCAGGTGAGTGCTTCCTGGCGTGTGAGAGAGGCTCCTTGTTGCTGGCGGGGAAGGTGGGAATGGGGAGCGCTGTGTGTCCGTGGGGCCAGCCCTTCACCCGGGCGGCCAGGAAGGAAGCCTGCTGCTTGCCTCCCAAGGTGTCCCTTGCCCTCCTGCCCTCTGCTGCCGCGGCAGCCCTGGCAAGGTGGACTGAGCAGGCAGCAGGGGCTGGAAGCCATAAGAGCTGACATTCTTCAGAAGGCTCTCTTGCCAAAAGACTCACACCTCTCTCTCTCCTTTCCACTTCCCTTTGCCTTTCACAGACCGACTGCAGAAAGAACACAGTAAGTGGCCTTTCCTTTCTGATACTTCTTTGGCGACCATGAACTGCTGGGATGTCTTGGGGCACCTGCTGAGCTCAGGAAAGCCTCCTGGCCTCCCCCAGCTGTGCAGGGACACATCATGCTGTGATCATCAAGGCCCAGTAGAAAGGGAAGGCCATTACGTCAAAGGTTCTGCTTGGGCCCTAGGCTGAGAGGTTGCTCCTGGGGTCCCCGGGGTGCACAACGCGGACCGGGAAGAGAGCTGCAGCAAGGGGAAGGGAGAAGTCAGCAAAGGCCTGTGTGGGGAGACGTGGCGGGCTCTGAGGCGCAGCGCCTTGTCTTTGCTAAGTGCCTTTTCCCTTCCTTTTGTAGCTCAGGTGAAAGAAGAAAAAGGTAAGTGGTCTGCGCTGCCTGGGACGTGGTCCTTGTGGAGAGGTCCCGTGGCAAGAGGGAGGTGCTGGTGTCCAAAGCCCTGGGACTTCTTGGGGCAGGCAAGGAGCCCCTTGTTGTGAGCAGGAGCGCAGCTGCTGGCCCTGTGCAGGCTGCCCAGCGGAGGTCTTCATCTTCATCTGGAGCCTGCCCGGCAGGCTTGCCTGAGGAACAGGAGCATGTGGAAGGGAGGTAGAGAGGGCCGGAAGGCAGAACTGGAATGAGGGGTGAGCGAAGGAAGGAAGGAAGGTGAGCAGAGCAGAGCAGAGCAGAGCAGAGCAGAGGAGGAAGCGATAAGCAGGGCAAGAAGGAGGGAAGGAAGCCATTAAGGCTGAGTGGAAGGGAAGGGAAGGGTGGAGGTGTGGCAGGGCATCAGGGCTTGGGGAAGGACTTGCAGAAGGCAGGCTGGAGGGAGGGAGGGAAGGAAGGGTGGAAGGAAGTGTGGAAGGAAAGGACGAAGGAAGAATGAAAGGAAGGAAGGAAGCAAGCAAGCAAGCAAGCTAGGAACGACATGAAGGAAGGAGGGATTTAAAAAGGTTTTGTATGGATTGAAGGAAGGCAGGAGAAGAGGCTAGAAGGGGTCAAGACGGGAATGAGAGACAGGAGAAACTGAGAACGCGAGCACTCTGAATTCTCCTGTGAGCACCATTGAGCTCGTGTGGGCTCTCTGCCTCAGGTAGGGCATGCACAGCGCTGGCCTTTGTTTAGCTGTGTGAGCCCAGGTGCCAAGCGTCTTCCCAGGGCAGGGCTGCACAGCAGCACAGTGCTGCACTGGTTGCCGAAGGCTGCTGCCTTCTCCCAAGAATCAGAACCCGACCAGGGTACTCGCCCAGCGCTGTGTGCAATGCCTCCCCCTGCAGTTTGTAACGGCCCTTCTGCTTTCTTTTGCAGGGCAACTGCAAGCACAGGCAGGTGAGTGCTTCCTGGCGTGTGAGAGAGGCTCCTTGTTGCTGGCGGGGAAGGTGGGAATGGGGAGCGCTGTGTGTCCGTGGGGCCAGCCCTTCACCCGGGCGGCCAGGAAGGAAGCCTGCTGCTTGCCTCCCAAGGTGTCCCTTGCCCTCCTGCCCTCTGCTGCCGCGGCACTTCTGGCAAGGTGGACTGAGCAGGCAGCAGGGGCTGGAAGCCATAAGAGCTGACATTCTTCAGAAGGCTCTCTTGCCAGAAGACTCACACCTCTCTCTCTCTCTCCTTTCCACTTCCCTTTGCCTTTTACAGACCGACTGAAGAAAGAACACAGTAAGTGGCCTTTCCTTTCTGATACTTCTTTGGCGACCAGGAACTGCTGGGATGTCTTGGGGCACCTGCTGAGCTCAGGAAAGCCTCCTGGCCTCCCCCAGTTGTGCAGGGACACATCATGCTGTGATCATCAAGGCCCTGTAGAAAGGGAAGGCCATTACGTCAAAGGATCTGCTTGGGCCCTAGGCTGAGAGGTTGCTCCTGGGGTCCCCGGGGTGCACAACGCGGACCGGGAAGAGAGCTGCAGCAAGGGGAAGGGAGAAGTCAGCAAAGGCCTGTGTGGGGAGACGTGGCGGGCTCTGAGGCGCAGCGCCTTGTCTTTGCTAAGTGCCTTTTCCCTTCCTTTTGTAGCTCAGGTGAAAGAAGAAAAAGGTAAGTGGTCTGCGCTGCCTGGGACGTGGTCCTTGTGGAGAGGTCCCGTGGCAAGAGGGAGGTGCTGGTGTCCAAAGCCCTGGGACTTCTTGGGGCAGGCAAGGAGCCCCTTGTTGTGAGCAGGAGCGCAGCTGCTGGCCCTGTGCAGGCTGCCCAGCAGAGGTCTTCATCTTCATCTGGAGCCTGCCCGGCAGGCTTGCCTGAGGAACAGGAGCATGTGGAAGGGAGGTAGAGAGGGCCGGAAGGCAGAACTGGAATGAGGGGTGAGCGAAGGAAGGAAGGAAGGTGAGCAGAGCAGAGCAGAGCAGAGCAGAGGAGGAAGCGATAAGCAGGGCAAGAAGGAGGGAAGGAAGCCATTAAGGCTGAGTGGAAGGGAAGGGAAGGGTGGAGGTGTGGCAGGGCATCAGGGCTTGGGGAAGGACTTGCAGAAGGCAGGCTGGAGGGAGGGAGGGAAGGAAGGGTGGAAGGAAGTGTGGAAGGAAAGGACGAAGGAAGAATGAAAGGAAGGAAGGAAGCAAGCAAGCAAGCAAGCTAGGAACGACATGAAGGAAGGAGGGATTTAAAAAGGTTTTGTATGGATTGAAGGAAGGCAGGAGAAGAGGCTAGAAGGGGTCAAGACGGGAATGAGAGACAGGAGAAACTGAGAACGCGAGCACTCTGAATTCTCCTGTGAGCACCATTGAGCTCGTGTGGGCTCTCTGCCTCAGGTAGGGCATGCACAGCGCTGGCCTTTGTTTAGCTGTGTGAGCCCAGGTGCCAAGCGTCTTCCCAGGGCAGGGCTGCACAGCAGCACAGTGCTGCACTGGTTGCCGAAGGCTGCTGCCTTCTCCCAAGAATCAGAACCCGACCAGGGTACTCGCCCAGCGCTGTGTGCAATGCCTCCCCCTGCAGTTTGTAACGGCCCTTCTGCTTTCTTTTGCAGGGCAACTGCAAGCACAGGCAGGTGAGTGCTTCCTGGCGTGTGAGAGAGGCTCCTTGTTGCTGGCGGGGAAGGTGGGAATGGGGAGCGCTGTGTGTCCGTGGGGCCAGCCCTTCACCCGGGCGGCCAGGAAGGAAGCCTGCTGCTTGCCTCCCAAGGTGTCCCTTGCCCTCCTGCCCTCTGCTGCCGCGGCAGCCCTGGCAAGGTGGACTGAGCAGGCAGCAGGGGCTGGAAGCCGTAAGAGCTGACATTCTTCAGAAGGCTCTCTTGCCAGAAGACTCACACCTCTCTCTCTCTCTCTCCTTTCCACTTCCCTTTGCCTTTTACAGACCGACTGAAGAAAGAACACAGTAAGTGGCCTTTCCTTTCTGATACTTCTTTGGCGACCAGGAACTGCTGGGATGTCTTGGGGCACCTGCTGAGCTCAGGAAAGCCTCCTGGCCTCCCCCAGTTGTGCAGGGACACATCATGCTGTGATCATCAAGGCCCTGTAGAAAGGGAAGGCCATTACGTCAAAGGATCTGCTTGGGCCCTAGGCTGAGAGGTTGCTCCTGGGGTCCCCGGGGTGCACAACGCGGACCGGGAAGAGAGCTGCAGCAAGGGAAAGGGAGAAGTCAGCAAACGCCTGGGTGGGGAGACGTGGCGGGCTCTGAGGCGCAGCGCCTTGTCTTTGCTAAGTGCCTTTTCCCTTCCTTTTGTAGCTCAGGTGAAAGAAGAAAAAGGTAAGTGGTCTGCGCTGCCTGGGACGTGGTCCTTGTGGAGAGGTCCCGTGGCAAGAGGGAGGTGCTGGTGTCCAAAGCCCTGGGACTTCTTGGGGCAGGCAAGGAGCCCCTTGTTGTGAGCAGGAGCGCAGCTGCTGGCCCTGTGCAGGCTGCCCAGCAGAGGTCTTCATCTTCATCTGGAGCCTGCCCGGCAGGCTTGCCTGAGGAACAGGAGCATGTGGAAGGGAGGTAGAGAGGGCCGGAAGGCAGAACTGGAATGAGGGGTGAGCGAAGGAAGGAAGGAAGGTGAGCAGAGCAGAGCAGAGCAGAGCAGAGCAGAGCAGAGGAGGAAGCGATAAGCAGGGCAAGAAGGAGGGAAGGAAGCCATTAAGGCTGAGTGGAAGGGAAGGGAAGGGTGGAGGTGTGGCAGGGCATCAGGGCTTGGGGAAGGACTTGCAGAAGGCAGGCTGGAGGGAGGGAGGGAAGGAAGGGTGGAAGGAAGTGTGGAAGGAAAGGACGAAGGAAGAATGAAAGGAAGGAAGGAAGCAAGCAAGCAAGCTAGGAACGACATGAAGGAAGGAGGGATTTGAAAAGGTTTTGTATGGATTGAAGGAAGGCAGGAGAAGAGGCTAGAAGGGGTCAAGACGGGAATGAGAGACAGGAGAAACTGAGAACGCGAGCACTCTGAATTCTCCTGTGAGCACCACTGAGCTCGTGTGGGCTCTCTGCCTCAGGTAGGGCATGCACAGCGCTGGCCTTTGTTTAGCTGTGTGAGCCCAGGTGCCAAGCGTCTTCCCAGGGCAGGGCTGCACAGCAGCACAGTGCTGCACTGGTTGCCGAAGGCTGCTGCCTTCTCCCAAGAATCAGAACCCGACCAGGGTACTCGCCCAGCGCTGTGTGCAATGCCTCCCCCTGCAGTTTGTAACGGCCCTTCTGCTTTCTTTTGCAGGGCAACTGCAAGCACAGGCAGGTGAGTGCTTCCTGGCGTGTGAGAGAGGCTCCTTGTTGCTGGCGGGGAAGGTGGGAATGGGGAGCGCTGTGTGTCCGTGGGGCCAGCCCTTCACCCGGGCGGCCAGGAAGGAAGCCTGCTGCTTGCCTCCCAAGGTGTCCCTTGCCCTCCTGCCCTCTGCTGCCGCGGCAGCCCTGGCAAGGTGGACTGAGCAGGCAGCAGGGGCTGGAAGCCATAAGAGCTGACATTCTTCAGAAGGCTCTCTTGCCAAAAGACTCACACCTCTCTCTCTCCTTTCCACTTCCCTTTGCCTTTCACAGACCGACTGCAGAAAGAACACAGTAAGTGGCCTTTCCTTTCTGATACTTCTTTGGCGACCATGAACTGCTGGGATGTCTTGGGGCACCTGCTGAGCTCAGGAAAGCCTCCTGGCCTCCCCCAGCTGTGCAGGGACACATCATGCTGTGATCATCAAGGCCCAGTAGAAAGGGAAGGCCATTACGTCAAAGGTTCTGCTTGGGCCCTAGGCTGAGAGGTTGCTCCTGGGGTCCCCGGGGTGCACAACGCGGACCGGGAAGAGAGCTGCAGCAAGGGGAAGGGAGAAGTCAGCAAAGGCCTGTGTGGGGAGACGTGGCGGGCTCTGAGGCGCAGCGCCTTGTCTTTGCTAAGTGCCTTTTCCCTTCCTTTTGTAGCTCAGGTGAAAGAAGAAAAAGGTAAGTGGTCTGCGCTGCCTGGGACGTGGTCCTTGTGGAGAGGTCCCGTGGCAAGAGGGAGGTGCTGGTGTCCAAAGCCCTGGGACTTCTTGGGGCAGGCAAGGAGCCCCTTGTTGTGAGCAGGAGCGCAGCTGCTGGCCCTGTGCAGGCTGCCCAGCGGAGGTCTTCATCTTCATCTGGAGCCTGCCCGGCAGGCTTGCCTGAGGAACAGGAGCATGTGGAAGGGAGGTAGAGAGGGCCGGAAGGCAGAACTGGAATGAGGGGTGAGCGAAGGAAGGAAGGAAGGTGAGCAGAGCAGAGCAGAGCAGAGCAGAGCAGAGGAGGAAGCGATAAGCAGGGCAAGAAGGAGGGAAGGAAGCCATTAAGGCTGAGTGGAAGGGAAGGGAAGGGTGGAGGTGTGGCAGGGCATCAGGGCTTGGGGAAGGACTTGCAGAAGGCAGGCTGGAGGGAGGGAGGGAAGGAAGGGTGGAAGGAAGTGTGGAAGGAAAGGACGAAGGAAGAATGAAAGGAAGGAAGGAAGCAAGCAAGCAAGCAAGCTA
This sequence comes from Apteryx mantelli, assembly GCF_036417845.1. Taxonomy (NCBI): domain Eukaryota; kingdom Metazoa; phylum Chordata; class Aves; order Apterygiformes; family Apterygidae; genus Apteryx; species Apteryx mantelli. The sequence continues at coordinate 971,582 of NC_090011.1, forward strand.
GGAACGACATGAAGGAAGGAGGGATTTAAAAAGGTTTTGTATGGATTGAAGGAAGGCAGGAGAAGAGGCTAGAAGGGGTCAAGACGGGAATGAGAGACAGGAGAAACTGAGAACGCGAGCACTCTGAATTCTCCTGTGAGCACCATTGAGCTCGTGTGGGCTCTCTGCCTCAGGTAGGGCATGCACAGCGCTGGCCTTTGTTTAGCTGTGTGAGCCCAGGTGCCAAGCGTCTTCCCAGGGCAGGGCTGCACAGCAGCACAGTGCTGCACTGGTTGCCGAAGGCTGCTGCCTTCTCCCAAGAATCAGAACCCGACCAGGGTACTCGCCCAGCGCTGTGTGCAATGCCTCCCCCTGCAGTTTGTAACGGCCCTTCTGCTTTCTTTTGCAGGGCAACTGCAAGCACAGGCAGGTGAGTGCTTCCTGGCGTGTGAGAGAGGCTCCTTGTTGCTGGCGGGGAAGGTGGGAATGGGGAGCGCTGTGTGTCCGTGGGGCCAGCCCTTCACCCGGGCGGCCAGGAAGGAAGCCTGCTGCTTGCCTCCCAAGGTGTCCCTTGCCCTCCTGCCCTCTGCTGCCGCGGCACTTCTGGCAAGGTGGACTGAGCAGGCAGCAGGGGCTGGAAGCCATAAGAGCTGACATTCTTCAGAAGGCTCTCTTGCCAGAAGACTCACACCTCTCTCTCTCTCTCCTTTCCACTTCCCTTTGCCTTTTACAGACCGACTGAAGAAAGAACACAGTAAGTGGCCTTTCCTTTCTGATACTTCTTTGGCGACCAGGAACTGCTGGGATGTCTTGGGGCACCTGCTGAGCTCAGGAAAGCCTCCTGGCCTCCCCCAGTTGTGCAGGGACACATCATGCTGTGATCATCAAGGCCCTGTAGAAAGGGAAGGCCATTACGTCAAAGGATCTGCTTGGGCCCTAGGCTGAGAGGTTGCTCCTGGGGTCCCCGGGGTGCACAACGCGGACCGGGAAGAGAGCTGCAGCAAGGGGAAGGGAGAAGTCAGCAAACGCCTGGGTGGGGAGACGTGGCGGGCTCTGAGGCGCAGCGCCTTGTCTTTGCTAAGTGCCTTTTCCCTTCCTTTTGTAGCTCAGGTGAAAGAAGAAAAAGGTAAGTGGTCTGCGCTGCCTGGGACGTGGTCCTTGTGGAGAGGTCCCGTGGCAAGAGGGAGGTGCTGGTGTCCAAAGCCCTGGGACTTCTTGGGGCAGGCAAGGAGCCCCTTGTTGTGAGCAGGAGCGCAGCTGCTGGCCCTGTGCAGGCTGCCCAGCAGAGGTCTTCATCTTCATCTGGAGCCTGCCCGGCAGGCTTGCCTGAGGAACAGGAGCATGTGGAAGGGAGGTAGAGAGGGCCGGAAGGCAGAACTGGAATGAGGGGTGAGCGAAGGAAGGAAGGAAGGTGAGCAGAGCAGAGCAGAGCAGAGCAGAGGAGGAAGCGATAAGCAGGGCAAGAAGGAGGGAAGGAAGCCATTAAGGCTGAGTGGAAGGGAAGGGAAGGGTGGAGGTGTGGCAGGGCATCAGGGCTTGGGGAAGGACTTGCAGAAGGCAGGCTGGAGGGAGGGAGGGAAGGAAGGGTGGAAGGAAGTGTGGAAGGAAAGGACGAAGGAAGAATGAAAGGAAGGAAGGAAGCAAGCAAGCAAGCAAGCTAGGAACGACATGAAGGAAGGAGGGATTTAAAAAGGTTTTGTATGGATTGAAGGAAGGCAGGAGAAGAGGCTAGAAGGGGTCAAGACGGGAATGAGAGACAGGAGAAACTGAGAACGCGAGCACTCTGAATTCTCCTGTGAGCACCATTGAGCTCGTGTGGGCTCTCTGCCTCAGGTAGGGCATGCACAGCGCTGGCCTTTGTTTAGCTGTGTGAGCCCAGGTGCCAAGCGTCTTCCCAGGGCAGGGCTGCACAGCAGCACAGTGCTGCACTGGTTGCCGAAGGCTGCTGCCTTCTCCCAAGAATCAGAACCCGACCAGGGTACTCGCCCAGCGCTGTGTGCAATGCCTCCCCCTGCAGTTTGTAACGGCCCTTCTGCTTTCTTTTGCAGGGCAACTGCAAGCACAGGCAGGTGAGTGCTTCCTGGCGTGTGAGAGAGGCTCCTTGTTGCTGGCGGGGAAGGTGGGAATGGGGAGCGCTGTGTGTCCGTGGGGCCAGCCCTTCACCCGGGCGGCCAGGAAGGAAGCCTGCTGCTTGCCTCCCAAGGTGTCCCTTGCCCTCCTGCCCTCTGCTGCCGCGGCAGCCCTGGCAAGGTGGACTGAGCAGGCAGCAGGGGCTGGAAGCCGTAAGAGCTGACATTCTTCAGAAGGCTCTCTTGCCAGAAGACTCACACCTCTCTCTCTCTCTCTCCTTTCCACTTCCCTTTGCCTTTTACAGACCGACTGAAGAAAGAACACAGTAAGTGGCCTTTCCTTTCTGATACTTCTTTGGCGACCAGGAACTGCTGGGATGTCTTGGGGCACCTGCTGAGCTCAGGAAAGCCTCCTGGCCTCCCCCAGTTGTGCAGGGACACATCATGCTGTGATCATCAAGGCCCAGTAGAAAGGGAAGGCCATTACGTCAAAGGATCTGCTTGGGCCCTAGGCTGAGAGGTTGCTCCTGGGGTCCCCGGGGTGCACAACGCGGACCGGGAAGAGAGCTGCAGCAAGGGAAAGGGAGAAGTCAGCAAACGCCTGGGTGGGGAGACGTGGCGGGCTCTGAGGCGCAGCGCCTTGTCTTTGCTAAGTGCCTTTTCCCTTCCTTTTGTAGCTCAGGTGAAAGAAGAAAAAGGTAAGTGGTCTGCGCTGCCTGGGACGTGGTCCTTGTGGAGAGGTCCCGTGGCAAGAGGGAGGTGCTGGTGTCCAAAGCCCTGGGACTTCTTGGGGCAGGCAAGGAGCCCCTTGTTGTGAGCAGGAGCGCAGCTGCTGGCCCTGTGCAGGCTGCCCAGCAGAGGTCTTCATCTTCATCTGGAGCCTGCCCGGCAGGCTTGCCTGAGGAACAGGAGCATGTGGAAGGGAGGTAGAGAGGGCCGGAAGGCAGAACTGGAATGAGGGGTGAGCGAAGGAAGGAAGGAAGGTGAGCAGAGCAGAGCAGAGCAGAGCAGAGCAGAGCAGAGGAGGAAGCGATAAGCAGGGCAAGAAGGAGGGAAGGAAGCCATTAAGGCTGAGTGGAAGGGAAGGGAAGGGTGGAGGTGTGGCAGGGCATCAGGGCTTGGGGAAGGACTTGCAGAAGGCAGGCTGGAGGGAGGGAGGGAAGGAAGGGTGGAAGGAAGTGTGGAAGGAAAGGACGAAGGAAGAATGAAAGGAAGGAAGGAAGCAAGCAAGCAAGCTAGGAACGACATGAAGGAAGGAGGGATTTGAAAAGGTTTTGTATGGATTGAAGGAAGGCAGGAGAAGAGGCTAGAAGGGGTCAAGACGGGAATGAGAGACAGGAGAAACTGAGAACGCGAGCACTCTGAATTCTCCTGTGAGCACCACTGAGCTCGTGTGGGCTCTCTGCCTCAGGTAGGGCATGCACAGCGCTGGCCTTTGTTTAGCTGTGTGAGCCCAGGTGCCAAGCGTCTTCCCAGGGCAGGGCTGCACAGCAGCACAGTGCTGCACTGGTTGCCGAAGGCTGCTGCCTTCTCCCAAGAATCAGAACCCGACCAGGGTACTCGCCCAGCGCTGTGTGCAATGCCTCCCCCTGCAGTTTGTAACGGCCCTTCTGCTTTCTTTTGCAGGGCAACTGCAAGCACAGGCAGGTGAGTGCTTCCTGGCATGTGAGAGAGGCTCCTTGTTGCTGGCGGGGAAGGTGGGAATGGGGAGCGCTGTGTGTCCGTGGGGCCAGCCCTTCACCCGGGCGGCCAGGAAGGAAGCCTGCTGCTTGCCTCCCAAGGTGTCCCTTGCCCTCCTGCCCTCTGCTGCCGCGGCAGCCCTGGCAAGGTGGACTGAGCAGGCAGCAGGGGCTGGAAGCCATAAGAGCTGACATTCTTCAGAAGGCTCTCTTGCCAAAAGACTCACACCTCTCTCTCTCCTTTCCACTTCCCTTTGCCTTTCACAGACCGACTGCAGAAAGAACACAGTAAGTGGCCTTTCCTTTCTGATACTTCTTTGGCGACCATGAACTGCTGGGATGTCTTGGGGCACCTGCTGAGCTCAGGAAAGCCTCCTGGCCTCCCCCAGCTGTGCAGGGACACATCATGCTGTGATCATCAAGGCCCAGTAGAAAGGGAAGGCCATTACGTCAAAGGTTCTGCTTGGGCCCTAGGCTGAGAGGTTGCTCCTGGGGTCCCCGGGGTGCACAACGCGGACCGGGAAGAGAGCTGCAGCAAGGGGAAGGGAGAAGTCAGCAAAGGCCTGTGTGGGGAGACGTGGCGGGCTCTGAGGCGCAGCGCCTTGTCTTTGCTAAGTGCCTTTTCCCTTCCTTTTGTAGCTCAGGTGAAAGAAGAAAAAGGTAAGTGGTCTGCGCTGCCTGGGACGTGGTCCTTGTGGAGAGGTCCCGTGGCAAGAGGGAGGTGCTGGTGTCCAAAGCCCTGGGACTTCTTGGGGCAGGCAAGGAGCCCCTTGTTGTGAGCAGGAGCGCAGCTGCTGGCCCTGTGCAGGCTGCCCAGCGGAGGTCTTCATCTTCATCTGGAGCCTGCCCGGCAGGCTTGCCTGAGGAACAGGAGCATGTGGAAGGGAGGTAGAGAGGGCCGGAAGGCAGAACTGGAATGAGGGGTGAGCGAAGGAAGGAAGGAAGGTGAGCAGAGCAGAGCAGAGCAGAGCAGAGCAGAGGAGGAAGCGATAAGCAGGGCAAGAAGGAGGGAAGGAAGCCATTAAGGCTGAGTGGAAGGGAAGGGAAGGGTGGAGGTGTGGCAGGGCATCAGGGCTTGGGGAAGGACTTGCAGAAGGCAGGCTGGAGGGAGGGAGGGAAGGAAGGGTGGAAGGAAGTGTGGAAGGAAAGGACGAAGGAAGAATGAAAGGAAGGAAGGAAGCAAGCAAGCAAGCAAGCTAGGAACGACATGAAGGAAGGAGGGATTTAAAAAGGTTTTGTATGGATTGAAGGAAGGCAGGAGAAGAGGCTAGAAGGGGTCAAGACGGGAATGAGAGACAGGAGAAACTGAGAACGCGAGCACTCTGAATTCTCCTGTGAGCACCATTGAGCTCGTGTGGGCTCTCTGCCTCAGGTAGGGCATGCACAGCGCTGGCCTTTGTTTAGCTGTGTGAGCCCAGGTGCCAAGCGTCTTCCCAGGGCAGGGCTGCACAGCAGCACAGTGCTGCACTGGTTGCCGAAGGCTGCTGCCTTCTCCCAAGAATCAGAACCCGACCAGGGTACTCGCCCAGCGCTGTGTGCAATGCCTCCCCCTGCAGTTTGTAACGGCCCTTCTGCTTTCTTTTGCAGGGCAACTGCAAGCACAGGCAGGTGAGTGCTTCCTGGCGTGTGAGAGAGGCTCCTTGTTGCTGGCGGGGAAGGTGGGAATGGGGAGCGCTGTGTGTCCGTGGGGCCAGCCCTTCACCCGGGCGGCCAGGAAGGAAGCCTGCTGCTTGCCTCCCAAGGTGTCCCTTGCCCTCCTGCCCTCTGCTGCCGCGGCACTTTTGGCAAGGTGGACTGAGCAGGCAGCAGGGGCTGGAAGCCATAAGAGCTGACATTCTTCAGAAGGCTCTCTTGCCAGAAGACTCACACCTCTCTCTCTCTCTCCTTTCCACTTCCCTTTGCCTTTTACAGACCGACTGAAGAAAGAACACAGTAAGTGGCCTTTCCTTTCTGATACTTCTTTGGCGACCAGGAACTGCTGGGATGTCTTGGGGCACCTGCTGAGCTCAGGAAAGCCTCCTGGCCTCCCCCAGTTGTGCAGGGACACATCATGCTGTGATCATCAAGGCCCTGTAGAAAGGGAAGGCCATTACGTCAAAGGATCTGCTTGGGCCCTAGGCTGAGAGGTTGCTCCTGGGGTCCCCGGGGTGCACAACGCGGACCGGGAAGAGAGCTGCAGCAAGGGGAAGGGAGAAGTCAGCAAACGCCTGGGTGGGGAGACGTGGCGGGCTCTGAGGCGCAGCGCCTTGTCTTTGCTAAGTGCCTTTTCCCTTCCTTTTGTAGCTCAGGTGAAAGAAGAAAAAGGTAAGTGGTCTGCGCTGCCTGGGACGTGGTCCTTGTGGAGAGGTCCCGTGGCAAGAGGGAGGTGCTGGTGTCCAAAGCCCTGGGACTTCTTGGGGCAGGCAAGGAGCCCCTTGTTGTGAGCAGGAGCGCAGCTGCTGGCCCTGTGCAGGCTGCCCAGCAGAGGTCTTCATCTTCATCTGGAGCCTGCCCGGCAGGCTTGCCTGAGGAACAGGAGCATGTGGAAGGGAGGTAGAGAGGGCCGGAAGGCAGAACTGGAATGAGGGGTGAGCGAAGGAAGGAAGGAAGGTGAGCAGAGCAGAGCAGAGCAGAGCAGAGGAGGAAGCGATAAGCAGGGCAAGAAGGAGGGAAGGAAGCCATTAAGGCTGAGTGGAAGGGAAGGGAAGGGTGGAGGTGTGGCAGGGCATCAGGGCTTGGGGAAGGACTTGCAGAAGGCAGGCTGGAGGGAGGGAGGGAAGGAAGGGTGGAAGGAAGTGTGGAAGGAAAGGACGAAGGAAGAATGAAAGGAAGGAAGGAAGCAAGCAAGCAAGCAAGCTAGGAACGACATGAAGGAAGGAGGGATTTAAAAAGGTTTTGTATGGATTGAAGGAAGGCAGGAGAAGAGGCTAGAAGGGGTCAAGACGGGAATGAGAGACAGGAGAAACTGAGAACGCGAGCACTCTGAATTCTCCTGTGAGCACCATTGAGCTCGTGTGGGCTCTCTGCCTCAGGTAGGGCATGCACAGCGCTGGCCTTTGTTTAGCTGTGTGAGCCCAGGTGCCAAGCGTCTTCCCAGGGCAGGGCTGCACAGCAGCACAGTGCTGCACTGGTTGCCGAAGGCTGCTGCCTTCTCCCAAGAATCAGAACCCGACCAGGGTACTCGCCCAGCGCTGTGTGCAATGCCTCCCCCTGCAGTTTGTAACGGCCCTTCTGCTTTCTTTTGCAGGGCAACTGCAAGCACAGGCAGGTGAGTGCTTCCTGGCGTGTGAGAGAGGCTCCTTGTTGCTGGCGGGGAAGGTGGGAATGGGGAGCGCTGTGTGTCCGTGGGGCCAGCCCTTCACCCGGGCGGCCAGGAAGGAAGCCTGCTGCTTGCCTCCCAAGGTGTCCCTTGCCCTCCTGCCCTCTGCTGCCGCGGCACTTCTGGCAAGGTGGACTGAGCAGGCAGCAGGGGCTGGAAGCCGTAAGAGCTGACATTCTTCAGAAGGCTCTCTTGCCAGAAGACTCACACCTCTCTCTCTCCTTTCCACTTCCCTTTGCCTTTTACAGACCGACTGCAGAAAGAACACAGTAAGTGGCCTTTCCTTTCTGATACTTCTTTGGCGACCATGAACTGCTGGGATGTCTTGGGGCACCTGCTGAGCTCAGGAAAGCCTCCTGGCCTCCCCCAGCTGTGCAGGGACACATCATGCTGTGATCATCAAGGCCCTGTAGAAAGGGAAGGCCATTACGTCAAAGGATCTGCTTGGGCCCTAGGCTGAGAGGTTGCTCCTGGGGTCCCCGGGGTGCACAACGCAGACCGGGAAGAGAGCTGCAGCAAGGGAAAGGGAGAAGTCAGCAAACGCCTGGGTGGGGAGACGTGGCGGGCTCTGAGGCGCAGTGCCTTGTCTTTGCTAAGTGCCTTTTCCCTTCCTTTTGTAGCTCAGGGGAAAGAAGAAAAGGGTAAGTGGTCTGCGCTGCCTGGGACGTGGTCCTTGTGGAGAGGTCCCGTGGCAAGAGGGAGGTGCTGGTGTCCAAAGCCCTGGGTCTTCTTGGGGCAGGCAAGGAGCCCCTTGTTGTGAGCAGGAGCGCAGCTGCTGGCCCTGTGCAGGCTGCCCAGCGGAGGTCTTCATCTTCATCTGGAGCCTGCCCGGCAGGCTTGCCTGAGGAACAGGAGCATGTGGAAGGGAGGTAGAGAGGGCCGGAAGGCAGAACTGGAATGAGGGGTGAGCGAAGGAAGGAAGGAAGGTGAGCAGAGCAGAGCAGAGCAGAGCAGAGGAGGAAGCGATAAGCAGGGCAAGAAGGAGGGAAGGAAGCCATTAAGGCTGAGTGGAAGGGAAGGGAAGGGTGGAGGTGTGGCAGGGCATCAGGGCTTGGGGAAGGACTTGCAGAAGGCAGGCTGGAGGGAGGGAGGGAAGGAAGGGTGGAAGGAAGTGTGGAAGGAAAGGACGAAGGAAGAATGAAAGGAAGGAAGGAAGGAAGCAAGCAAGCAAGCTAGGAACGACATGAAGGAAGGAGGGATTTGAAAAGGTTTTGTATGGATTGAAGGAAGGCAGGAGAAGAGGCTAGAAGGGGTCAAGACGGGAATGAGAGACAGGAGAAACTGAGAACGCGAGCACTCTGAATTCTCCTGTGAGCACCACTGAGCTCGTGTGGGCTCTCTGCCTCAGGTAGGGCATGCACAGCGCTGGCCTTTGTTTAGCTGTGTGAGCCCAGGTGCCAAGCGTCTTCCCAGGGCAGGGCTGCACAGCAGCACAGTGCTGCACTGGTTGCCGAAGGCTGCTGCCTTCTCCCAAGAATCAGAACCCGACCAGGGTACTCGCCCAGCGCTGTGTGCAATGCCTCCCCCTGCAGTTTGTAACGGCCCTTCTGCTTTCTTTTGCAGGGCAACTGCAAGCACAGGCAGGTGAGTGCTTCCTGGCGTGTGAGAGAGGCTCCTTGTTGCTGGCGGGGAAGGTGGGAATGGGGAGCGCTGTGTGTCCGTGGGGCCAGCCCTTCACCCGGGCGGCCAGGAAGGAAGCCTGCTGCTTGCCTCCCAAGGTGTCCCTTGCCCTCCTGCCCTCTGCTGCCGCGGCAGCCCTGGCAAGGTGGACTGAGCAGGCAGCAGGGGCTGGAAGCCATAAGAGCTGACATTCTTCAGAAGGCTCTCTTGCCAAAAGACTCACACCTCTCTCTCTCCTTTCCACTTCCCTTTGCCTTTCACAGACCGACTGCAGAAAGAACACAGTAAGTGGCCTTTCCTTTCTGATACTTCTTTGGCGACCATGAACTGCTGGGATGTCTTGGGGCACCTGCTGAGCTCAGGAAAGCCTCCTGGCCTCCCCCAGCTGTGCAGGGACACATCATGCTGTGATCATCAAGGCCCAGTAGAAAGGGAAGGCCATTACGTCAAAGGTTCTGCTTGGGCCCTAGGCTGAGAGGTTGCTCCTGGGGTCCCCGGGGTGCACAACGCGGACCGGGAAGAGAGCTGCAGCAAGGGGAAGGGAGAAGTCAGCAAACGCCTGGGTGGGGAGACGTGGCGGGCTCTGAGGCGCAGCGCCTTGTCTTTGCTAAGTGCCTTTTCCCTTCCTTTTGTAGCTCAGGGGAAAGAAGAAAAGGGTAAGTGGTCTGCGCTGCCTGGGACGTGGTCCTTGTGGAGAGGTCCCGTGGCAAGAGGGAGGTGCTGGTGTCCAAAGCCCTGGGACTTCTTGGGGCAGGCAAGGAGCCCCTTGTTGTGAGCAGGAGCGCAGCTGCTGGCCCTGTGCAGGCTGCCCAGCGGAGGTCTTCATCTTCATCTGGAGCCTGCCCGGCAGGCTTGCCTGAGGAACAGGAGCATGTGGAAGGGAGGTAGAGAGGGCCGGAAGGCAGAACTGGAATGAGGGGTGAGCGAAGGAAGGAAGGAAGGTGAGCAGAGCAGAGCAGAGCAGAGCAGAGCAGAGGAGGAAGCGATAAGCAGGGCAAGAAGGAGGGAAGGAAGCCATTAAGGCTGAGTGGAAGGGAAGGGAAGGGTGGAGGTGTGGCAGGGCATCAGGGCTTGGGGAAGGACTTGCAGAAGGCAGGCTGGAGGGAGGGAGGGAAGGAAGGGTGGAAGGAAGTGTGGAAGGAAAGGACGAAGGAAGAATGAAAGGAAGGAAGCAAGCAAGCAAGCAAGCAAGCTAGGAACGACATGAAGGAAGGAGGGATTTAAAAAGGTTTTGTATGGATTGAAGGAAGGCAGGAGAAGAGGCTAGAAGGGGTCAAGACGGGAATGAGAGACAGGAGAAACTGAGAACGCGAGCACTCTGAATTCTCCTGTGAGCACCATTGAGCTCGTGTGGGCTCTCTGCCTCAGGTAGGGCATGCACAGCGCTGGCCTTTGTTTAGCTGTGTGAGCCCAGGTGCCAAGCGTCTTCCCAGGGCAGGGCTGCACAGCAGCACAGTGCTGCACTGGTTGCCGAAGGCTGCTGCCTTCTCCCAAGAATCAGAACCCGACCAGGGTACTCGCCCAGCGCTGTGTGCAATGCCTCCCCCTGCAGTTTGTAACGGCCCTTCTGCTTTCTTTTGCAGGGCAACTGCAAGCACAGGCAGGTGAGTGCTTCCTGGCGTGTGAGAGAGGCTCCTTGTTGCTGGCGGGGAAGGTGGGAATGGGGAGCGCTGTGTGTCCGTGGGGCCAGCCCTTCACCCGGGCGGCCAGGAAGGAAGCCTGCTGCTTGCCTCCCAAGGTGTCCCTTGCCCTCCTGCCCTCTGCTGCCGCGGCACTTCTGGCAAGGTGGACTGAGCAGGCAGCAGGGGCTGGAAGCCATAAGAGCTGACATTCTTCAGAAGGCTCTCTTGCCAGAAGACTCACACCTCTCTCTCTCTCTCCTTTCCACTTCCCTTTGCCTTTTACAGACCGACTGAAGAAAGAACACAGTAAGTGGCCTTTCCTTTCTGATACTTCTTTGGCGACCAGGAACTGCTGGGATGTCTTGGGGCACCTGCTGAGCTCAGGAAAGCCTCCTGGCCTCCCCCAGTTGTGCAGGGACACATCATGCTGTGATCATCAAGGCCCTGTAGAAAGGGAAGGCCATTACGTCAAAGGATCTGCTTGGGCCCTAGGCTGAGAGGTTGCTCCTGGGGTCCCCGGGGTGCACAACGCGGACCGGGAAGAGAGCTGCAGCAAGGGGAAGGGAGAAGTCAGCAAACGCCTGGGTGGGGAGACGTGGCGGGCTCTGAGGCGCAGCGCCTTGTCTTTGCTAAGTGCCTTTTCCCTTCCTTTTGTAGCTCAGGTGAAAGAAGAAAAAGGTAAGTGGTCTGCGCTGCCTGGGACGTGGTCCTTGTGGAGAGGTCCCGTGGCAAGAGGGAGGTGCTGGTGTCCAAAGCCCTGGGACTTCTTGGGGCAGGCAAGGAGCCCCTTGTTGTGAGCAGGAGCGCAGCTGCTGGCCCTGTGCAGGCTGCCCAGCAGAGGTCTTCATCTTCATCTGGAGCCTGCCCGGCAGGCTTGCCTGAGGAACAGGAGCATGTGGAAGGGAGGTAGAGAGGGCCGGAAGGCAGAACTGGAATGAGGGGTGAGCGAAGGAAGGAAGGAAGGTGAGCAGAGCAGAGCAGAGCAGAGCAGAGCAGAGCAGAGGAGGAAGCGATAAGCAGGGCAAGAAGGAGGGAAGGAAGCCATTAAGGCTGAGTGGAAGGGAAGGGAAGGGTGGAGGTGTGGCAGGGCATCAGGGCTTGGGGAAGGACTTGCAGAAGGCAGGCTGGAGGGAGGGAGGGAAGGAAGGGTGGAAGGAAGTGTGGAAGGAAAGGACGAAGGAAGAATGAAAGGAAGGAAGGAAGCAAGCAAGCAAGCTAGGAACGACATGAAGGAAGGAGGGATTTGAAAAGGTTTTGTATGGATTGAAGGAAGGCAGGAGAAGAGGCTAGAAGGGGTCAAGACGGGAATGAGAGACAAGAGAAACTGAGAACGGGAGCACTCTGAATTCTCCTGTGAACACCACTGAGCTCGTGTGGGCTCTCTGCCTCAGGTAGGGCATGCACAGCGCTGGCCTTTGTTTAGCTGTGTGAGCCCAGGTGCCAAGCGTCTTCCCAGGGCAGGGCTGCACAGCAGCACAGTGCTGCACTGGTTGCCGAAGGCTGCTGCCTTCTCCCAAGAATCAGAACCTGACCAGGGTACTCGCCCAGCGCTGTGTGCAATGCCTCCCCCTGCAGTTTGCAATGGCCCTTCTGCTTTCTTTTGCAGGGCAACTGCAAGCACAGCTAGGTGAGTGCCTCCTGGCGTGTGAGAGAGGCTCCTTGTTGCTGGCGGGGAAGGTGGGAATGGGGAGCGCTGTGTGTCCGTGGGGCCAGCCCTTCACCCGGGCGGCCAGGAAGGAAGCCTGCTGCTTGCCTCCCAAGGTGTCCCTTGCCCTCCTGCCCTCTGCTGCCGCGGCAGCCCTGGCAAGGTGGACTGAGCAGGCAGCAGGGGCTGGAAGCCATAAGAGCTGACATTCTTCAGAAGGCTCTCTTGCCAGAAGACTCACACCTCTCTCTCTCCTTTCCACTTCCCTTTGCCTTTCACAGACCGACTGCAGAAAGAACACAGTAAGTGGCCTTTCCTTTCTGATACTTCTTTGGCGACCAGGAACTGCTGGGATGTCTTGGGGCACCTGCTGAGCTCAGGAAAGCCTCCTGGCCTCCCCCAGTTGTGCAGGGACACATCATGCTGTGATCATCAAGGCCCTGTAGAAAGGGAAGGCCATTACGTCAAAGGATCTGCTTGGGCCCTAGGCTGAGAGGTTGCTCCTGGGGTCCCCGGGGTGCACAACGCGGACCGGGAAGAGAGCTGCAGCAAGGGAAAGGGAGAAGTCAGCAAACGCCTGGGTGGGGAGACGTGGCGGGCTCTGAGGCGCAGCGCCTTGTCTTTGCTAAGTGCCTTTTCCCTTCCTTTTGTAGCTCAGGTGAAAGAAGAAAAAGGTAAGTGGTCTGCGCTGCCTGGGACGTGGTCCTTGTGGAGAGGTCCCGTGGCAAGAAGGAGGTGCTGGTGTCCAAAGCCCTGGGACTTCTTGGGGCAGGCAAGGAGCCCCTTGTTGTCAGCAGGAGCGCAGCTGCTGGCCCTGTGCAGGCTGCCCAGCAGAGGTCTTCATCTTCATCTGGAGCCTGCCCGGCAGGCTTGCCTGAGGAACAGGAGCATGTGGAAGGGAGGTAGAGAGGGCCGGAAGGCAGAACTGGAATGAGGGGTGAGCGAAGGAAGGAAGGAAGGTGAGCAGAGCAGAGCAGAGCAGAGCAGAGGAGGAAGCGATAAGCAGGGCAAGAAGGAGGGAAGGAAGCCATTAAGGCTGAGTGGAAGGGAAGGGAAGGGTGGAGGTGTGGCAGGGCATCAGGGCTTGGGGAAGGACTTGCAGAAGGCAGGCTGGAGGGAGGGAGGGAAGGAAGGGTGGAAGGAAGTGTGGAAGGAAAGGACGAAGGAAGAATGAAAGGAAGGAAGGAAGCAAGCAAGCAAGCAAGCTAGGAACGACATGAAGGAAGGAGGGATTTGAAAAGGTTTTGTATGGATTGAAGGAAGGCAGGAGAAGAGGCTAGAAGGGGTCAAGACGGGAATGAGAGACAGGAGAAACTGAGAATGCGAGCACTCTGAATTCTCCTGTGAGCACCATTGAGCTCGTGTGGGCTCTCTGCCTCAGGTAGGGCATGCACAGCGCTGGCCTTTGTTTAGCTGTGTGAGCCCAGGTGCCAAGCGTCTTCCCAGGGCAGGGCTGCACAGCAGCACAGTGCTGCACTGGTTGCCGAAGGCTGCTGCCTTCTCCCAAGAATCAGAACCCGACCAGGGTACTCGCCCAGCGCTGTGTGCAATGCCTCCCCCTGCAGTTTGTAACGGCCCTTCTGCTTTCTTTTGCAGGGCAGCTGCAAGCACAGGCAGGTGAGTGCTTCCTGGCGTGTGAGAGAGGCTCCTTGTTGCTGGCGGGGAAGGTGGGAATGGGGAGCGCTGTGTGTCCGTGGGGCCAGCCCTTCACCCGGGCGGCCAGGAAGGAAGCCTGCTGCTTGCCTCCCAAGGTGTCCCTTGCCCTCCTGCCCTCTGCTGCCGCGGCAGCCCTGGCAAGGTGGACTGAGCAGGCAGCAGGGGCTGGAAGCCATAAGAGCTGACATTCTTCAGAAGGCTCTCTTGCCAGAAGACTCACACCTCTCTCTCTCTCTCTCCTTTCCACTTCCCTTTGCCTTTTACAGACCGACTGAAGAAAGAACACAGTAAGTGGCCTTTCCTTTCTGATACTTCTTTGGCGACCAGGAACTGCTGGGATGTCTTGGGGCACCTGCTGAGCTCAGGAAAGCCTCCTGGCCTCACCCAGTTGTGCAGGGACACATCATGCTGTGATCATCAAGGCCCTGTAGAAAGGGAAGGCCATTATGTCAAAGGATCTGCTTGGGCCCTAGGCTGAGAGGTTGCTCCTGGGGTCCCCGGGGTGCACAACGCGGACCGGGAAGAGAGCTGCAGCAAGGGAAAGGGAGAAGTCAGCAAACGCCTGGGTGGGGAGACGTGGCGGGCTCTGAGGCGCAGCGCCTTGTCTTTGCTAAGTGCCTTTTCCCTTCCTTTTGTAGCTCAGGGAAACGAGGAGAAGGGTAAGTGGTCTGCGCTGCCTGGGACGTGGTCCTTGTGGAGAGGTCCCGTGGCAAGAGGGAGGTGCTGGTGTCCAAAGCCCTGGGACTTCTTGGGGCAGGCAAGGAGCCCCTTGTTGTGAGCAGGAGCGCAGCTGCTGGCCCTGTGCAGGCTGCCCAGCGGAGGTCTTCATCTTCATCTGGAGCCTGCCCGGCAGGCTTGCCTGAGGAACAGGAGCATGTGGAAGGGAGGTAGAGAGGGCCGGAAGGCAGAACTGGAATGAGGGGTGAGCGAAGGAAGGAAGGAAGGTGAGCAGAGCAGAGCAGAGCAGAGCAGAGCAGAGGAGGAAGCGATAAGCAGGGCAAGAAGGAGGGAAGGAAGCCATTAAGGCTGAGTGGAAGGGAAGGGAAGGGTGGAGGTGTGGCAGGGCATCAGGGCTTGGGGAAGGACTTGCAGAAGGCAGGCTGGAGGGAGGGAGGGAAGGAAGGGTGGAAGGAAGTGTGGAAGGAAAGGACGAAGGAAGAATGAAAGGAAGGAAGGAAGCAAGCAAGCAAGCAAGCTAGGAACGACATGAAGGAAGGAGGGATTTGAAAAGGTTTTGTATGGATTGAAGGAAGGCAGGAGAAGAGGCTAGAAGGGGTCAAGACGGGAATGAGAGACAGGAGAAACTGAGAACGCGAGCACTCTGAATTCTCCTGTGAGCACCACTGAGCTCGTGTGGGCTCTCTGCCTCAGGTAGGGCATGCACAGCGCTGGCCTTTGTTTAGCTGTGTGAGCCCAGGTGCCAAGCGTCTTCCCAGGGCAGGGCTGCACAGCAGCACAGTGCTGCACTGGTTGCCGAAGGCTGCTGCCTTCTCCCAAGAATCAGAACCCGACCAGGGTACTCGCCCAGCGCTGTGTGCAATGCCTCCCCCTGCAGTTTGTAACGGCCCTTCTGCTTTCTTTTGCAGGGCAACTGCAAGCACAGGCAGGTGAGTGCTTCCTGGCATGTGAGAGAGGCTCCTTGTTGCTGGCAGGGAAGGTGGGAATGGGGAGCGCTGTGTGTCCGTGGGGCCAGCCCTTCACCCGGGCGGCCAGGAAGGAAGCCTGCTGCTTGCCTCCCAAGGTGTCCCTTGCCCTCCTGCCCTCTGCTGCCGCGGCAGCCCTGGCAAGGTGGACTGAGCAGGCAGCAGGGGCTGGAAGCCATAAGAGCTGACATTCTTCAGAAGGCTCTCTTGCCAGAAGACTCACACCTCTCTCTCTCCTTTCCACTTCCCTTTGCCTTTTACAGACCGACTGAAGAAAGAACACAGTAAGTGGCCTTTCCTTTCTGATACTTCTTTGGCGACCAGGAACTGCTGGGATGTCTTGGGGCACCTGCTGAGCTCAGGAAAGCCTCCTGGCCTCACCCAGTTGTGCAGGGACACATCATGCTGTGATCATCAAGGCCCTGTAGAAAGGGAAGGCCATTATGTCAAAGGATCTGCTTGGGCCCTAGGCTGAGAGGTTGCTCCTGGGGTCCCCGGGGTGCACAACGCGGACCGGGAAGAGAGCTGCAGCAAGGGAAAGGGAGAAGTCAGCAAACGCCTGGGTGGGGAGACGTGGCGGGCTCTGAGGCGCAGCGCCTTGTCTTTGCTAAGTGCCTTTTCCCTTCCTTTTGTAGCTCAGGGAAACGAGGAGAAGGGTAAGTGGTCTGCGCTGCCTGGGACGTGGTCCTTGTGGAGAGGTCCCGTGGCAAGAGGGAGGTGCTGGTGTCCAAAGCCCTGGGACTTCTTGGGGCAGGCAAGGAGCCCCTTGTTGTGAGCAGGAGCGCAGCTGCTGGCCCTGTGCAGGCTGCCCAGCGGAGGTCTTCATCTTCATCTGGAGCCTGCCCGGCAGGCTTGCCTGAGGAACAGGAGCATGTGGAAGGGAGGTAGAGAGGGCCGGAAGGCAGAACTGGAATGAGGGGTGAGCGAAGGAAGGAAGGAAGGTGAGCAGAGCAGAGCAGAGCAGAGCAGAGCAGAGGAGGAAGCGATAAGCAGGGCAAGAAGGAGGGAAGGAAGCCATTAAGGCTGAGTGGAAGGGAAGGGAAGGGTGGAGGTGTGGCAGGGCATCAGGGCTTGGGGAAGGACTTGCAGAAGGCAGGCTGGAGGGAGGGAGGGAAGGAAGGGTGGAAGGAAGTGTGGAAGGAAAGGACGAAGGAAGAATGAAAGGAAGGAAGGAAGGAAGCAAGCAAGCAAGCTAGGAACGACATGAAGGAAGGAGGGATTTGAAAAGGTTTTGTATGGATTGAAGGAAGGCAGGAGAAGAGGCTAGAAGGGGTCAAGACGGGAATGAGAGACAGGAGAAACTGAGAACGCGAGCACTCTGAATTCTCCTGTGAGCACCACTGAGCTCGTGTGGGCTCTCTGCCTCAGGTAGGGCATGCACAGCGCTGGCCTTTGTTTAGCTGTGTGAGCCCAGGTGCCAAGCGTCTTCCCAGGGCAGGGCTGCACAGCAGCACAGTGCTGCACTGGTTGCCGAAGGCTGCTGCCTTCTCCCAAGAATCAGAACCCGACCAGGGTACTCGCCCAGCGCTGTGTGCAATGCCTCCCCCTGCAGTTTGTAACGGCCCTTCTGCTTTCTTTTGCAGGGCAACTGCAAGCACAGGCAGGTGAGTGCTTCCTGGCATGTGAGAGAGGCTCCTTGTTGCTGGCGGGGAAGGTGGGAATGGGGAGCGCTGTGTGTCCGTGGGGCCAGCCCTTCACCCGGGCGGCCAGGAAGGAAGCCTGCTGCTTGCCTCCCAAGGTGTCCCTTGCCCTCCTGCCCTCTGCTGCCGCGGCAGCCCTGGCAAGGTGGACTGAGCAGGCAGCAGGGGCTGGAAGCCATAAGAGCTGACATTCTTCAGAAGGCTCTCTTGCCAGAAGACTCACACCTCTCTCTCTCCTTTCCACTTCCCTTTGCCTTTTACAGACCGACTGCAGAAAGAACACAGTAAGTGGCCTTTCCTTTCTGATACTTCTTTGGCGACCAGGAACTGCTGGGATGTCTTGGGGCACCTGCTGAGCTCAGGAAAGCCTCCTGGCCTCCCCCAGCTGTGCAGGGACACATCATGCTGTGATCATCAAGGCCCAGTAGAAAGGGAAGGCCATTACGTCAAAGGATCTGCTTGGGCCCTAGGCTGAGAGGTTGCTCCTGGGGTCCCCGGGGTGCACAACGCGGACCGGGAAGAGAGCTGCAGCAAGGGAAAGGGAGAAGTCAGCAAACGCCTGGGTGGGGAGACGTGGCGGGCTCTGAGGCGCAGCGCCTTGTCTTTGCTAAGTGCCTTTTCCCTTCCTTTTGTAGCTCAGGGGAAAGAAGAAAAGGGTAAGTGGTCTGCGCTGCCTGGGACGTGGTCCTTGTGGAGAGGTCCCGTGGCAAGAGGGAGGTGCTGGTGTCCAAAGCCCTGGGACTTCTTGGGGCAGGCAAGGAGCCCCTTGTTGTGAGCAGGAGCGCAGCTGCTGGCCCTGTGCAGGCTGCCCAGCGGAGGTCTTCATCTTCATCTGGAGCCTGCCCGGCAGGCTTGCCTGAGGAACAGGAGCATGTGGAAGGGAGGTAGAGAGGGCCGGAAGGCAGAACTGGAATGAGGGGTGAGCGAAGGAAGGAAGGAAGGTGAGCAGAGCAGAGCAGAGCAGAGCAGAGCAGAGGAGGAAGCGATAAGCAGGGCAAGAAGGAGGGAAGGAAGCCATTAAGGCTGAGTGGAAGGGAAGGGAAGGGTGGAGGTGTGGCAGGGCATCAGGGCTTGGGGAAGGACTTGCAGAAGGCAGGCTGGAGGGAGGGAGGGAAGGAAGGGTGGAAGGAAGTGTGGAAGGAAAGGACGAAGGAAGAATGAAAGGAAGGAAGGAAGCAAGCAAGCAAGCAAGCTAGGAACGACATGAAGGAAGGAGGGATTTGAAAAGGTTTTGTATGGATTGAAGGAAGGCAGGAGAAGAGGCTAGAAGGGGTCAAGACGGGAATGAGAGACAGGAGAAACTGAGAACGCGAGCACTCTGAATTCTCCTGTGAGCACCACTGAGCTCGTGTGGGCTCTCTGCCTCAGGTAGGGCATGCACAGCGGTGGCCTTTGTTTAGCTGTGTGAGCCCAGGTGCCAAGCGTCTTCCCAGGGCAGGGCTGCACAGCAGCACAGTGCTGCACTGGTTGCCGAAGGCTGCTGCCTTCTCCCAAGAATCAGAACCCGACCAGGGTACTCGCCCAGCGCTGTGTGCAATGCCTCCCCCTGCAGTTTGTAACGGCCCTTCTGCTTTCTTTTGCAGGGCAACTGCAAGCACAGGCAGGTGAGTGCTTCCTGGCGTGTGAGAGAGGCTCCTTGTTGCTGGCGGGGAAGGTGGGAATGGGGAGCGCTGTGTGTCCGTGGGGCCAGCCCTTCACCCGGGCGGCCAGGAAGGAAGCCTGCTGCTTGCCTCCCAAGGTGTCCCTTGCCCTCCTGCCCTCTGCTGCCGCGGCAGCCCTGGCAAGGTGGACTGAGCAGGCAGCAGGGGCTGGAAGCCGTAAGAGCTGACATTCTTCAGAAGGCTCTCTTGCCAGAAGACTCACACCTCTCTCTCTCCTTTCCACTTCCCTTTGCCTTTTACAGACCGACTGCAGAAAGAACACAGTAAGTGGCCTTTCCTTTCTGATACTTCTTTGGCGACCAGGAACTGCTGGGATGTCTTGGGGCACCTGCTGAGCTCAGGAAAGCCTCCTGGCCTCCCCCAGCTGTGCAGGGACACATCATGCTGTGATCATCAAGGCCCAGTAGAAAGGGAAGGCCATTACGTCAAAGGATCTGCTTGGGCCCTAGGCTGAGAGGTTGCTCCTGGGGTCCCCGGGGTGCACAACGCGGACCGGGAAGAGAGCTGCAGCAAGGGAAAGGGAGAAGTCAGCAAACGCCTGGGTGGGGAGACGTGGCGGGCTCTGAGGCGCAGCGCCTTGTCTTTGCTAAGTGCCTTTTCCCTTCCTTTTGTAGCTCAGGTGAAAGAAGAAAAAGGTAAGTGGTCTGCGCTGCCTGGGACGTGGTCCTTGTGGAGAGGTCCCGTGGCAAGAGGGAGGTGCTGGTGTCCAAAGCCCTGGGACTTCTTGGGGCAGGCAAGGAGCCCCTTGTTGTGAGCAGGAGCGCAGCTGCTGGCCCTGTGCAGGCTGCCCAGCGGAGGTCTTCATCTTCATCTGGAGCCTGCCCGGCAGGCTTGCCTGAGGAACAGGAGCATGTGGAAGGGAGGTAGAGAGGGCCGGAAGGCAGAACTGGAATGAGGGGTGAGCGAAGGAAGGAAGGAAGGTGAGCAGAGCAGAGCAGAGCAGAGCAGAGCAGAGCAGAGGAGGAAGCGATAAGCAGGGCAAGAAGGAGGGAAGGAAGCCATTAAGGCTGAGTGGAAGGGAAGGGAAGGGTGGAGGTGTGGCAGGGCATCAGGGCTTGGGGAAGGACTTGCAGAAGGCAGGCTGGAGGGAGGGAGGGAAGGAAGGGTGGAAGGAAGTGTGGAAGGAAAGGACGAAGGAAGAATGAAAGGAAGGAAGGAAGCAAGCAAGCAAGCAAGCTAGGAACGACATGAAGGAAGGAGGGATTTAAAAAGGTTTTGTATGGATTGAAGGAAGGCAGGAGAAGAGGCTAGAAGGGGTCAAGACGGGAATGAGAGACAAGAGAAACTGAGAACGGGAGCACTCTGAATTCTCCTGTGAACACCACTGAGCTCGTGTGGGCTCTCTGCCTCAGGTAGGGCATGCACAGCGCTGGCCTTTGTTTAGCTGTGTGAGCCCAGGTGCCAAGCGTCTTCCCAGGGCAGGGCTGCACAGCAGCACAGTGCTGCACTGGTTGCCGAAGGCTGCTGCCTTCTCCCAAGAATCAGAACCCGACCAGGGTACTCGCCCAGCGCTGTGTGCAATGCCTCCCCCTGCAGTTTGCAATGGCCCTTCTGCTTTCTTTTGCAGGGCAACTGCAAGCACAGCTAGGTGAGTGCCTCCTGGCGTGTGAGAGAGGCTCCTTGTTGCTGGCGGGGAAGGTGGGAATGGGGAGCGCTGTGTGTCCGTGGGGCCAGCCCTTCACCCGGGCGGCCAGGAAGGAAGCCTGCTGCTTGCCTCCCAAGGTGTCCCTTGCCCTCCTGCCCTCTGCTGCCGCGGCAGCCCTGGCAAGGTGGACTGAGCAGGCAGCAGGGGCTGGAAGCCATAAGAGCTGACATTCTTCAGAAGGCTCTCTTGCCAGAAGACTCACACCTCTCTCTCTCTCTCCTTTCCACTTCCCTTTGCCTTTTACAGACCGACTGAAGAAAGAACACAGTAAGTGGCCTTTCCTTTCTGATACTTCTTTGGCGACCAGGAACTGCTGGGATGTCTTGGGGCACCTGCTGAGCTCAGGAAAGCCTCCTGGCCTCCCCCAGTTGTGCAGGGACACATCATGCTGTGATCATCAAGGCCCTGTAGAAAGGGAAGGCCATTACGTCAAAGGATCTGCTTGGGCCCTAGGCTGAGAGGTTGCTCCTGGGGTCCCCGGGGTGCACAACGCGGACCGGGAAGAGAGCTGCAGCAAGGGAAAGGGAGAAGTCAGCAAACGCCTGGGTGGGGAGACGTGGCGGGCTCTGAGGCGCAGCGCCTTGTCTTTGCTAAGTGCCTTTTCCCTTCCTTTTGTAGCTCAGGGGAAAGAAGAAAAAGGTAAGTGGTCTGCGCTGCCTGGGACGTGGTCCTTGTGGAGAGGTCCCGTGGCAAGAGGGAGGTGCTGGTGTCCAAAGCCCTGGGACTTCTTGGGGCAGGCAAGGAGCCCCTTGTTGTGAGCAGGAGCGCAGCTGCTGGCCCTGTGCAGGCTGCCCAGCGGAGGTCTTCATCTTCATCTGGAGCCTGCCCGGCAGGCTTGCCTGAGGAACAGGAGCATGTGGAAGGGAGGTAGAGAGGGCCGGAAGGCAGAACTGGAATGAGGGGTGAGCGAAGGAAGGAAGGAAGGTGAGCAGAGCAGAGCAGAGCAGAGCAGAGCAGAGGAGGAAGCGATAAGCAGGGCAAGAAGGAGGGAAGGAAGCCATTAAGGCTGAGTGGAAGGGAAGGGAAGGGTGGAGGTGTGGCAGGGCATCAGGGCTTGGGGAAGGACTTGCAGAAGGCAGGCTGGAGGGAGGGAGGGAAGGAAGGGTGGAAGGAAGTGTGGAAGGAAAGGACGAAGGAAGAATGAAAGGAAGGAAGGAAGGAAGCAAGCAAGCAAGCTAGGAACGACATGAAGGAAGGAGGGATTTGAAAAGGTTTTGTATGGATTGAAGGAAGGCAGGAGAAGAGGCTAGAAGGGGTCAAGACGGGAATGAGAGACAAGAGAAACTGAGAACGGGAGCACTCTGAATTCTCCTGTGAGCACCATTGAGCTCGTCTGGGCTCTCTGCCTCAGCTAGGGCATGCACAGCGATGGTCTTTGTTTAGGTGTGTGAGCCCAGGCGCCAAGGGTCTTGCCAGGGCAGGGCTGCACAGCAGCACAGTGCTGGACTAGTTGCCGAAGGCTGCTGCCTTCTCCCGAGAATCATAACCCTACCAGGGTACTTGCCCAGTGCTGTGTGCAATGCCTCCCCCTGCAGTTTGTAACGGCCTTTCTTCTTTCTTTTGCAGGGCAACTGCAAGCACAGCTAGGTGAGTGCTTCCTGGCGTGTGAGAGAGGCTCCTTGTTGCTGGCGGGGAAGGTGGGAATGGGGAGCGCTGTGTGTCCGTGGGGCCAGCCCTTCACCCGGGCGGCCAGGAAGGAAGCCTGCTGCTTGCCTCCCAAGGTGTCCCTTGCCCTCCTGCCCTCTGCTGCCGCGGCAGCCCTGGCAAGGTGGACTGAGCAGGCAGCAGGGGCTGGAAGCCATAAGAGCTGACATTCTTCAGAAGGCTCTCTTGCCAGAAGACTCACACCTCTCTCTCTCTCTCCTTTCCACTTCCCTTTGCCTTTTACAGACCGACTGAAGAAAGAACACAGTAAGTGGCCTTTCCTTTCTGATACTTCTTTGGCGACCAGGAACTGCTGGGATGTCTTGGGGCACCTGCTGAGCTCAGGAAAGCCTCCTGGCCTCCCCCAGTTGTGCAGGGACACATCATGCTGTGATCATCAAGGCCCTGTAGAAAGGGAAGGCCATTACGTCAAAGGATCTGCTTGGGCCCTAGGCTGAGAGGTTGCTCCTGGGGTCCCCGGGGTGCACAACGCGGACCGGGAAGAGAGCTGCAGCAAGGGAAAGGGAGAAGTCAGCAAACGCCTGGGTGGGGAGACGTGGCGGGCTCTGAGGCGCAGCGCCTTGTCTTTGCTAAGTGCCTTTTCCCTTCCTTTTGTAGCTCAGGTGAAAGAAGAAAAAGGTAAGTGGTCTGCGCTGCCTGGGACGTGGTCCTTGTGGAGAGGTCCCGTGGCAAGAAGGAGGTGCTGGTGTCCAAAGCCCTGGGACTTCTTGGGGCAGGCAAGGAGCCCCTTGTTGTGAGCAGGAGTGCAGCTGCTGGCCCTGTGCAGGCTGCCCAGCGGAGGTCTTCATCTTCATCTGGAGCCTGCCCGGCAGGCTTGCCTGAGGAACAGGAGCATGTGGAAGGGAGGTAGAGAGGGCCGGAAGGCAGAACTGGAATGAGGGGTGAGCGAAGGAAGGAAGGAAGGTGAGCAGAGCAGAGCAGAGCAGAGCAGAGCAGAGGAGGAAGCGATAAGCAGGGCAAGAAGGAGGGAAGGAAGCCATTAAGGCTGAGTGGAAGGGAAGGGAAGGGTGGAGGTGTGGCAGGGCATCAGGGCTTGGGGAAGGACTTGCAGAAGGCAGGCTGGAGGGAGGGAGGGAAGGAAGGGTGGAAGGAAGTGTGGAAGGAAAGGACGAAGGAAGAATGAAAGGAAGGAAGGAAGCAAGCAAGCAAGCAAGCTAGGAACGACATGAAGGAAGGAGGGATTTGAAAAGGTTTTGTATGGATTGAAGGAAGGCAGGAGAAGAGGCTAGAAGGGGTCAAGACGGGAATGAGAGACAAGAGAAACTGAGAACGGGAGCACTCTGAATTCTCCTGTGAGCACCATTGAGCTTGTCTGGGCTCTCTGCCTCAGGTAGGGCATGCACAGCGCTGGCCTTTGTTTAGCTGTGTGAGCCCAGGTGCCAGGGGTCTTCCCAGGGCAGGGCTGCACAGCAGCACAGTGCTGGACTAGTTGCCGAAGGCTGCTGCCTTCTCCCGAGAATCATAACCCTACCAGGGTACTTGCCCAGTGCTGTGTGCAATGCCTCCCCCTGCAGTTTGTAACGGCCTTTCTTCTTTCTTTTGCAGGGCAACTGCAAGCACAGCTAGGTGAGTGCTTCCTGGCGTGTGAGAGAGGCTCCTTGTTGCTGGAGGGGTAGGTGGGAATGGGGAGCACTGTATGTCCGTGGGGCCAGTGCTTCACCCTGCCAGCCATGAAGGAAGCCTGCTGCTTGCCTCCCAAGGTGTCCCTTGCCCTCCTGCACTCCACTGCCATGGCAGCCCTGGCAACGTGGGCTGAGCAGGTAGCAGGGGGTGCAGACGAACTGCTGGAAGAACACAGCATGTGACCTTTCTCTTCCAATACTTCTTTGGCAACTGTGAACTGCTGAGACCTCCTTGGGGCACCTGCTCATCTCAGGAAAGCCTCCTGGCCTCACCCAGTTGTGCAGGGACACATGGTGTTGTGATAACGAAGGCCCTGTAGAAAGGGAAGGCCATTACGTCAAAGGATCTCCTTGGGCCCAAGGCTGAGAGGTTGCTCCTGGAGTCCCCGGGGTGCAGAACGCGGACCGGGAAGAGAGCTGCAGCAAGGGGAAGGGAGAAGCCAGCAAAGGCCTGTGTGGGGAGCCGTGGCGGGCTCTGAGCGCAGTGGCCTGTCTTTGCTAAGTGCCTTTTCCCTTCCTTTTGTAGCTCAGGTGAAAGAAGAAAACAGTAAGTGGTCTGCGCTGCCTGGGACATGGCCCTTGTGGAGAGGTCGCGTGGTGAGAGGGAGTTGCTGGCGTCCAAAGCCGTGGGGCTTCTTGGGGCAGGCAAGGAGCCCCTTGTTGTGAGCAGGAGTGGAGCTGCTGCCCCTGTGCAGGCTGCCCAGCGGAGGTCTTCCTCTTTAGCTGCAGCCTGCCCAGCAGGCTTGCCTGAGGAACAGGAGCATGTGGGAGGCAGGCAGAGAGGGCCAGAAGGCAGACCTGGAATGAGGGGTGAGCAAAGGAAGCAAGGAAGAAGGTGAGGAGAGCAGGAAGCGATAAGCAGGGCCAGAAGGAGGGAAGGAAGCCACTAAGGCTGAGTGGAAGAGAAGGGAAGGGTGGAGGTGTGGCAGGGCATCAGGGCATGAGGAAGGGCTTGCAGAAGGCAGTCTAGAGGGAGCGAGGGACGGAAGGGTGAAAGGAAGGAAGGCAGGAAGGAAGGGCTGCTAAAAGGCTTTGGCTGTCTTGAGGGAAGTCAGGAGCAGAGACTAGAAGGGGTCAAGATGGGAATGAGATAAGAGAGATACATAGTGTGGGAGGAGGAAGGAAGGAAGGGAAGGAGGGATGGAGGGAAATAACTTGAAGGAAGTTTGTATTTAAACAAGTTTTGGCTGGATTGAGGGAAGGCAGGAGAAGAGGATAGAAGGGGTAAAGATGGTAATGACAGGGAGAAGAAACTGAGATTGGGAGCACTCTGAATTCTCCAGTGAGTACCACTGAGCTCGTGTGGGCTCTCTGCCTCAGCTAGGGCCTTCGTTTAGCTGTGTGAGCCCAGGTGCCAGGGGTCTTCCCCGGCCAGGGCTGCACAGCAGCACAGTGCTGGACTAGTTGCTGAAGGCTGCCGCCTTCTCCCGAGAATCATAACCCTACCAGGGTACTCCTGAGCGCTTTGTGCAATCCCTCCCCCTGCAGTTTGTAATGGCCTTTCTTCTTTCTTTTGCAGGGCAACTGCAAGCACAGCTAGGTGAGTGCTTCCTGGCATGTGAGAGAGGCTCCTTGTTGCTGGAGGGGAAGGTGGGAATGTGGAGCACTGTGTGTCCGTGGGGCCAGTGCTTCACCCTGCCAGCCATGAAGGAAGCCTGCTGCTTGCATCCCAAGCTGTCCCTTGCCCTCCTGCACTCCACTGCCATGGCAGCCCTGGCAACGTGGGCTGAGCAGGTAGCAGGGGGTGCAGACGAACTGCTGGAAGAACACAGCACGTGACCTTTCTCTTCCAATACTTCTTTGGCAACTGTGAACTGCTGAGACCTCCTTGGGGCACCTGCTCATCTCAGGAAAGTCTCCTGGCCTCACCCAGTTGTGTAGGGACACATGGTGTTGTGATAACGAAGGCCCTGTAGAAAGGGAAGGCCATTACGTCAAAGGATCTCCTTGGGCCCAAGGCTGAGAGGTTGCTCCTGGAGTCCCCGGGGTGCAGAACCCGGACCGGGAAGAGAGCTGCAAGAAGGCAAAGGGAGAAGTCAGCAAAGGCCTGGGTGGGGAGCCGTGGTGGGGTCTGAGGCACGCCTTGTCTTTTCCAAGAGCCTTTTCCCTTCCTTTTGTAGCTCAGGTGAAAGAAGAAAAAGGTAAGTGGTCTGCGCTGCCTGGGACATGGCCCTTGTGGAGAGGTCCTGTGGCGAGAGGGAGTTGCGGGCGTCCAAAGCCCTGGGACTTCTTGGGGCAGGCAAGGAGCCCATCGTTATGAGCAGGAGTGGAGCTGCTGCCCCTGTGCAGGCTGCCCAGCGGAGGTCTTCATCTTCATCTGGAGCCTGCCCACCAGGCTTGCCTGAGGAACAGGAGCATGTGGGAAGGAGGTAGAGAGGGCCAGAAGGCAGAACTGGAATGAGGGGTGAGCGAAGGAAGGAAGGAAGGTGAGGAGAGGAGAGGAGGAAGCGATAAGCAGGGCCAGAAGGAGGGAAGGAAGCCATTAAGGCTGAGTGGAAGAGAAGGGAAGGGTGGAGGTGTGGCAGGGCATCAGGGCATGAGGAAGGACTTGCAGAAGGCAGGCTGGAGGGAGGGAAGGAAAGGTGAAAGGAAGGACGTCAGGAAGGAAGGGCTGCCAGAAGGCTTTGGCTGTCTTGAGGGAAGTCAGGAGCAGAGGCTAGAAGGGGTAAAGATGGGAATGAGAGAAGGTAGACACGTAGTGTGGGAGGAGGAATGAAGGAAGGAAGGAAGGAAGGAAGGGAGGAAAATAACATGAAGGAAGGATGGATTTATACAAGTTTTGGGTGGATTGAAGGAAGGCAGGAGAAGAGGCTAGAAGGGGTCAAGATGGGAATGAGAGACAGGAGAAACTGAGAACGCGAGCACTCTGAATTCTCCTGTGAGCACCCTTGAGCTCGTTTGGGCTCTCTGCCTCAGCTAGGGCATGCACAGCGGTGGCTTTGTTTAGGTGTGTGAGCCCAGGTGCCAAGGGTCTTCTCAGGTCAGTGCTGGACAGCAGCACAGTGCTGGACTAGTTGTCGAAGACTACTGCCTTCTCCCGAGAACTGTACCCCTAGCAGGGTCCTTGCCCAGCGCTTTGTGTAATCCCTCCCCCAGCAGTTTGTAACAGCCATTATGCTTTCTTTTGCAGGGCGACTGAATGGAAGGCTAGGTGAGTGCTTCCTGGCGTGTGAGAGAGGCTCCTTGTTGCTGGAGGGGAAGGTGGGAATGGGGAGCGCTGTGTGTCCGTGGGGCCAGACCTTGGCCCTGCCAGCCACGAATGAAGCCTGCTGCTTGGCTCCCAAGGTGTCCCTTGCCCTCCTCTGCCATGGCAGCCCTGGCAACGTGGGCTGAGCAGGTAGCAGGGGGTGCAGACAAACTGCTGGAAGAACA
Organism: Apteryx mantelli; assembly: GCF_036417845.1. Taxonomy (NCBI): domain Eukaryota; kingdom Metazoa; phylum Chordata; class Aves; order Apterygiformes; family Apterygidae; genus Apteryx; species Apteryx mantelli. The sequence goes on from NC_090011.1 coordinate 998,398, forward strand.
CAGTAAGTGGCCTTTCCTTTCTGATACTTCTTTGGCGACCAGGAACTGCTGGGATGTCTTGGGGCACCTGCTGAGCTCAGGAAAGCCTCCTGGCCTCACCCAGTTGTGCAGGGACACATCATGCTGTGATCATCAAGGCCCTGTAGAAAGGGAAGGCCATTACGTCAAAGGATCTCCTTGGGCCCAAGGCTGAGAGGTTGCTCCTGGAGTCCCCGGGGTGCAGAACCCGGACCGGGAAGAGAGCTGCAAGAAGGCGAAGGGAGAAGTCAGCAAAGGCCTGTGTGGGGAGCCGTGGTGGGCTCTGAGCGCAGTGGCCTGTCTTTGCTAAGTGCCTTTTCCCTTCCTTTTGTAGCTCAGGTGAAAGAAGAAAACAGTAAGTGGTCTGCGCTGCCTGGGACATGGCCCTTGTGGAGAGGTCGCGTGGTGAGAGGGAGTTGCTGGCGTCCAAAGCCGCGGGGCTTCTTGGGGCAGGCAAGGAGCCCCTTGTTGTGAGCAGGAGTGGAGCTGCTGGCCCTGTGCAGGCTGCCCAGCGGAGGTCTTCCTCTTTAGCTGCAGCCTGCCCACCAGGCTTGCCTGTGGAACGGGAGCATGTGGGAGGCAGGCAGAGAGGGCCAGAAGGCAGACCTGGAATGAGGGGTGAGGGAAGGAAGGAAGAAGGTGAGGAGAGGAGGAAGCGATAAGCAGAGCCAGAAGGAGGGAAGGAAGCCATTAAGGCTGAGTGGAAGGGAAGGGAAGGGTGGACGCGTGGCAGGGCATGAGGGCTTGGGGAAGGGCTTGCAGAAGGCAGGCTGGAGGGAGGGACGGAAGGGTGGAAGGAAAGAAGGCAGGAAGGAAGGGCTGCCAGAAGGCTTTAGATGGCTTGAGGGAAGGCGGAAGCAGAGGCTAGAAGGGATAAAGAGGGAAAGGAGAGAAGGGAGACACATAGTGTGGGAGGCTGAAGGAAGGAAGGAAGAATTTAAAGAAGGTTTTGGCTGGATTGAAGGAAGGCAGGAGAAGAGGATAGAAGGGGTAAAGATGGGAATGAGAGACAGGAGAGACTGAGAGTGGGAGCACTCTGAATTCTCCTGTGAACACCACTGAGCTCGTGTGGGCTCTCTGCCTCAGCTAGGGCATGCACAGCGCTGGCCTTTGTTTAGGTGTGTGAGCCCAGGTGCCAAGGGTCTTCCCAGGGCAGGGCTGCACAGCAGCACAGTGCTGGACTAGTTGCCGAAGGCTGCTGCCTTCTCCCAAGAATCGTAACCCGACAAGGGTACTTGCTCAGAGCACTTTGTGCATGCAATGCCTCCCCCTGCAGTTTGTAATGGCCCTTCTGCTTTCTTTTGCAGGGCGACTGCAAGCACAGCTAGGTGAGTGCTTCCTGGCGTGTGAGAGAGGCTCCTTGTTGCTGGAGGGGTAGGTGGGAATGGGGAGCACTGTGTGTCCGTGGGGCCAGCCCTTTGCTCTGCCACCAAGGAAGAGCACCGGCTGCTTGCCTCCCAAGTTGTCCCTTGTCCTCGTGCCCTCTGCTGCCGCGATTGCTGTGGTGGGCTGGAGTGAGCAGGCAGCAGGAAAGGAGGAGGGAAGGAAATGTACGAGGTGGAATGGCAGGGCAGGGCAGGGCTGAGGAGTAGAAGTGAGGAACAGTAGGATGGAAGGAAGCCAGTAAGGTGATGGCTTAATGGAAGGGAGGGGGGAAGGGAGGGGGGAAGGAAAGAAGTAAGGAAAGAAGGGCAGAGTGAAGGACGGGAAGTATGAAGGGAAAGAAGGAGGGGAGAGGTCAAGGAGGTGTGAAGGAAGGGAGGAACAGAGGGTGATAGAAGTGAGGAAGTTGGGAAGGAGAGAATGGAGGAAGGGAGGGCGGTGGGAATATGAACTTTGCTATGAAGAAAAGCCAGCCCGTGTGAGCTCTCTTAGGGGGTCTCTACAGCGGTGTCCTTTGCCTGGCTGTGTGAACCCAGTCACCAAGGGGTTTTGCAGGGCAGGCCTTGGTGTCAGCACAGTCCTGCACTAGTCGATGGAGGCGGTTGTCTTCTCAGGGCAATCAAAACCTTATCACAGTGCCCACTGCAGAGCTCCATGCAATCCATCCCCAGGCAGGCTGTGAGCACACTTCTCCTTTGTTTTGCAGGGCAAGCTGAGGAGAAGATAGGTGAGTGCTCTCTGGCGTGTGAGAGGCTCCTTGTGCCTAGAAGAAAAAAAGACAGGAATGGGGTGCGCTCTGTGTCCGTGGCGCTAGCCTTTGGCTCTGCCACGCAGCAAGAGAGCTGGCTGCTTGCCTCCAAACACGTCCCTTGCCCTCCTGCCCTCCGCTGCCACGGCAGCCCTGGCAAGGTGGAATGAGCAGGCAGCAGTGGCTGGAAGCCGTAAGAGCTGCCATTCTTCAGAAGGCTCTCTTGCCAAAAGACTCACACCTCTCTCTCTCCTTTCCACTTCCCTTTGCCTTTTACAGACCGACTGCTGAAAGAACACAGTAAGTGACCTTTGCTTTCTGGTACTTCTTTGGCAACCGTGACCTGCTGAGACCTCCTTGGGGTACCTGCTCAGCTCAGGAAAGCCTCCTGGCCACAAACAGTTCTGTAGGGACACATGGTGTTGTGATCATCACGGCCCTGTAGAAAGGGAAGGCCATGATGTCAAAGGATCTCCTTGGGCCCAAGGCTGAGAAGTTGCTCCTGGGCCCAAGGCTGAGAGGTTGCTCCTGGGGTCCCCTTGGTGCAGAGCCCGGACCAGGAAGAGAGCTGCAACAAGGGGAAGGGAGAAGTCACCAAACACCTGGGTGGGGAGCCGTGGTGGGCTCTGAGCGCAGTGGCCTGTCTTTGCTAAGTGCCTTTTCCCTTCCTTTTGTAGCTCAGGTGAAAGAAGAAAACGGTAAGTGGTCTGCGCTGCCTGGGACATGGGCCTTGTGGAGAGGTCGCGTGGCGGGAGGGAGTTGCTGGTGTCCAAAGCCGCGGGGCTTCTTGGGGCAGGCAAGGAGCCCCTTGTTGTGAGCAGGAGTGGAGCTGCTGCCCCTGTGCAGGCTGCCCAGCGGAGGTCTTCCTCTTTAGCTGCAGCCTGCCCGGCGGGCTTGCCTGAGGAAGAAGAGCATGTGGGAGGCAGGCAGAGAGGGACAGAAGGCAGACCTGGAATGAGGGGTAAGTGAAGGAAGGAAGAAGGTGAGGAGAGCAGGTAGTGATAAACAGGGAGATGGGATGAAGGGAAAAGGTGATACGAAGGAGAGGAAATAGATGAAAGGTCGTGAAGGTTTGAACGAAGGAAGAGAAGATGGAAGGCAGAAACATGGAGTTTAGAGAAAGTGAAAGTGTGGGCTATGTCAATATTCACATTCCTGCAAAGAAAAGTCAGCCCGTGTGAGCTGTCTTCGGCTTGGGTGGGTCTCCACATTGTTTTCCTTTGCTTCGCTGCATGACTCCTGCTGACAAGAGGTTTTTGCAGTGTAGGTCTTGGCTTCAGCAGAGTCCTGGACTAGTTGATGGAGGCTGTCATCTTTCTAGACTAATAGAAAGCTTTGCAGAGTGCTCCCCCAGTGCTTCATGTGGTCCATCTACCAGCAGTTTGTTTCCACACTTCCCCTTTGCTTTGCAGGTCAACTTCACAGAGAGATAAGTGAGTGCTCTCCAGTGTACAAGAGGCTCCACATTCCTTGAACTTAGAGTGGGAATGTGGAGAAACAGGAGTGTTAAGGAGCTTTGTAGTTAATTAGATGAAGGGATCTCATTGGGCATGTGGATGAGTTGTCAATACTGAGTCCTCAAGTCACTGTTGTCCTTCAGAGGACAACATCTTTGCAGCAATAATTGTTTCTTGAGCCTTCCCTTCTTCACGTGCTGCCCAAGACCCCTCACAAGCCTGTGTTATAGCAGCTGGCATTCCAAGCAGCATTATGTCTTCTCAGAAGAAAAGACAGGTTTTAGGAAGAATGAGAGGCTCATTTCAGGGAGGTCAGCTGGAACATTTCTACTGGATCTGTTGCTGAGCATTCCTTGCTGAGCAGTGCACAGCTGAGGATGGGCAGGGATCAGCAGCTGGCACTCTGCTGCCTGCAAAGGCTGATTCAAGAAGTATCCCAGCAGCCCCCTGGCCTGCTTAGGCCATGCAGGCTTCGCCAGCCTGACTTATCCCCAAACTCATGCAAACAGCTGATGTGATTCTGGTTTTGCGCAAAGAGGTTGTGTGTGCGGAGGCATGGTTCTTTTGCTCAGCTCACCTCTGCAGAGTCTCAGTGATGAAGGAAAAGGCTAGCAATCCCCTTACATTCCTTCTTGGTACTACTTGCATTTCCAGCAGAGTGTCTCTGAGTAGCCATGTGTTTGATGCATGCTGGCTGCCCTCTCAGCACAACATAGACGAGAGCAAGGGACATGAGAGATCTGGGAGGGCAATGTTTGGAGGTGTCCTGTAACAGGAGGCCAAGTAGGGAGCATGGAAGAGGAGGCAGAGGAAGGGCAAGGGAAGAGGCATGTGGGGACACAGGGTCAAAAGTTTCAGAAAAGCAGCCCTCATGGTTTTTGATACTGAAGGAATGACTTGGTCTTTGCAGTGGATGTCTCCCTGGATGCTGACACAGCTCATCCAAGGCTGGAGGTGTCTCCAGATGGGAAGAGTGTGAAAGATACTGGCACTGCCAGAAATGTGCCCAGGACAGAGAAGAGATTTGACTCCCACACTTTCCTTTTGGCAAAGGAAGGCTACACATCTGGGAAATGCTATTGGGAAGTGGATGTTGGAAAGAGAAGAAACTGGGACGTGGGTGTTGCCCGGGAGCCTGTGACTCGCAAAGGGACACTGACTGTGTCCCCAGAGAAGGGCTTCTGGGTCATAGGGTTAGCAGATGGGCAAGACTATTGGGCCCGCACAGAGCCTTGGACCCGTTTGGTTGTGAGTGGGAAACCCAGAAAGACTGGGATCTTCCTGGATGTCTCAGCCAAGAAGCTGTCATTCTTTAATGCCAACAATGGAACACATTTGCACACTTTCACCCTTGGTGGAGACAGCAGCCAGGGAGGGAAGTTCTTTCCCTTCTTCTCAACAGGGTCCACTTCTGCAAAGCTTGACACTGAGCCACTGAAAATAGTCCTGGGGTTTGAGGAGAACCATGATGATGAGTAAATGGATTACTGAGAGGGAGATGCAGGAGGAGACTGCACTCCTGTCAGGCAGCCCCCACATTTGTGTCACTTGTCTAATGCTCCCCTTTTTGATTCAGCACTCAGCACTGAACCTGGACACTGACTCTACAAAGTGAACCACTTAATGGGCTGTGAGAGGGAAACCAAGCAAGACTGCAGCGCATTTGCACGCATCCACAAGAACACTGTCACTTGGCAAACGCCATGCAAAGTCTCCCTCGCACAGTTTTCCAAAGAGTCTCTGGCAGAATGAGATTGTCTTTCCCTCCCTCTCCGTTGGGGGTGACTGCTGCACTGGGACACCAGCTCCCAGTGTGCTGGCAGTATGGCAATCAACAGAGGAGGCACCGGACACACAGTCAGATTCTTGGCAGAAAAAGCTGGCAGAGTGAGATCCATTTCATTAACCTCTTATTTTATAGTGAAAGGCAGCTGTAGCCCAGCATGCTCTCTAGCAAGCTCTGGTTGGCATGATAAAGCAACTGGCACAGAGACGTCAGACGAAGTATGAAACTCTGTTCTCCTTTCTGATTTTGCTAATGCTGATTGTCAAAAATCCAGCTGTAATAATTATACTAAGTGCATCCATGTAACCGGGATTATAAACAGCAATGGATGTGGGAATTTTGTTGTTGTTTTTCTTTGACAACTTCTCCAGGTCCTTTAATTCTGAAGCAACTAAAGCACTCAGAATCAGCTGTAGCTGTCATACAGATGAGGAAGCCAAGCAGGGGCCAGCTCCTCTCATCCCCGTGATCCAGAGTGCAGGATGCAGTGGAGCTGGGTTCCCATCCACTTACCACATCCAGCCGAGGAAGACTTTATGGGGTGTATTTACAAGCCCTACAGAGACATCTGCAAGACCTGATCAGCAGTCTTTTTCTAGAGTCATCTTCCCAAGAGCGGGTCAAGGAGATGTTGAGGGATGGAAGCCTTTCTCCTTGAAAACTCCATGACTAAATCAACAAAGGCAGATCATGAAGCTGAGTTTTGAAGCAAATAGCAAATCGCAAAGCATTATGTCATGTAACCTGCTGAATTTTAAAAGGCTGGGCTTTTTTTTTTTTAATCCATTTCCCTTCATTGGCTTTCTAATACACAGGCATGCAGGGCATGGCAGCTTCCTCAGGGCACCTGGCAGCTTCCACACCCTCCCTGGTAACACCCCTGAAGGTCTTGGCAGCAGGGCTTCACCCTCTCTTGACCTTCCCATTAAGAGTGGTAGTCAGGGTCTTATGCAAGGTGTCCCTGAGGCTGTGGGGAGCAGGGTCAAGAATATCTTGAGGCCTTCCCTCTGCTCTGGTGTGGAAGCTTACTGCCCCATACACACTGCTGTGCTGGTGGTCCCTGCAGAAGGTGACCTGAAATGATCTTCAGACTACATATCAATGGACTGTCTTAAGATGGTGGATATGAGGAAATACAGAATTTGGTGTGAAGTTACTTGGCTCTCATCTGCTTCTGCAGGGGTGATGCTTCTAATGCAGTAGAATTAGCCTAGTTGAACTACGTGAGTTTGCAAGTCATATATACATTGTATGAATTCTTCCATCATTCCGCCATTGACTTTGGTCATCTGAGCAGGAGATCCATGAGGTAGCAGGGTGGCAGGCCAGCAGCGCACCAAGCGATAACCTGTAGGCATCAGGCAGAAATGGCAACACCGACAGTTGTGTGTGAGAGAGATGTATGAGTGTTCAGAACCTGTTGCAGGATGGGACTGGGGAGGACTTTGCCCTGCCACTTAAGTTGGCAGAGTTCTTCCCAGCTGGTAGCTTTGTTTACTTTTTTCTGATTCAAAGTGGCAACAATCAATATTAAAAAATGTCTTTTAATTTTCAGTGTGACCCTTTTTAATGAGACTGTAAGTTGTCGCAAGATGACCAACTACCTTACAGTCCCGGACTGTGTGGGTTTCGTGTGGCGCAAGGGAGGGTAGGAGGGGGAGAAGGAGATTTACTGCATGACTCCACAACTTGTTTCAAAGACCAAAATTAACAGAAACTTAGCTCAACTAGAATACTTATTTCTAATTACACTAAAAGTTATGCTAACAGTAACTACTTAGTAAACAGAAAAGGATAGCTAATTTATACTAACTGTAAATACCCAAATGAATGAACTAGGCAAACCAATTATGATTGATCTTACCCATGCATTGCCTCAGCAGCCAATGTACACTCAATCCCAGGGAAGTAACTGCGGGAGGGCGTCCCTGTCCCGAGGGGTTCCGCAAGTTGGCAGACCCGCTGTCACCCACAAAGAGCCAAAGACAGCCTCCAGGGCCAACCTATTTATACCCTTCAGGGGAAGGTGGAGGTGGAGTCACTAGGCCAGTCAGAGTTCTCTTCTCGCAGGCGCAGTCCCTAGCTCTTGGCTGCTACAGGGTTCAACTCTCCTCCATCATTATTATGGTGATCGCACCCACGGTCATGGGATGGGGGGGGGGTGCAGCTGAACACCCCCAATGGCAGGCTAGCTGCCTTGCGCACTCTTCAGCACTGAAGAAAGGAGTTTGAGTGACTGTGAATGACTGCTTTACTCTTGCAGTGGGGGTCTCAAGGAGACATCCCATAGCTGGGGTAAGAAGGAGTTAATTCCAGTCCGCAGTGGGGCCCCAGCTGTGAAAGCAGGTGTTATCTCTCAAGGTCCTGATGAGGAGGAGACAGTCCTGACCACTGCAATTAACACTGCCCCAGCAGTGAGAGGAGGCTTTTGTTTCTCAAGGTCCTGGGGCCCAAGCAGGCCTTATCTCAAAGTCTTGACATCCTCCCTTTTGGAGTGTAAAACACAGGAATTCAGGCTACTTGTAACTGGCACCAAATGTGTGTGTGTGGGAAGCTGGGAGCATCCCGCCACATAACTGTTCCTTTCTCTTTACAAATCAGCCCTCAATAAGCATGTTTAAAGATGTGGGCTCATTCCGTCTGGCACTCTGCACTAGGATGGAGTGGGTTGTTTCCCATCCACTGTGGGAGCACAGGGAAGTTGTTTATGCTAATGTGGCATTTTAAGGTTACCTGAAACTGGTAAATAGGTCAGGTGTAATCCCTAGAAGAGAGGGTAAAACTTTGGGAAGAAAGGCAATTTCTGAAGTCTCCATGAGACTTCCTTCAGACAAGCTGCAAGCACTGTTAGAAAGGGGGGAAGTTTTAGACTGTTAGTGACCAGTTTTGGTGGATAACTCGGGTCAGATGCATAAGAGAGGACATGAGTGAAGAGGCTTTCACAAAGAAGCATCCATGAAGGATTCAGGGGCGTTCTTCAGGGATTAAAGTAACATCTGGTTACCCAATATAAAGGTCTCTATATATGTTCTTTTTTCCTAATCAAGAAAATCAGTGAGCATGATTACTGATCATATGCTATTCAACAGAGGCGCACTGAGAAAGTAAATTCTTTCCATGTTCTTCTTACTGCTCATTTTATCAGGTTTCTCCAGTGCCAAGGTCTGTGCTGATTGTCAGAAGACCAGGTGCCATTCTGTGAGGAAATAAACAAAGTCCACAAACTGAGACTAAACCCTGTTCAAAGAATTGCCATAGATGTCACATTAGGACAAAGAGAAAAAGACTGAAAAGGGCAGGAAGGAAGGAAGCAAGCAAGGTAGGGAGAGAGGAAGGAAGGGAGAAAGAGAATGAGAGAGGGGAGGAAGGGATGAAAGGAAGCAATAAGAGAAGGAAGTCAGGGAAGTGACCTCTCTCAAGAAGTGAGCTCTCTTTGGCTTGCCTAGGTATCCCTGGAGACTGCTTTTCTTCTGCTGTGAGACACCATCCCCAGTGAGGTTTCCTAGGGCAGGGCTTGGCATCAGCACAGACTTGGCCTAGTCAATGGAATCTGTCCTCTTCTGAGGAGAATCAAGACTCTAGAGGAGTAAGCATACAGAGCTTCGTGCAACACATCCACCAGCAGTTTGTAACCACAGTTATCCTTTGTTTTGCAGGGAATCCAGAAGGGAAGTTAGGCGAGTGCTCTCCAGAGTGTGGGAGAGGCTCCTTGTCCCTGTCAGATTGCACATAGCTCTGGACTAGCCATGCTGCATGCTGGTGCTTAGACATAGTTAATTGGCATAACTATATTTTTGTCATGTTAGTCTAATAGATTGACTGTCTTTAGTTGGCAAAATGTCCTCTTTTGCCTTGTGTTTACCCTAAGAAACGAGACCTTCAGGAAAAGAAATGTCACATGCAGAAACCAGAACTAGAAATAAAATGATTACAGTAGTGATTAACAGGAACATCTAACATGAAAAACTGTGAGAAAGAAGCAGGTCTGCACTCAGACACATCAATCTTGCCAAAAAGGAGAACAGGAGTCATATTCCCTATGGGTACATAGTATAGAATCCAAAGGCAGATGAGAAGAAAAGGGACTAGAGGTTACCCTGAAGAATACTGGACAGAGAACAAAACATCACAGTTTATCTCCTATTATGACAAATGTGCTGGTAATTTGTGCTAGTATCAAAATTTGGCTGAATAATCTTGAAAAAAAAAAAAGTTGATTAGAAACTGGGAAATCCTGAGTATTTCTGGTACTGGTTGACTTTCTTACTCTAATGTATCCACCTGCCTGGGTGAAATCAACAGTAAATGACTGAAAAGCCTTCTCATCATTAACTTTCTCAAACGGTCAACATTTCTGTGGCTTACAAATGTCATTTTAAATTGACAGAAAGCTTAAATAGCCTAGAAATAAATGAATAAATAAAAGGTCAGGATTCATAACCTGCTCCATGCAGTTGAAGAAATGCACCTGACAGCTTTTTCAGACTTCATGAGGTATGCCATCCACATTTTGTGTTCAGATTAAAAGTGACTTTTCATTCTTCCTGTGACATAGAAGTGTGCCATATGTCTATCACTTCCACGACCCTTTTAAAAGTGCATTGAAGTCAAGACATATAAAAGGATCAGAATTTGCAAGGCAAATTCCACATTTCAAAGATTTTTCTGCCAAGCTGATCAAGAAAAAAGGCTTAACTACACATAGAAGTGAAACTCAAAAGTTTGTCTCTGAGGGAGGTAAGTGTCGGAAGAAAAAGGAGGAAGGACATTAAATTCCATTCTTCTCATGGGCAAATGTAGGAAATGAGCAGGGAGAAATATTTTGTGTCTGCACAAACACGACAGGCAGGTGATGTGCCACCAGGGAAGGGGAGAGACAGAGCTGGCACAGTGTAGACATGAGGCACAGCTGGCCGTGACATGAAGGATGTGTCCAGGGGGTTAGCTCTCAAGCCACCTTCAATATTTGGGTTTTCCCAGCCTGCAATGTGACCAAGCCATCAGAAACTACACAGAGGTACTTGATATTGTTTTTTTTTTAACTTCCCTTTTCAGTGACTGACATGACACAAATACTCAAGCCATCATTGATTTACAATGTATGCAACACTGTGCAACCAAAACAGTATTTCCCATCAGGTAAGAGCAATTGGACTGTCATACCCCATTCCTTCAGACTGTGAAAAACCTGATCAGCAGTGACCTTTATTTAACATTCCTAATGCATGAAGGCATTGTTAGGAAATGGGGAAGAGAAGGCAGAAGAAATAAACGGATCTTGATTTCTACTTACGTTTACAGGGGGTGACATGGTACAAAAACTCAGGCCTGCCATGATTCTTGATGCATGCAGTAGTGCACTACCAAGCCAGTATTTGCCATCAGGTAAGGGTAATGTACATTTTGACATTCCTTGGGCAATCCCAATACTGCAAGTGTGGAAAGGTTAGTCTATCTGGAGTAAGCATGAGTGTGTGAGCAGAGTGCATGGATGGGAGTTGAAGCACAGCGTTGAAGGAAACCAGCACATTCGTGGCAAGAAGAGGGGTGGAGGGGAGGGAAAGGGGCACTCCCAATGGCTTAGTTTCTTGGATGGAGGTCATGCTGGAGATCTGGGTTGTGTGCAGAGAGAAGCAAGGAGATTGTCTTGGAATGAGGCAGCGCATGAGTTCGTGGGACAGAAGTGAGAGGCTGTGATGAGCACCCAGGGAGCCAGTTTGAGTGTCTGCGTGTTTCCCTGACTGCAACATGACCAGGCCAGGAAGAGCTGCTCAGCAGGCCTTCACACTCTGTTCATTTCCACTTCCATTTCCAGTGGGTGACGTGGTAGAAAAACTGAGGTTCTCAGTGATTCTTGATGCATGCAGTAGTGCACTACCAAACCAGTACTTTCCATCAGGTAAGGGCAACTCTGCTGCCAGACCATTTCCCACGGGTGTGCCAAAGCATCTAGTTTCAAGGTCTGAGTGGACATAGGCATTGTTAGGAGAAGGGGAAGAGAAGAGTTAAGAAAATGAAGTTGTTAGGGGCAAAGTTGTTAGGGGCACTCTTTGCTCAAAGAGTAAGAGTGGAAGGTTAGCTCGCCAGCCACATCATTGACTCTCTGGGGCTTGCCCTGCCTACCGGGTGACCAGCCCATGAAAAGCCATAAGGTCGTCCTTTTCTTTGCCTTCACTTCTACTCCTATTTTCAGTGACTGACTTGGCACAAAACCTCCGTCCCTCAGTCATTTATGAAGATTGGAGCGGTGTGCTAAAAAGAACCCTTTATCCATCAGGTAAGGGCACTTACACTGCCAAGCCATGTTCCTTTGAACTGCCAAGACCTGACTGGCAGCCTCCTGTCAAGTGTTGCAGGGCAATGGGCTTTGCTGGGAGAAGTCATGCTAGTGAGCATGATCATGTGAGCAGATTGCATGCATGGGAGAAAAGAAGGGGCTGATGTAAACCACGACATTCATGGCAAGATCCGTGATGCTCCCAGGGGCTTGGTTCTTAGATAAAAGTGGTGCTGGAGACCCGCTTTTTTTTCTCAGAAAGAGCAGAGGGGATGTTTCTAGGATAGGAGGAGTGGGTGAGTTCCAGGGTCAAAAGTGAGAATTTCCACTGAGAACCAAGCATTGAAGGGGTTTTGAGGCTGAAGCATCATGTGTGGATTCAGGAGTGAGGAGGAGATGGAGCAGGGAGACTCCATTCCAGATGAAGACCCCAACACGGTACTTGAGTTCTAATGGAGACACCAGCACTTGGATGAGAGGTGCTTTTGCCAGAGAGGCAGCTCTTGTCCTTCCCTTAGTTTTAGTGTCTCCTGCTTGGCCTCAAGCAGATGCTTCACAAGGGAGGCTAGTAGGTGGTTCACCTGTGGGTTCTGTGTCTTTCCTGAATACTCCATGTTGGTTTCTCATGTTTTAGGAGTAATTTGAGCATAGACAGGATGCAGTGCCAGGTCTTGGTCTTAAGCATATGTCTGGGGGATTAGCTCTCAAGCCACATTGAACCTCTGGGTGTTTCCCTGCTTCTGTTCATTTGTGCTTCCCTTTTCAGTGACTAAAATGGCAGATAAACTTGTGACCTCAGGGACTGATTATCTGCTCAGACGCGGACTACTACATCAGTTTTTCCCATCAGGTAATCTTAATTTGACTGCCAAACTATTTTCCTTTGTTCTTCCAAAGACTTGATCAGCATCGTCCTTTGTGGAGGACACGGGCATTGCTGGGAGAATGGGAAGAGAAGGGAGAAGATACAGAGGGAGGTTTGTGGGGGGCAGCTGTAAGCAATCACTGAAGTGACAGGACTGTGAAGGACCTTCTCCACGGGCATTTAAAAGCCACTGTTAGAAAGGTGCTGGTGAGTGACAGCGTATGGCTGCGAGTTGCAGTATAAATTTTCTCCTTTCCCCTGTATGAGCATGTATTGCAGTGAAATCTGTGTCAAGAGAATCAGTTTAATCAAGAATCTATGATCTAGGAGTCCCAGTAAGGGAGAAACACAAGAACTGAATTGGACTACAGCTCCTTTATCAGCAGGACAAGGGGAATTAAAATGGCCCTAGGCAGTTAAATGTACACAACTCAATTGAGTATCTATTGCACACCTACACTTAAAATAAATTGTCTTCATCTGCAGGTTAAATCCCACCTACGGTGCCTACAATGATGCTGTCTCCATTTTAAGTGGGTGCCTAAGCTCCCAAGAGAATCAACATAGATGTAGAGCAGGAGTCAGTTGACACTGCTCTCTCATAAGATTTCTCTCCTATTTGCCATCCCCACGCAATTAATTTGAATATCCTATGTGTTGAACATCTTCGAAAATGCAGATTTTATATCCATTGACAATTAAAACAGAAGTAAAATATCTGAGAGTGGTATTACTCAGCTTTAGTCCCAGAATATTTTTTTTTTTTTACTTTTTTAGAAGTCCAGTTGGAGAATGGTTAAGTTTCTTATTTATTCAGTATTGTGAATATCACATACAGCAACTTCTCTCTGGATCAGCTAGTGCAGTTCCCTCTGAATCCACTTCCTCTCAGGCAATTTGATGTTTACATGGTGAAAGTAATGGAAATAATAACTTTTTTTGTTGCCAGTGGAGCGAGAGAATTAATAAAAAAGATGCACAGAACCATTCCTATAAATGTCTGATCACAACAAGGACAAAAAATACAGCACAAGAAAAAGTTCTCTCTAAACTGTTTCAAGGGGATGGAGGGTTATGGTAATTGATAATGGGGCCACTCTGCACAACACAAGCTGTACAAAATATGTAAAATGGATATTTGTATGGAAGTTGCTCTTTCCTGAGCTTATTTTGGAATTCTACTATCACAAATTGTCTCCAGACTGTATGCTAGAATCCAGAAATATGATCCTCTGATGGAAATTCCGGCTTTAATTCTGGGGACCACTAAAGAGTAGCAGCTGCCTACTCCAGGGAATTTCCTTTTCCTCCTTTGAATGCTTGTCCAAACGGGTATTGACTGGAGTGCTGAGCTCACCACTGATTAACTCACATGGAGGGAACGATTGCCAGTGGGTGTCTTAGCACATTCCTGAGAGTCTCCCTAGATGTCATCAGGTGTGTTTATTACTGGCTTACACCAGCATCTCTGGTAGTTATATATGCTTTGGAGAAGGAGAGAATATAGGGAGGTTTTCCAGGAAGCAAAATCTTCACATGCCTTGTGCTCTACTTGCCCATATCCATTAAGATGAATGGCCCCCACTGTACATCTGACCATCTTTTCCCATGGCTATGTTAGTCTTTTACCTGAGCCAGGAAATTAAACCTCTCTTGGCTTTCCTGAGGCACTTCTGCGGTGAGACTGGAGCCCTGTACCCCATGCCCAGGGAGTCACAAAAACGATCATTTTCTTCTCTCTTGCAGATTATGACCAACTGAAGACTGAATTAGGTAAGAGGAACAGATTTCTGACTCCTGAAGTCAGGATCAATCCCCTCAGACAACCTTGTCTGTGGCCAGAATCTGTGTCCCTAAAATTATCTTTCAGGCCTCTGGGTCTGGGAGCATAACATGCAACTATGAAAGAAGCATCTCAGTCTCCCATTGGCCACAGCAAGAACTGGAGCCTGAGAAAACTTGGGGTGGGGGATGGGAGCAGGTTTCCTAGGGCAGCCCGTTGGAGAGTTGTGTTCACATCCTGCTCCACTCTCTGTTAGGGGAGAGATCTACAAAAAGGTTCAGAAGCCAAAAAGTGTAATGGGCAGATTTTAAGGTACCATAGAAGAATTGCGCTGGAGAAGAAGGCTAGTAGGTGATATGAGGGAAGAGGCTGGGCTGCTGGTGAGGAAAGTGCATCCCTATCTGCACATGGGCCCAAGGGTATAGTCCTGCGTGAGAAAGAGCACTGCAGCTCAAACTCCATTCCTCCCGCTCAGGACAAACCAGAGGTGTTTCCCTCTGGCAAATCGGTTTCCCGTGTTCCCCATTCCCTCTCTCCTCTCACTGACCTTAAGCTCTTCCCTCTTCTGTTCAGAAATTCCTAGCTTAATTTCAGGTTGGGTTAGAGACCTTGCTAAAAGCATGCTGCTGGCAACATGGGCTGCAGGTTAGCACCTTGGGGAGCAGGTCTCCTTGACACACCTACTTACTGCCTGCTTTGTTCCTTTTCCTACAGAGTTTGTGAAACTGCAACCCTACAAAGGTGAGAGTAAAACACCTGCAGACTGAGTTCTTCTGCTGCAACTCAGGAAAATGTATCATCTGCCCTATTCAGAGAGCAGTTCAGAGAACATCTCCTTCAGAGGAAAGAGTGTTTCTTACTACTAACAAGCCTGGGTTACAGCTAAGGGGATTTAAATTTGCATTTCTTTCTCCTTAGGAGGTCATAGTTTCTGAAATCCTTAACAGGAATTACTGGCTTGTTTCAGAGACTTCAGTTGGAGCAACTCCACTGAGTCTGTTCTTTATCACTTCTTGCTGACCAGTGCATACCTGAGTATCGTCAGGCATCTCCAGTTGAGCTTCAGCTCCCTGTTCTGTTCATGTCATATGGTGCTTTCTTTGGCCGTGATGATTTGATCCCTGTACTCATGAAAAAGATTGCTGTGATATTGGTTTACCAAAGGAGGAGGTGCTCAGCTGAGACCTTGTTCTTTTCCTCAGGTCACCTTTGCAGAATTTCAAAGACAAAGGAACAAAGCCATAAATCCTCATGCTCCTCCTTTGTGCTGCACATTGGAGTCACAGCAGCATCTGTTAGGTGCCTTGCATTTGGTGCATGCTGGCTCATCTCTGTCTGTCAGCAGCCCCAAGTTGGGAGACATGGGAAGCATGAAAGTGCAAAAGCTGGAGGTAGCCTGGGGCAGGAGGTTGCCTACTGCACATCACAAGAGAGGTGGGGGGATGACAAGTGAAGGAGTCTATGGCAACACAGATAGAAAATCTCCAGAAAGATTTCATGCTTGCTAATACTTATGGCATGACTTGATTGTTGCAGTTCATGTCACCCTGGATGCTGACACAGCTCATCCAAGGCTGGAGGTGTCTCCAGATGGGAAGAGAGTGAGAGATACTGGCACTGCCAGAAGTGTGCCCAAGACAGAGAAGAGATTTGATTCCCACCTCTTTGTTTTGGCAAAGGAAGGATACACATCTGGGAAACGTTATTGGGAAGTGGATGTTGGAAAGAGAAGAAACTGGGACGTGGGCATTGCCCAGGAGCCTGTGACTTGCAAAGGAACACTCACTCTGTCCCCAGAGAAGGGCTTCTGGGTCATAGGGTTAGCAGATGGGCGAGACTATTGGGCCCGCACTGTTCCTTGGACCCGTTTGGCTGTGAGTGGGAAACCCAGAAAGATTGGGATCTTCCTGGATGCCTCAGCAAAGAAGCTATCATTCTTTAATGTCAACAATGGAACACATTTGCACACTTTCACCCTTGGTGGAGACAGCAGCCAGGGAGGGAAGTTCTTTCCCTTCTTCTCAACAGGGTCCACTTCTGCAAAGCCTGACACTGAGCCACTGAAAATAGTCCTGGGGTTTGAGGAGGACCATGATGATGAGTAAATGGATTACTGAGAGGGAAATGCAGGAGGAGACTGCACTCCTGTCAGGCAGCCCCCACGTTTGTGCCCTCCAAACCAGGCTCTACAGCAAATTCCTACCAGACACTCCCTTCACTGCTTGCTAGTCCTTCAGTGAGCCAGTCAAGAAGGAGAAGCCCTTGAGGTCAGGCTGCACATGCAGTGCACAGAGAGAACCTTCAGTTGTATTTAAACACTTATGCAAGGGAGTGAAGTGTTTCCTCAGTGCAGGAAGTGAAAGGACTTGTTTTAATAGTTCAGAGTATCTTTCATCTTGAGTCCTTGCTGGTATGTTTTTTTTCCACATCAGTCTCTCAGAATGGAAGTAAATATCAATGAAGTGTATTTGCCTCAAAATAGAGCACTGTTATGGGATGGGAAAGCTTTTTGATGACCTTGAACATGCTTCTCCAGAACACCTCAGACTTGGATGTCGAAATTTTCATCAGTCATGTCAGGTCCCTTCTGCAACAGTTCAGAGAAGCAGGCACCTCTAGAAGGCAATTTACCTGACCTGTCATCCATGCCACTTCTGGACTTGCAGGAATTGCCTTCTGAATGTTCCCACTTCTCCAGAGGCCTCATGGGGCAATGAGGGTGAGTCAGTAATTCTTAGAGATCTAAATTGTTGGAGATTAAGCTTTGTAAATAAATTAGATCCACTTTTATCTGCAGCTACAGAGCGTAGATCAATTGGGCACTCACAGTTTCTTCTATTGAAGCTTTGTACAAAATAGTTCAACGTTCATTTGAAAATGATGCGGAAGCCAGTCCTTTCCTTCTCATTTGGGTATGTAGCCTTAACAATGTGCAAAGGGATTTACAGTGATTGAGTGTTCTCCCCTTCCTAGAGAGTGAGGACTGGCTGAATTCACCTGTCAGAATCAAGGTAGCTTAGTTTCCCAGTTCAGTTAGTGCACTCCAGACCACTCCCGTCTTCCTGCCATTTCTGGCTGCATGTTGTCAGTCACTTGACTAGTGTTCTCCTTTCTGAAATGGTACTGAGATACTGATTATACGAGATCAAACCTTCAGAGGTATTTTCCACAGTCCCTGAACTGGAAAAAATAGCTTTTCTGCCCCAATTCCAGGCCTATAATTCTACCCTGAGGCTACAAGGATTCACATTAAAGCTACGTGACCTCTTGCTCAGAGGCCTTCCAGGGGTTGATGCAGTGTTAACAATTTTCTTGCATAGGGCTGAGAGATGGCAGAGACTACTGTAGTCCTGCTTATACCTTTGGACACACTGGAAAGTGAGAGGAGAACCATGCAAGACTGCAGGACGTTTGGATACATCCTCAAGAATGTTGTCATTTTCTAATGCCCACACAAAGTTCCTCTTGTACAGTTTTCCAAATAGGCCCTGGCAGAATGAGAGCAGCTTTCCCTTCCTCTCTGTTGGGGGCTACTGCTGGTAAGACAACAGATCACAATGCACTGGCAGTATCATGATCAGCTGAGGAGGCACCAGACACACAGTCAAATGTCAGAATACTGGAGGTGGGCTCCTGTTCTCAAACCTAATTCCTGGCAGTAAATGAAGGAAAAGTGGCCAGAGATCCCCTGTCTCATTAAGCATTGCAAATCCCACCATCCTCAGGAAGGTGAAAACCAGTATTGCAATAAAAGCTCAACCTTTTTTAGAAGGCAGTCCTCCAATCATGAAATACATTCAGAAGTACTGGAATGAAGACACACACAGCAATAATGGTGAGCAAAGAAATGAAGACTGTGGGAATGAAAATCTTGAGAAGGATTTGATGAAAGCTTTTGACAAAAACCTCATAAATATGGATTGGAAGGCTGGAAGATACAGATATCAAATCAAGCACAAAAACTCTTTTCCTTTTAGCTTTTAAGATGTGGTTTATGCCTACTGCTAATTGCACAAATCCAAGTATGATAATTTTGGTATATAATTTCATGTAATTCAGATTTTACTTAAGAATAAATGTTTTCCTTTTTGTTGTTGTTTGTCAACATACTTTATTATTTTCCTATTTCCTTTATTTATATTTTAAAAATATAAAGGATTCAGGATTCCTTTAACACTCGTACAGATGAGGAAACTGAACTGTGGCTGGCTCCTCTGATCCCAATGATCCAGAGTGCAGGCTTACTCCACCCATTCAGAGAAAACCATACGAAAAGAATTTGAGCGTTATGAGAGGCATCTGTAAAACCTCACGTAAAACCAAAGTCCTGTGCAGCATAGTGTACTTGCGGGCAGGCACTCATGGGAGGGCCTGCAGGGTATGGTGGCCTCATCAGGGCGGCTGGCAGTTCCGACACCTTCCTTGCTAACAGCCCAGAAGGTCTTTGGCAGCAGTGCATTTCCCGTTATGAATCTCACCATTGATATTGGGAGTTATGGCCCTATCCAAGCTGTCCCTGAGGCTGTGGCACACAGCACCTAGAAGACCTTGGGACCCCTTCCCCTCCTAAGTCCGATTGTCAAGTACCAGTCAAGAATCGGTCCTCAATACATTCCAGAAATCTCCTGTACTTTAGAGAATCACAGAATCGCTGAGGTTGGAAGGGACCTCTGGAGATCATCTAGTCTAACCCCCTTGCTCAAACAGGGCCACCTAGAGCATGTTGCACAGGATTGCGTCCAGGTGGGTTTTGAATATCTCCGGAGAAGAAGACTCCACAACCTCTCTGGGCAACCTCTTCCAGTGCTCTGTCACCCTCACAGTGAAGAAGTTTTTCCTCATGTTCAGATGGAATTGTCTGTGTTTCAGTTTGTTTCAGTTTCAGTTTGCCCTTGGTGTCATTAGTGCCCACATGGAAGAGCAGCAGAGGGTAATAGTCTGATGAGTGGACAAGCCTTGGCAGTCTTTCTATGACAGCCCGTATGCGAGCCCCTGGCATTCAACAAACCTCTCTAGATAAGAGATCAGGTCGGCAGATCCTCCCCTCCGTCCCCTGCAGCAGAAAATCACCCACAACAACCACCCACCATGTCTTCCAGGTGTTCCCTCAAGGCACAGGGTCTGTTGTCCCAGGTACTTCCCTTGCAGCCATGTCCAGCTCCTCCTCATCCTGGAGGGCACTAAACCTGTTCTTCAGCTGCAAGTCTTCAGGAGGAGTAGGAGCCTTTCTCCTCCCACAAGCAGTGACCAGTTTCCAGCCACCTTCTACAGTGATTATATACTGTTTCACACAGCACAGAGCCCTCTGGCAATTCCACTGCTGTGGGGGGGGTTGGGACTCCTGGAGTTGTACAGTCTCCAAGAATACCCTGTTTATCTCTTGCTCATCTTCTCGGATGCTGCACAGCCTACTGACCTTCTCCCATATCTCCCTTACCTGATGACACAACTCATCAACAGCAGCACACCTCCTGCAGGAGAGCTGACTGCCAGCCCAGGTCTCCCAGAGGGGCCCCAAGCACTCCCTGCAGCCTGAGACCTGCAGAGCTGCATCTACTGTCAGAGGGTCTGTCTGGTTCCAAGCCTCTGACACAGCAACTCCAACAGCCACTGGGGAATGTGCTCTGCAGCATGTCACAACCATATTTGAGGAAGTGTACACCACAGGGAACAGAAACAAAGGTACCTTTGTGCACCCTTCTGCACAAACTGCTGCCTCTGTTCACTGCATTCTGGGAACTGCACTCTAGGCCTGACTCTTATATAGACCTCTCCCTTGCACTGGCTAAGAAGGTGCTTGATCTGCCCTAATCAAGGGCCACCGGGATCAAAGGCCCCAACTCCCTCTGCTCAGGGGCAACTAAGAGAGCTCGTTAGCAGCAGCCACTCCTAGCTAGAGCTTTTCCCATGAGCTTTTCCCAGGAGAAGTCAAGGCCTCCTGCAGTTGTCCTTGCCTAGCTTCCCCTTTCCTGTTCACAGCAATCACCTGCTAGTTCCTCGGGGGTCCTCAGGAAGCCCACAACTTCCAACAAGATCCTCAAGTTCTAGTCAGAGCCCAAACACTGCTGCGCAAACTGCTGCGTCTGTTCGCTGCCTCTGTTAGCTGCACTCATTACATTTGAATGGCTGTTCTTTAACCTCACCGGTGAGCTCTTCTGAGGCTCATTACCAGCTACTGAGGTTGAAGTTCACAGCATTTCAGGCTGCCTGTATTATTTACTTTACTTACATATCTCAGAAAGTGATATCCAGCATCAAGCAGCACAACTGAAGCTGGCAGTGATCACTGTTAAGGTAGAATTTTCATGTTTCCCTTCTATTTAATTAGTTCAGGTTTCCTGGTCCATTTCTCTCTGGCATGTGTGAATGAATAAGCATTTATTTTAGAGAATTTTTAAGTAGACAAATGCGGTCTGCAGTTTCAGGTGAGGAAATAGCTGATAGTGTAAGCTTTTGTGAATTGGTGGACAGCATAGATTGCTTTATCCAATGCAATGACTCTACTAATGCTTCTTACGATACTGGTCCCAAACACCGCCCAAAAAGTCTCAGAAGTCCAAAGGCACCATAGTTTAGATATGGAGTTATCCCTAAGGTCAGATATGCTGAAGGATAAAAACAGCGGAGAGGGTAGTGTTCATCTCACTCAAGTCTAAACAAGCTATTGACAGTTGATAGAGAACAATCTGATTAGCCTAATTTACACCATCTCTCTAACATAGATGGCATTAATGAGATCACAGGAAGTACCTATCTTTCTTCACTGAGAGAATGAACTAAACAAAAGGAAAGGGTGAGCTCCAAATTCAGGGTGTGTTTCTCTACCCAAATGTATATGTCTGATCATATAGCCTAGACCTCCACTGACTATAGTGGGAGTGTAGAAGCACAGCGTAGCATAGACACTAACATGTAGATAACTAATTTTAGGAAAGACTAATCCTTTCCCACTTTTAGCTTCCCCTGAATGTAAATAACATATCTGTAAATCTGCATTATCAAAGTACAGCAATATGTGATGATAGCCTCTACAATGAAAAGTACTTATCTAATGAAATATCACCCTTCAGCCTATATTGATTTTCTGTTTTCCATGGCTGTCTGAGAAAACTAGATGTCCTGCCCTCTTTGAATTTTACAAAGAAATTACATTATATTTCAAAAAGTGACATCAGGCACTCAGAAATTTCTTAGTGCAAGTGCCTCAACTGAGAAAGAAATACAAAAAAAAAGAAAAAAAAAAAGAAGCTATTATTAGATTTTCAACCAGATATCATAAGAAGGAAATAATTCCAGACTGAGGAGAAGCCATATAAAGTGTACAAGTTATCTTGTTTTATTAGGTGAACTGTTCACTCGAGCTGCTAAGTGTACCTTGATTAAAGTTGCTTCAGGAATTCCCCAAGTAGTTATTATCTTATTTGTTGAGTAAGATAAATTTCCTAAAGTCAAGGTGTACAACATCCACTGCTCTCCTCCTATTCACATGATCAGTCATCTCCCCATAGAAGGCAATCAGGCTGGTCACGCATCAGCTGCCCATGGTGGCTGTTCCCAATCACCTTCTTGTCCCTCCTGCACTTGGAAATGGCTTCCAGAAGGATTTCCTCCATTAACTTGAAAAGACTGAGGTAAGGCTGAATCTTTTTTCTCAACCCTCTTGTAAGTGAGCAAGACACTTCCCTTCTTCCAGTCATCAGTGCTGAGACCAGGGATGCCTGAAAGCAAGCGTTGCCCATAAAGACCAAGGCAAGGAAGACATTGAGCCCTTCAGCCCTCTCCATGCCCTTCATTTTCATTTCACACTCACACTTCAACAGTAGGCCCAAATTTTCCTTGGTCTTTCTTGCTGCCCTTCGTATCCCTCACTAATTCCAGCTCTGGCCAAGCTGTGGTCTTCCTCTTTTTCATCTGTGCGCACCTAGATAATGGTTGGATATTCCTCTTTCACTGCCTACCCCTGATTCCACCTCCCATAAGCTTTCATTTTCCGTCTGAGCTCAGTCAGAGTTTCCCTATTTGTCTCCTTCTCTACTTGCCCATTATATTTCTGGTAACGTTGCCTTGTTCTTGTGCTTTGAGGAGGTTCTTTCTGAAGATTTACCAGATCTTCTGGGCACCTTTGCCTGTCCTGACAGCCTCCCATGTGATCCTACCTGCCAGTTCCAGTTAGGAAATAATAGCATCCATTTACCTTGGAAGATCTCTAGATGTGTTGCTCCAAGCTCTCATTCTTCTTTCTTTCTCATATAAAAAGGAAGTCAACAACCAACGACATTCACCAGTGAAATGGAAATGTCTCCAGAACGTTGTAAGTTTCAAGAATCTGACCAAGGAAACAGGTAACTCTCATTTTCCTTAATTTCTATAGGAAGTTGAAAGTACACATTGAAAGTACACATTGAAAGTATTCTAGAGAACTTCTTCTCGATGATCAATCATTTATATAGACAATGTAAGAAAAAAAAGAGTGAATATAATTATTTTATTTTTATTTTTTCCGGTATGTTAAAACCCCAACTAGATGCAGATAAGCAATCGGTGACTGTTCGAAAACGGATGGAATTTTGCGAAAACAAAAGTAAGTCTTACAGGGCGCGTGCACTTTTTGTACTTTCCCCATGTCAGCATTCAAATGCTACACCTTCATCACATTTGTATTTTGAAGGCAGGCAGCTGCTGGTTTTAATGTAGGGCCCCATTCTAAATGCCTTATTTAACTTAAGAGGAGACTTCTTCCTGCTGGATTTCTGCAAACAGGTGGAGTATCGAAGCCCACATGCTTTGCTTACACCTTCAGTGTTCAATGGGTTGTCTCTGGGATAGGCAGGAGCTGCTGAGTTTTACTCAGCTTAAAGCTTAGGAAATTAATGATTTTTTGTTATTTAAAGGAGAAATATCTTCCTTCCCTTAAAGGCAGAGTCTCCTGGCTCTGTGGGGCTTAGAGAAACTGTGATCCAAAACCCCACAGCTGTCACAGAGACATGATTAGTCAAATGATCAGTAGCATATGCAGAAGTAAGCAGTAGGAATTGCTGCTATCAGCCACAGCTGCCTAGGAAGGCAAGGCTTAGTCTGGCTCAATCTTCTAGACTCTGTGGAGATCAGACCAAGGAGTAATTACTAATTACATCAGAAGCACGACAGTGCTAAATAGCTGATGAGGGTTCAGTTCTGAGCATAAGAAAGGCATCACCTTCAGAGCGCAGCAGCCCTTCTCACACAGAGGCTACTGCCCTGCAGAGAGGAGACATTTAATCTCCATCTGTGACAGAGTTGTTCACATCGGCTGATCTGTGACCAGGGATGTCCCACCTCTCACTAGAGGCAATGTCTCTCTGAGAGGCAAAATTCTTTGGCTTTGAGATCCTGTAGATCAATAGCATTGCCTTTATCCCCCACCTCCTTTAAGGCCCTGATTTCTATACGCTAGGCCCTATCTGTGGGAGCTGGTACTTAATTATTTCCCTATGGCAGAAAGCTGTTTTGTTTCTCACTACAGCACAGGAGGTTTGTTAGGTCTCTCGTTGTTGGTTCCTGCTATAATCTGAGGTTATTATTATTTTTTGTACACTTCTTACAGCTGCGCCATATATGAAAGTTCACTCACCGTCAAGAGACAGGCAAGGGTCAGGTAAGTGCTGGCAGGAGAGGAATAAGAAAGAGGGAATTGTCTGTCTGAGGTCAGTGGGATGGGCATCCCCAGATATTCTCTGCTGGTCTGTTTGCAATAACTAGTCCCAGAGTATTCTCTATTTCCTACTTTTTATTAGAAGTGTCCCCCAACTCTCAAGTCAAAACTATGGTAGCTAAGAGACATCTCCCCCTCTGTCCTCCATTTCCATGGATCTCTGCTGTGTGTTCTTGTGCTCTAGAGATCTGGTTTTCCCAGTACATTTATGCCCAGGGCTTGACACTGCTCTAATCCCTATGTGGATTTTAGGTTTGAGTGTTGCAAGAAAAGAGATGCACAGAAACTGCAAATGCACAGGTCAGTAAGAAGCTTCAGGAAGTACAAGCTCTTGGTGATGGAAGAGGAAACATTTGGGTGGGCAGGGGAGGGGACACTTTCCTTTCAGGCCTGTTCCTAGCCACTTCACCTGCTCTAGCTCCCCGCCAACATGAAGCAGTAGAAGATACTTCTCCCCTCCACTGTGGGTGGAGATCTATGAACACAGAAGGGGTCACGCGAACAGATTGTGTTTGATTTCTGAAGATGCTTCATTGTGTCCTCTAAGACTGGTGCAAAGCAAGTGCCTGCTTAAGCCTCACATCGTTGGTCCTATAGCTCCTTCCGTTCCCACAGGATCCTGCTGGGGCATTTCAGTCTCTTATCACTGCATTTGCGTTTGAGCTATGCATCATTTACTTCTTCCAAGCACTTTACCTTGCACTGTCTTACATGCTTTGCATCATGAAACATTAGTGAGGAGGCCTGTGATAATTCTCTTGTGCTTTAGTGAAAACTTGAGGGAGGAATCAGAAGAAAGAAGCATCATATCTTTCAGACCTGGGGATGAGGTTCAGTCACCATTCAGTCTCTTCTTCCTTTAATACCACTTTAATTTTTCTTGATGACCTTGGTTCTTTTCCTATTTTTACAGATCCAGATGGGAAATCATGTGCAAAACCTAGGCAAGAGCTTCAGGGAAGGATGTCTGTCAGCCCTAGTAGGTATCAAACATCTGGGATTCATTTTGCTTGGACACAGACAAGGGAAAGATTTTTTTTTTCTTTTTTTTTTCCCCCATGGAAAGAGCTAATTATTTGTTCTGGCTCTAGTAAGTGAGAGTACATAGAAAAACCTGAAACCAGAAAACATCGCAGCTCCAACCCTAAAGTTTCTGACTTGACTTGCAACAACAATTTAGTAAGCATTGTTTTGCAAACAGCTCCCTCCTCTGTACTATATTCACAGATTTTATAAAAGAATCTAGCAATGTCTGGGAATGGAATGAAGTCTTTTCTTTCACATTGAAACTATATCTGTGACAGTGCAAACACTTCAGCTGTATCTACCCTCCCTGTACCTTGTTATGAGGTTCAGCTAATTAAGGTTCTAAGAACAGAACACATAGAAACTGAACTGGTGTCATGTCCCATGAGTCATAAACAGGATGCCCTCTCAGTGGACATAGTTTATTCCTGCTAAAAAAAGTTAAGAAGTGGGAGAAGTACTCAGAGCAGATGATATGTCTTCTCTGTCCCTATCCCGTGGGAAGCAGGAGAGTATTATTTCTTGAACATCCAGACAGTGCTCTGAGCCAGCAGTTTGTAATTCTAGCATTTAACAAAACTAGGTAGGAAAGAGAAGAAATATGGATTTGAGCCAAGCATTTGAAAATGTTTTGGCCTCATGGGTGAATCCTCCCACAAGCCTTCTGCACTTTCTTAATATAGCACAGTTTTCCCTTTCAGTAACTAATAGATATTCAAATGCTCATAACTGATCAGGGAAACTATGGATGAAATGTATTGAAATAGAAAATCAAAACCTCAGAATACTTTTAAAATTCATGATTAAGAGTGTTCAAAAAGCGAAATGGGTTAAATAAGGAATCATTAGCTATTTAGATTCTTAAAGCTTGACATTGTACATATTTTCATGCAGAAACAATGAACTTCCTAATCCACACAGATCTTCCTTTTATAACCTATTAACCAGATTTAAAGGTTTTCAGACTAGATTGGTGTGCAGAGCGTTTTGATCTCTGCAGACTACTAGTGAATATCATTCTCTGCATTTTCTTCAGATCCGTTTTATACATAATCAAGAGCAAACCACATTTGGAGAGTTATAAAAAAGCACTCTGTATGTCTGTCTCTGGAGAATTATTATTCACTGCTGCTCTTCCGTGTGGGCGCCAATGACACCAAGGGCAAACTGGAGACCATCAAGCAGGATTTCAGAGCTCTGGGGATGGTGGTCAAGGGTCTGGGAGCCCAGGTCACCTTCTCCTCAATCCTGCCAGTGAGGGGGATGGATGAGAGGAGGAGGAGACGGACTTTCCAAGTTAACGACTGGCTGCGCCACTGGTGTTGGCAACAGGGTTTTGGTTTCTACAACCATGGGACCCTGTTTGAAGATCGACAACTGGTGGCGAGAGATGGGATCCACCTCACGAGGCGGGGCACGCGGGTCTTTGCCAACAGGTTGGCCAGCCTGGTAAGGAGGGCTTTAAACTAGGAAGGATGGGGGAAGGGGAGAGTTATAGTGCCAGGGTAGCTGGCAAAAGACAGCTCAAGTCAGGACGCCTCCAACAGGTGAATGCAGCCAGGGAAGTGTGTGTGGGATGTGGCTATGGAGGACCCTCTTTTACCCCTCCTGGGAAACCTGCATGCTCAATCACCTCTCTGAAATGCCTGTACACCAATGCATGCAGCATGGGGAACAAACAGGAAGAACTAGAGATGTGTGTGCAGTCACAGGGCCATGATCTCATTGCCATTACAGAGACATGGTGGGATAGCTCGCATGACTGCAATGTTGTCATGGATGGCTACGTGCTTTTTAGGAAAGACAGGCCAGGAAAGCGAGGTGGTGGAGTTGCTCTTTATGTGAGAGAGCAACTGGAATGTATTGAGCTGTGCCTAGGGGTGGATGAAGAGCGAGTCGAGAGCTTATGGGTAAGGATGAAAGGGCAGGCTAGCATGGGTGACACTGTTGTGGGCGTTTACTACAGGCCACCTGATCAGGAAGAGGAAGTCGATGAGGCCTTCTACAGACAGCTGGAAGTAGCCTCACGATGCCAGGCCCTGGTTCTCATGGGGGACTTCAACCACCCCGATATCTGCTGGAAAGACAACACAGCTAGGCACAAACAGTCCAGGAGGTTCCTGCAGCGCATTGATGACAATTTCTTGATACAGGTGGTGGAGGAGCCAACAAGGAGAGGTGTGCTGCTGGACCTCGTACTAACAAACAAAGAAGGACTGGTGGAAGATGTGAAGGTCGGGGGCAGCCTTGGCTGCAGTGACCATGAGATGGTGGAGTTCAGGATCCTGCGAGGAGGCAGCAGGGCACCAAGTAGGATCGCAACCCTGGACTTCAGGAGAGCAAACTTTGGCCTCTTCAGGGACCTACTTGGAGGAATGCCATGGGTTAGGGCCCTAGAAGGAAGGGGAGTTCAAGAGAGCTGGTTAATATTCAAACATCACTTCCTCCAGGCTCAAGAGCGGTGCATCCCTATGAGTAGGAAGTCAAGCAAAGGAGGTAGGAGAGCTGCATGGATGAGCAAGGAGCTCCTGGCAAAACTCAACCAGAAGAAGGAAGTCTACAGAAAGTGGAAAGGGGGACAGGCCACTTGGGAGGAATATAGGAACGTTGTCAGAGTATGCAGGGATGCGATGAGGAAGGCTAAGGCCCATCTGGAATGAAATCTGGCAAGAGATGTCAAGGACAGCAAGAAGGGCTTCTTCAAATCCATCAGTAGCAAAAGGAAGACTAGAGAGAATGTGGGCCCTTTGCTGAATGGGGTGGGTGCCCTGGTGACGAAGGATGCAGAGAAGGCAGAGTTACTGAATGCCGCCTTTGCTTCAGTCTTTTCTGCTCGGGCCAGTCCTCAGGAATCCCAGAGCCTGGAGGCAAGAGGGAGAGTCTGGAGAAAGAAAGACTTTCTCTTGGTTAAGGAGGATCGGGTTAGAGATCATTTAAGCAAACTTGACACCCACAAATCCATGGGCCCTGATGGGATGCACCCACAAGTGCTAAGGGAGCTGGCAGATGTTTTTGCTAGGCCACTCTCCATCATCTTTGAAAGGTCACGGAGAACAGGAGAGGTGCCTGAAGGCTGGAAGAAAGCCAATGTCATGCCAGTCTTCAAAAAGGGCAAGAAGGAGGACCCAGGGAACTACAGGCCAGTCAGCCTCACCTGCGTCCCTGCAAAGGTGATGGAGCAGCTCATCCTGGAGGCCACCTGGAGGCATGTGGAGGAAAAGAAGGTGATCAGGAGTAGTCAGCATGGCTTCACCAAGGGGAAATCATGCCTAACCAATCTGATAGCCTTCTCTGATGGAATGACTGGCTGGGTAGATGAGGGGAGAGCAGTAGATGTTGTCTACCACGACTTCAGCAAGACTTTCAACCCTGTCTCCCATAACATCCTCACAGGGAAGCTCAGGAAGTGTGGGTTAGATGAGTGGACAGTGAGGTGGATTGAGAACTGGCTGAATGGCAGAGCTCAGAGAGTTGTGATCAGTGGCGCAGAGTCTAGTTGGAGGCCTGTAGCTAGCGGTGTCCCCCAGGGGTCAGAACTGGGTCCAGTCTTGTTCAACTTCTTCATCAATGACCTGGATGAAGGCACAGAGTGCACCCTCAGCAAGTTTGCTGATGATACAAAACTGGGAGGAGTGGCCGATACGCCAGAGGGCTGTGCTGCCATTCAAAGAGACTTGGACAGGCTGGAGAGGTGGGCAGAGAGGAACCTCATGAAGTTCAACAAAGGAAAGTGCAGGGTCCTGCACCTGGGGAGGAATAACCCCAGTCACCAGTACAGGTTGGGGGTTGACCTGCTGGAAAGCAGCTCTGTGGAGAAGGACCTGGGAGTGCTGGTGGACACCAAGTTAAGCATGAGGCAGCAATGTGCCCTTGTGGCCAAGGCAGCCAATGGTATGCTGGGGTGCATCAGGAAGAGTGTTGCCAGCAGGTCGAGGGAGGTGATTGTGCCCCTCCCCTCAGCCCTAGTGAGGCTGCATCTGGAGTACTGGACCCAGTTCTGGGCTCCCCAGTACAAGAGGGATGTGGTACTACTGGAGCAAGTCCAGCGGAGGGCTCCAAAGATGATGAGGGGACTGGAGCATCTCTCTTATGAGGAAAGACTGAGAGAGCTGGGCCTGTTTAGCCTGGAGAAGAGAAGGCTGAGAGGACATCTTATTACTGTATACAAATATCTGAAGAGAGGGTGTCGAGAGGATGGGACCAG
Organism: Apteryx mantelli; assembly: GCF_036417845.1. Lineage (NCBI taxonomy): Eukaryota > Metazoa > Chordata > Aves > Apterygiformes > Apterygidae > Apteryx > Apteryx mantelli. Next base: position 1,027,636 of record NC_090011.1, read on the forward strand.
ACTCTTTTCAGTGGTGCCCAGTGACAGGATGCAAGGCAACGGGCACAAACTGAAACACAAGAAGTTCCATCTGAACATGAGGAAAAACTTTTTCACTGTGAGGGTGACAGAGCACTGGCACAGGTTGCCCAGAGAGGTTGTGGAGTCCCCTTCTCCGGAGATATTCAAAACCCACCTGGACGCAATCCTGTGCAACATGCTCTAGGTGACCCTGTTTGAGCAGGGGGGTTGGACTAGATGATCTCCAGAGGTCCCCTCCAACCTCAGCGATTCTGTGATTCTGTGTAACTCCCTTTTAATTAAAACTCAGAGGTAGTAATTATACTTTGTGACCAAATGAATTGTTTGTTAAGCACTATATTCATCCATGTCTTTCCCAAGCTCTAATAATTGTATTCTGTGTGTTCAGTTGGCCCATCACACTGGTTGCCTTTTGAGAATGGTATTCACGAACTTCTGATCTAATGCTGTCTTTCCACCCTTTATTTGCAAAGCATATTTCTAATCACTAATAATAATCAGAAGGTTACACAGTTAAGCATGTTTTCTTATTTACTCTAGGAACGGAGATGGAAGAATGCCTGAAGGCTGAGATTAGATCCAGTCAAGAGGAAATGAAGACTTCATTGGACCAGCAGCTTATAAGTATCCAACAACATCTAGAAAAGCAGCTCCAAGGTCCTCTTTCAGAGTTGAAAACAGAGGTGAAGGCAGCTGTCAACAGTTTGACCTCCCTCAGAAAAACTGTTGTCTGTTGATTTGGAAAGCAAGAAGGAGCTCTAGCTGATGCACAGCAAAAGAGTAGAGACCAGCTGAATCAATTGGAAGATCATTTAGCAAAAAATATTCTCTGGGTTGGAGATAAACCAGGGACTGGGCCCTCAGTGGGGAAAACTAGATAACTAGAAAGTGTAGGTAGGAGACGACATCTTTTGAAAGTTTCATCTCCTGTCCCACTGAAGCCTTTATGACAGAGGTCAGCCTGTTCGAGAGGTATAATGAGACCTCTAGTGTTCAGTTCTACCTAAGCCGAGATCTCAAATTACCTTTATGAGCTCAAACTCAAACTTAAGTGGAAGTTGTGTCTCCACAGATCAAACAAAGTGAACAAACAGGCAAACAAATCTCAGCTAAAACCAACAAACTTCTGCATAGGCATTTGCACTGAACTTTCTTTTCCTTCTAAAAATCACATAACCGAAAGCACCCAGAAGAGCTCCTCCCTTTTTGGACTCCTATATGCCTCTCTCCTGCTAGCCAAATAGGTCCTCTCCAGCTTCGAAAGAACTGAAAAAGTAGCTGTGTGTAAATCCTAGCTTATCAATTAGCAGATAATCAGAGCCCCTTTAATGCTAAACCACAAATGCTTCTGCTGCCTGCCTTATGCACAGTAGTCTAGTGAAAGAAGCACTTGTGTAGGCTAAAGAGGTTAGCTAGGAATTCAAGAACAAATAATGAAACCTAAAGTTGACCCCTTGAAACCAAGTCTGCTTAGCTTATGAGGGATACCTTCCAGTTGCAAAGGAATGAACCATGGGTTTAGTTCCTTCTCCCAAGCTTGTGTTGATATTTTCCTATAGGCATATAGAATGGGTGTATACATATCCCTAGCCCTGTATATCCTAGAACCTACCTGATGATCAGGCTTCTAACATTAGCTACAGAATGAGCATCAAGAACACATACAAAAAACTCACTTTGCTAAATGTGAGTGCATATACTCTTTCGGGGACTTCAATGGGGGCAGATGGTTAAAGACACCAGCCTGCTATCTGATCTGAGGAGGGAAGTCAGGTATGACTTCCAAGTCTATAGTTACTCCATTTGAGAGACTGAATAACATGAAGCAGTCCTACTCAACATATCAACAAAGGACCTGACTAATGTCAAATGACAATGTCTTACTGTTGTGTCATGACTGGAAAATATCCTTCCACATCCATCTTACATATTTAAATACATCACTGCTTATCCAGAAAATATTCATATTACTGTGTTCATCATCACTATCAGTTGGAATTGCTGCTGGTTTTCCACCAGGGCTCTGTTCCCATGATCAATGTCATGGCATGCCTACTAGATCACTTCCAGGATCCCTTCTCCCAGGTACCTGGACCTGGACCTATGCGAGGTCTTTATTCTGAGGTCTGCGAGGCTTTATTCTGAGGAGCTGCAGCACGGTCTGTTCCAGTGCTACCCAAAACAAGCAAGCCATACTAAAAATGTTTAACTTAAAGGCCTATGATAAGAACTGGTGGGTTCTGCAAGTATCCAGAGAAAGTAGTTCCCAGCAGCTGCCAGGCAAAATTTAACCAAGCTACAGAGTACAGATCACATGATCTATATCCTGTAACAACCTAACATCTGTTAAGGTTATATAAAATACCGAGTATTTTTTAATATAATTGCTTTTGTGTCCTGTGGAATTCAGTAAAATTGTCTTTACAAGTTTGTCTATGCAACTCCAAAGACCCTGAAACTCAAAGCTTTCATGTATGACTTTGTATTTTAATGAAAACTGCTAATACTGTGCAATTCAGAACAAAGCAAGACCAGTAAGAGTTTGCAAACTGAATTTATTTTTAATAGCAACCACAAAAGAACGTACTTCCAATAACTGAAGAAATGTTAATAATAAGGGCAGCAAGAAATCCAGTGTCATGCATGCTATCTTTTTTCTATTAATTTCTATTAATAGTCAAGCTTTTTTTCACAGAAAAGAGGGAAGGGTAGCAGGGGCCATCTGATACTTCCCCATCTCAAGAAGCAGCCATTAGGTACACCTCAGACCAGGCAGGATGTCAGCGGAGTTAATTTTTGCCCAAGCTGTAGCTCACTCTTGAGCCACAACCTTTCCAGCTACAAACCAATGTTAAAATGTGGGTCACTGCACATACAGTCAGTCACACACACATCCATCCTCCACTTGGAGGAATCTCACAAGTGGCACGCAGACTCACTGTCAATGAGGTCCTGGCTAACAAGCCTTTGGAAAGACAGGAGGCAGCTGTCAGCATCCAGAGCACCAGCACCTCTTCCTGGCGTTCAGCTTTCTCTGAAGAGAGAGCTGTTTGAGAGGCTTCAGCCAGTCTTGGACTGCTTCCACAAAAGCCAGGAGCAGCCTCTGCAGGGGCTTGTGTTGCTCCACTCGGCAGCTGCCTTTCAGCTCAGGCCCTCGCCCTTCCCTGAGCTATCTTGTAGCCATGCCCATGTCTGGTCATGTACCTCGCTGATCTGCACCCACAGACTTGACTTCCCAGTTTGAGCTTCTCCATGTGGCCACTGCCTCTGCCTGCCTTGTTATCACACTCAACACCCAGCTCCCCTTCACTTTCAGAGCAGGCCCTTGCTCCTCCCTAACACCTGCTCTCAGGATTGCACACAGCTGGAATCTGTGCCTGGGGTTCACTCCCTTCAAGGAGGAGGGCACGAGCAGGTGTCATTTCCTGGAACACAGATTATTGTTGGGATTTTCCCAGACTGGTATGAATGCTTCAGCCAGTTAGGGAACAGCAGTGTGCTAAAGGCCCAACCCCATCTTTTATGAGCACTCTTTCCTGGAACTGCGTAAAGTCCAGCGACCCTGAACACTGCCTGCCCATAGCTCTGCGCCATTGTGCTGTAAGTGAAACCCAGCTCTTCTCTGGAGAAACAGCATGGGAAGTGCCTTCTCCCAAGGTACGTGATTGCATTTCTCCATCTATTCCCTTTTAATTCTTTAGGAGTTCATAGCTCTGCCACTCTGTTGCAAGGGGAAAACACCCTGAAGATGGGTAGTTGCCTTGGTTTCATATGTTCTCGCTTCATGTGACCGGTTTGTCAGGAGACGCTTCATAGACCACAGAAAACTTGTCACTGTAATCAGTGGCATGTCGCATGCCAGGACATGATTCCCTTCACTCCAGGGTAGACGTTGTGGTGGGAATTCGACCCCAAAACTCAAGGGATGGCACCACCTCTATCCCTGCACACCAACATTTCAGTGTCCAAGGTGGGGGTGATCTGCACATGTGCTGGGTATCTAGGTTCAGCTTATGGTTTGTGTGAAGCTAGCAAAGATATGCAGTGAGGGGTTTAGACCACCTTGAAGCAGACGCGGGTGTTTGTTGGTTTCTCTTCAGGGTGTCTCTCCCTCCCTTTGGTTAAGCTGCCTTCCTTGGCTCCTCCTCTCTGCCCTCCTCTCAGGGTTCTTCCCAGAGCTGTTCTTCAGCAGGCATGAAGCATGAAGAGGGTGCTTTTATAGCTGCCTTTTCATTGATATACATATGCACTTAAGTTCTCACTCATGTGCACACATGACACATTTCCATTGTTCTTCACGTCCTGTGAAGTTTCTCAAGCTGTGTCCTCTGGGATTGGATTGCCTTCTGGGACTGGATTGCTTTACAGCTCAGGCTTTGGAAATGCTCTTTTGAGATGCCTCCCCACACCAACATTCACACACACACACAAAAACAGACACACACACACCTTTTTATGGCTGTTGAGAGCATGGCTAAGACGACAAGAGTGGAGCAAAGGGCAACTCAGCTGAGTCAAGAGAAAGAGGCATGCACAAAAGAGCAGAGGAGGTAGGAGTGCCTTGAGCAGATCTCCTTCCCTGTAACAAGCAGAGCAGTTAGCGTTTCTCACTTCTCATGCGAGCTCCACATCCCTTCTCTACAAGATCTTGTCAGAGCTGGCAGGCTCCTCTGTGGGAAAGCCTGGTAAAGCAACTGCAGTAGCAGGGCAGTGTGCTCTTGCAGATATGTTTTGGCCTCAGGTAAGCCTGAGTGTCTTTAGCCATCAGGCCGCATTCCTGGCTTGGTGAGTGGACAGTTGCGCCGTGGAAATTTGTCCCGGTAGAGCTCTGAGGTGGATTCCACATGGGCTCATGAGAGCCTTGGGAGAACAGCCTCTCGTTTTGGTAGAAGGAGAAAGAGAAGCTCCATCGACATGCTCTTCAGAGCACCTCTTTAGGCTGCTGCTCTGAATCTCTGGCTGGAGATGTCTTTCTCTGTTGACTCCAATGAAACTGTGGTCTGGTCAGCCTCCAGGACTGGAGTTAATCTCGTAGAGTTTCCACGTGGACAATGTTTTCATCACTTGATTCCTGCAGTCAGAAATGAGTCCTCCTTCTCTTCTGTGTTGCCCCTTCAGTCTACAAGAACATACTTCTCTGTAATCTCAGCCACAGGGAATACAACTCCTCAGCGCGCAGGGCACACCTGTCTTTGGCCAGGAGGTCTGTTCTGTAGCATCGATGGGCTCAGGGCTGGGGGCAGGGAGGAGCAGCCAGCTGGGCTGTGAGGTAGACAGCGACATAGCCGTTGGAGACGAGTGCTACCTTCTTCAGGGATGTTCATCAGGAGCAACCTGAAGCCCCAGCTCTCCTCAGTGACACTCCCCTCCAGCCCTGTCATGATGGGAGTGACTTGCCTTTTCCCCTATGCAAGTGGAAGAAAGGCTAGTGTTGGGGGGGAGGCTCCTTAGCTGGGTTCAGTATAAAGTCCAAGCTTCTGCCCCAAGGCAGGGGTCTCTCATGCACAGAGAAAAGGGGAGAGTAGTAGTCATCCAGCAAAACTGTTTGCTGGGGAGGCTTGTGCAAGTGGTGCCCTTAAACACCTTTTGCACCTTGCAAAAAGGGATGACGAAGGAGAAGAGCAGGGTGGCAGAAGACACATGAGGCAAACACAAACACCACTGGGTTGGTGAACACCATGAATCCACATTCATGGAAGGCTGAGATGAGACAGAAGGGGAGTACTTCTGCGATCTCTCTTCACGCTCAAACACCTGCCATGCTTGAGTTCCCACAGGAGGGAAGGAAATGTGCCCAGAAATTGTCTCCTTGGCTGGTGATCCTTTTCCTTCTGACATCGTGGTCTCGGCCTGTCGTCCATTCTCTTCTGCCACGTGGTCTCCAAACAAACTGAAGCAGAGATTTCGCATGACCCTAGACAAAGGGAGGTTGTGAAGTTCCAGGTGAAAAACAGTGGAGCGTCTGGAGAACTCCGACTTTGGTTTTACAGCATTTGGGAAGGGTGTTGGAGGAAAGCCCTGCCCTCACAGGAATCTCGCAGTCTTAGCAATACTCCTCCTCCCCCTCCTCCTCCTAATACTACTCCTACTCGGACTGCTCCTATTCATACCTCATTAGAAGGCACTAATTCCTGTGAGGGTGACTGAGCCCCAGAACAGGCTTCCCAGAGAGGTGTGGAGTCTCCATCCTGGAGCTATTCACAAGAGCTGACTGTATCCCTGATCATTCTTGGATCTCATGTGTCATACTTCACTACGACCTCTGCATTCTGGTGGGCTGGCTCCTCTGGCCACGTGCGAGGCTGAGATTTAGGTCAGAGATTAAAGATCCCCAGCTTGGGCCTACTATTGCCATTTTCATAATTGCGGTGGTAGAGTCTAGCCTCTAAATGATCTACATCATCTGGCCTCGAAATCATCAAAAGAATCTCTCATAGGATGAAAGGCTGAGAGAGATGGGACTGTTCAGCCTGGAGAAGAGAAGACTGAGGAAGCGATAAGCAGGGCCAGAAGGAGGGAAGGAATCCATTAAAGCTGAGTGGAAGAGAAGGGAAGGGTGGATGTGTGGAAGGGCAGCGGAAGGACTGAGGAAGGACTTGCAGAAGGCAGGCTGGAGGGAGGGAAGGAAGGATGAAAGGAAGGAAGGCAGGAAGGAAGGGCTGCCAGAAGGCTTTGGCTGTCTTGAGGGAAGGCAGGAGCTGAGGCTAGAAGGGACAAAGATGGGAATGAGGGAAGAGAGACACGTAGTGTGGGAGGCTGAAGGAAGAAAGGAAGGAAGGAATGAAGGGAGGAAGGAAGGAAGGAAGGGAGGGAAATAACATGAAGGAAGAAGGGATTTAAAAAGGTTTTGGATGGATTGAAGGAAGGCAGGAGAAGAGGCTAGAAGGGGTCAAGACGGGAATGAGAGCCAGGAGAAACTGAGAACAGGAGCACTCTGAATTCTCCTGTGAGCACCACTGAGCTCGTCTGGGCTCTCTGCCTCAGCTAGGGCATGCACAGCGATGGTCTTTGTTTAGGTGTGTGAGCCCAGGCGCCAAGGGTCTTGCCAGGGCAGGGCTGCACAGCAGCACAGTGCTGGACTAGTTGCCGAAGGCTGCTGCCTTCTCCCGAGAATCATAACCCTACCAGGGTACTTGCCCAGTGCTGTGTGCAATGCCTCCCCCGGCAGTTTGTAACGGCCTTTCTTCTTTCTTTTGCAGGGCAACTGCAAGCACAGCTAGGTGAGTGCTTCCTGGCATGTGAGAGAGGCTCCTTGTTGCTGGAGGGGTAGGTGGGAATGGGGAGCACTGTATGTCCGTGGGGCCAGTGCTTCACCCTGCCAGCCATGAAGGAAGCCTGCTGCTTGCATCCCAAGCTGTCCCTTGCCCTCCTGCACTCCACTGCCATGGCAGCCCTGGCAACGTGGGCTGAGCAGGTAGCAGGGGGTGCAGACGAACTGCTGGAAGAACACAGCATGTGACCTTTCTCTTCCAATACTTCTTTGGCAACTGTGAACTGCTGAGACCTCCTTGGGGCACCTGCTCATCTCAGGAAAGCCTCCTGGCCTCACCCAGTTGTGTAGGGACACATGGTGTTGTGATAACGAAGGCCCTGTAGAAAGGGAAGGCCATTACGTCAAAGGATCTCCTTGGGCCCTAGGCTGAGAGGTTGCTCCTGGAGTCCCCGGGGTGCAGAACGCGGACCGGGAAGAGAGCTGCAGCAAGGGGAAGGGAGAAGCCAGCAAAGGCCTGTGTGGGGAGCCGTGGCGGGCTCTGAGCGCAGTGGCCTGTCTTTGCTAAGTGCCTTTTCCCTTCCTTTTGTAGCTCAGGTGAAAGAAGAAAACAGTAAGTGGTCTGCGCTGCCTGGGACATGGCCCTTGTGGAGAGGTCGCGTGGTGAGAGGGAGTTGCTGGCGTCCAAAGCCGTGGGGCTTCTTGGGGCAGGCAAGGAGCCCCTTGTTGTGAGCAGGAGTGGAGCTGCTGCCCCTGTGCAGGCTGCCCAGCGGAGGTCTTCCTCTTTAGCTGCAGCCTGCCCAGCAGGCTTGCCTGAGGAACAGGAGCATGTGGGAGGCAGGCAGAGAGGGCCAGAAGGCAGACCTGGAATGAGGGGTGAGCAAAGGAAGCAAGGAAGAAGGTGAGGAGAGCAGGAAGCGATAAGCAGGGCCAGAAGGAGGGAAGGAAGCCACTAAGGCTGAGTGGAAGAGAAGGGAAGGGTGGAGGTGTGGCAGGGCATCAGGGCATGAGGAAGGGCTTGCAGAAGGCAGTCTAGAGGGAGCGAGGGACGGAAGGGTGAAAGGAAGGAAGGCAGGAAGGAAGGGCTGCTAAAAGGCTTTGGCTGTCTTGAGGGAAGTCAGGAGCAGAGACTAGAAGGGGTCAAGATGGGAATGAGATAAGAGAGATACATAGTGTGGGAGGAGGAAGGAAGGAAGGGAAGGAGGGATGGAGGGAAATAACTTGAAGGAAGTTTGTATTTAAACAAGTTTTGGCTGGATTGAGGGAAGGCAGGAGAAGAGGATAGAAGGGGTAAAGATGGTAATGACAGGGAGAAGAAACTGAGATTGGGAGCACTCTGAATTCTCCAGTGAGTACCACTGAGCTCGTGTGGGCTCTCTGCCTCAGCTAGGGCCTTCGTTTAGCTGTGTGAGCCCAGGTGCCAGGGGTCTTCCCCGGCCAGGGCTGCACAGCAGCACAGTGCTGGACTAGTTGCTGAAGGCTGCCGCCTTCTCCCGAGAATCATAACCCTACCAGGGTACTCCTGAGCGCTTTGTGCAATCCCTCCCCCTGCAGTTTGTAATGGCCTTTCTTCTTTCTTTTGCAGGGCAACTGCAAGCACAGCTAGGTGAGTGCTTCCTGGCATGTGAGAGAGGCTCCTTGTTGCTGGAGGGGAAGGTGGGAATGTGGAGCACTGTGTGTCCGTGGGGCCAGTGCTTCACCCTGCCAGCCATGAAGGAAGCCTGCTGCTTGCATCCCAAGCTGTCCCTTGCCCTCCTGCACTCCACTGCCATGGCAGCCCTGGCAACGTGGGCTGAGCAGGTAGCAGGGGGTGCAGACGAACTGCTGGAAGAACACAGCACGTGACCTTTCTCTTCCAATACTTCTTTGGCAACTGTGAACTGCTGAGACCTCCTTGGGGCACCTGCTCATCTCAGGAAAGTCTCCTGGCCTCACCCAGTTGTGTAGGGACACATGGTGTTGTGATAACGAAGGCCCTGTAGAAAGGGAAGGCCATTACGTCAAAGGATCTCCTTGGGCCCAAGGCTGAGAGGTTGCTCCTGGAGTCCCCGGGGTGCAGAACCCGGACCGGGAAGAGAGCTGCAAGAAGGCGAAGGGAGAAGTCAGCAAAGGCCTGGGTGGGGAGCCGTGGTGGGGTCTGAGGCACGCCTTGTCTTTTCCAAGAGCCTTTTCCCTTCCTTTTGTAGCTCAGGTGAAAGAAGAAAAAGGTAAGTGGTCTGCGCTGCCTGGGACATGGGCCTTGTGGAGAGGTCCTGTGGCGAGAGGGAGTTGCTGGTGTCCAAAGCCGCGGGGCTTCTTGGGGCAGGCAAGGAGCCCATCGTTATGAGCAGGAGTGGAGCTGCTGCCCCTGTGCAGGCTGCCCAGCGGAGGTCTTCATCTTCATCTGGAGCCTGCCCACCAGGCTTGCCTGAGGAACAGGAGCATGTGGGAAGGAGGTAGAGAGGGCCAGAAGGCAGAACTGGAATGAGGGGTGAGCGAAGGAAGGAAGGAAGGTGAGGAGAGGAGAGGAGGAAGCGATAAGCAGGGCCAGAAGGAGGGAAGGAAGCCATTAAGGCTGAGTGGAAGAGAAGGGAAGGGTGGAGGTGTGGCAGGGCATCAGGGCATGAGGAAGGGCTTGCAGAAGGCAGGCTGGAGGGAGGGAAGGAAAGGTGAAAGGAAGGACGTCAGGAAGGAAGGGCTGCCAGAAGGCTTTGGCTGTCTTGAGGGAAGTCAGGAGCAGAGGCTAGAAGGGGTAAAGATGGGAATGAGAGAAGGTAGACACGTAGTGTGGGAGGAGGAATGAAGGAAGGAAGGAAGGAAGGAAGGGAGGAAAATAACATGAAGGAAGGATGGATTTATACAAGTTTTGGGTGGATTGAAGGAAGGCAGGAGAAGAGGCTAGAAGGGGTCAAGATGGGAATGAGAGACAGGAGAAACTGAGAGCGGGAGCACTGTGAATTCTCCTGTGAGCACCCTTGAGCTCGTTTGGGCTCTCTGCCTCAGCTAGGGCATGCACAGCGGTGGCTTTGTTTAGGTGTGTGAGCCCAGGTGCCAAGGGTCTTCTCAGGTCAGTGCTGGACAGCAGCACAGTGCTGGACTAGTTGTCGAAGACTACTGCCTTCTCCCGAGAACTGTACCCCTAGCAGGGTCCTTGCCCAGCGCTTTGTGTAATCCCTCCCCCAGCAGTTTGTAACAGCCATTATGCTTTCTTTTGCAGGGCGACTGAATGGAAGGCTAGGCGAGTGCTTCCTGGCGTGTGAGAGAGGCTCCTTGTTGCTGGAGGGGAAGGTGGGAATGGGGAGCGCTGTGTGTCCGTGGGGCCAGACCTTGGCCCTGCCAGCCACGAATGAAGCCTGCTGCTTGGCTCCCAAGGTGTCCCTTGCCCTCCTCTGCCATGGCAGCCCTGGCAACGTGGGCTGAGCAGGTAGCAGGGGGTGCAGACAAACTGCTGGAAGAACACAGTAAGTGGCCTTTCCTTTCTGATACTTCTTTGGCGACCAGGAACTGCTGGGATGTCTTGGGGCACCTGCTGAGCTCAGGAAAGCCTCCTGGCCTCACCCAGTTGTGCAGGGACACATCATGCTGTGATCATCAAGGCCCTGTAGAAAGGGAAGGCCATTACGTCAAAGGATCTCCTTGGGCCCAAGGCTGAGAGGTTGCTCCTGGAGTCCCCGGGGTGCAGAACCCGGACCGGGAAGAGAGCTGCAAGAAGGCGAAGGGAGAAGTCAGCAAAGGCCTGTGTGGGGAGCCGTGGTGGGCTCTGAGCGCAGTGGCCTGTCTTTGCTAAGTGCCTTTTCCCTTCCTTTTGTAGCTCAGGTGAAAGAAGAAAACAGTAAGTGGTCTGCGCTGCCTGGGACATGGCCCTTGTGGAGAGGTCGCGTGGTGAGAGGGAGTTGCTGGCGTCCAAAGCCGCGGGGCTTCTTGGGGCAGGCAAGGAGCCCCTTGTTGTGAGCAGGAGTGGAGCTGCTGCCCCTGTGCAGGCTGCCCAGCGGAGGTCTTCCTCTTTAGCTGCAGCCTGCCCACCAGGCTTGCCTGTGGAACGGGAGCATGTGGGAGGCAGGCAGAGAGGGCCAGAAGGCAGACCTGGAATGAGGGGTGAGGGAAGGAAGGAAGAAGGTGAGGAGAGGAGGAAGCGATAAGCAGAGCCAGAAGGAGGGAAGGAAGCCATTAAGGCTGAGTGGAAGGGAAGGGAAGGGTGGACGCGTGGCAGGGCATGAGGGCTTGGGGAAGGGCTTGCAGAAGGCAGGCTGGAGGGAGGGACGGAAGGGTGGAAGGAAAGAAGGCAGGAAGGAAGGGCTGCCAGAAGGCTTTAGATGGCTTGAGGGAAGGCGGAAGCAGAGGCTAGAAGGGATAAAGAGGGAAAGGAGAGAAGGGAGACACATAGTGTGGGAGGCTGAAGGAAGGAAGGAAGAATTTAAAGAAGGTTTTGGCTGGATTGAAGGAAGGCAGGAGAAGAGGATAGAAGGGGTAAAGATGGGAATGAGAGACAGGAGAGACTGAGAGTGGGAGCACTCTGAATTCTCCTGTGAACACCACTGAGCTCGTGTGGGCTCTCTGCCTCAGCTAGGGCATGCACAGCGCTGGCCTTTGTTTAGGTGTGTGAGCCCAGGTGCCAAGGGTCTTCCCAGGGCAGGGCTGCACAGCAGCACAGTGCTGGACTAGTTGCCGAAGGCTGCTGCCTTCTCCCAAGAATCGTAACCCGACAAGGGTACTTGCTCAGAGCACTTTGTGCATGCAATGCCTCCCCCTGCAGTTTGTAATGGCCCTTCTGCTTTCTTTTGCAGGGCGACTGCAAGCACAGCTAGGTGAGTGCTTCCTGGCGTGTGAGAGAGGCTCCTTGTTGCTGGAGGGGTAGGTGGGAATGGGGAGCACTGTGTGTCCGTGGGGCCAGCCCTTTGCTCTGCCACCAAGGAAGAGCACCGGCTGCTTGCCTCCCAAGTTGTCCCTTGTCCTCGTGCCCTCTGCTGCCGCGATTGCTGTGGTGGGCTGGAGTGAGCAGGCAGCAGGAAAGGAGGAGGGAAGGAAATGTACGAGGTGGAATGGCAGGGCAGGGCAGGGCTGAGGAGTAGAAGTGAGGAACAGTAGGATGGAAGGAAGCCAGTAAGGTGATGGCTTAATGGAAGGGAGGGGGGAAGGGAGGGGGGAAGGAAAGAAGTAAGGAAAGAAGGGCAGAGTGAAGGACGGGAAGTATGAAGGGAAAGAAGGAGGGGAGAGGTCAAGGAGGTGTGAAGGAAGGGAGGAACAGAGGGTGATAGAAGTGAGGAAGTTGGGAAGGAGAGAATGGAGGAAGGGAGGGCGGTGGGAATATGAACTTTGCTATGAAGAAAAGCCAGCCCGTGTGAGCTCTCTTAGGGGGTCTCTACAGCGGTGTCCTTTGCCTGGCTGTGTGAACCCAGTCACCAAGGGGTTTTGCAGGGCAGGCCTTGGTGTCAGCACAGTCCTGCACTAGTCGATGGAGGCGGTTGTCTTCTCAGGGCAATCAAAACCTTATCACAGTGCCCACTGCAGAGCTCCATGCAATCCATCCCCAGGCAGGCTGTGAGCACACTTCTCCTTTGTTTTGCAGGGCAAGCTGAGGAGAAGATAGGTGAGTGCTCTCTGGCGTGTGAGAGGCTCCTTGTGCCTAGAAGAAAAAAAGACAGGAATGGGGTGCGCTCTGTGTCCGTGGCGCTAGCCTTTGGCTCTGCCACGCAGCAAGAGAGCTGGCTGCTTGCCTCCAAACACGTCCCTTGCCCTCCTGCCCTCCGCTGCCACGGCAGCCCTGGCAAGGTGGAATGAGCAGGCAGCAGTGGCTGGAAGCCGTAAGAGCTGCCATTCTTCAGAAGGCTCTCTTGCCAAAAGACTCACACCTCTCTCTCTCCTTTCCACTTCCCTTTGCCTTTTACAGACCGACTGCTGAAAGAACACAGTAAGTGACCTTTGCTTTCTGGTACTTCTTTGGCAACCGTGACCTGCTGAGACCTCCTTGGGGTACCTGCTCAGCTCAGGAAAGCCTCCTGGCCACAAACAGTTCTGTAGGGACACATGGTGTTGTGATCATCACGGCCCTGTAGAAAGGGAAGGCCATGATGTCAAAGGATCTCCTTGGGCCCAAGGCTGAGAAGTTGCTCCTGGGCCCAAGGCTGAGAGGTTGCTCCTGGGGTCCCCTTGGTGCAGAGCCCGGACCAGGAAGAGAGCTGCAACAAGGGGAAGGGAGAAGTCACCAAACACCTGGGTGGGGAGCCGTGGTGGGCTCTGAGCGCAGTGGCCTGTCTTTGCTAAGTGCCTTTTCCCTTCCTTTTGTAGCTCAGGTGAAAGAAGAAAACGGTAAGTGGTCTGCGCTGCCTGGGACATGGGCCTTGTGGAGAGGTCGCGTGGCGGGAGGGAGTTGCTGGTGTCCAAAGCCGCGGGGCTTCTTGGGGCAGGCAAGGAGCCCCTTGTTGTGAGCAGGAGTGGAGCTGCTGCCCCTGTGCAGGCTGCCCAGCGGAGGTCTTCCTCTTTAGCTGCAGCCTGCCCGGCGGGCTTGCCTGAGGAAGAAGAGCATGTGGGAGGCAGGCAGAGAGGGACAGAAGGCAGACCTGGAATGAGGGGTAAGTGAAGGAAGGAAGAAGGTGAGGAGAGCAGGTAGTGATAAACAGGGAGATGGGATGAAGGGAAAAGGTGATACGAAGGAGAGGAAATAGATGAAAGGTCGTGAAGGTTTGAACGAAGGAAGAGAAGATGGAAGGCAGAAACATGGAGTTTAGAGAAAGTGAAAGTGTGGGCTATGTCAATATTCACATTCCTGCAAAGAAAAGTCAGCCCGTGTGAGCTGTCTTCGGCTTGGGTGGGTCTCCACATTGTTTTCCTTTGCTTCGCTGCATGACTCCTGCTGACAAGAGGTTTTTGCAGTGTAGGTCTTGGCTTCAGCAGAGTCCTGGACTAGTTGATGGAGGCTGTCATCTTTCTAGACTAATAGAAAGCTTTGCAGAGTGCTCCCCCAGTGCTTCATGTGGTCCATCTACCAGCAGTTTGTTTCCACACTTCCCCTTTGCTTTGCAGGTCAACTTCACAGAGAGATAAGTGAGTGCTCTCCAGTGTACAAGAGGCTCCACATTCCTTGAACTTAGAGTGGGAATGTGGAGAAACAGGAGTGTTAAGGAGCTTTGTAGTTAATTAGATGAAGGGATCTCATTGGGCATGTGGATGAGTTGTCAATACTGAGTCCTCAAGTCACTGTTGTCCTTCAGAGGACAACATCTTTGCAGCAATAATTGTTTCTTGAGCCTTCCCTTCTTCACGTGCTGCCCAAGACCCCTCACAAGCCTGTGTTATAGCAGCTGGCATTCCAAGCAGCATTATGTCTTCTCAGAAGAAAAGACAGGTTTTAGGAAGAATGAGAGGCTCATTTCAGGGAGGTCAGCTGGAACATTTCTACTGGATCTGTTGCTGAGCATTCCTTGCTGAGCAGTGCACAGCTGAGGATGGGCAGGGATCAGCAGCTGGCACTCTGCTGCCTGCAAAGGCTGATTCAAGAAGTATCCCAGCAGCCCCCTGGCCTGCTTAGGCCATGCAGGCTTCGCCAGCCTGACTTATCCCCAAACTCATGCAAACAGCTGATGTGATTCTGGTTTTGCGCAAAGAGGTTGTGTGTGCGGAGGCATGGTTCTTTTGCTCAGCTCACCTCTGCAGAGTCTCAGTGATGAAGGAAAAGGCTAGCAATCCCCTTACATTCCTTCTTGGTACTACTTGCATTTCCAGCAGAGTGTCTCTGAGTAGCCATGTGTTTGATGCATGCTGGCTGCCCTCTCAGCACAACATAGACGAGAGCAAGGGACATGAGAGATCTGGGAGGGCAATGTTTGGAGGTGTCCTGTAACAGGAGGCCAAGTAGGGAGCATGGAAGAGGAGGCAGAGGAAGGGCAAGGGAAGAGGCATGTGGGGACACAGGGTCAAAAGTTTCAGAAAAGCAGCCCTCATGGTTTTTGATACTGAAGGAATGACTTGGTCTTTGCAGTGGATGTCTCCCTGGATGCTGACACAGCTCATCCAAGGCTGGAGGTGTCTCCAGATGGGAAGAGTGTGAAAGATACTGGCACTGCCAGAAATGTGCCCAGGACAGAGAAGAGATTTGACTCCCACACTTTCCTTTTGGCAAAGGAAGGCTACACATCTGGGAAATGCTATTGGGAAGTGGATGTTGGAAAGAGAAGAAACTGGGACGTGGGTGTTGCCCGGGAGCCTGTGACTCGCAAAGGGACACTGACTGTGTCCCCAGAGAAGGGCTTCTGGGTCATAGGGTTAGCAGATGGGCAAGACTATTGGGCCCGCACAGAGCCTTGGACCCGTTTGGTTGTGAGTGGGAAACCCAGAAAGACTGGGATCTTCCTGGATGTCTCAGCCAAGAAGCTGTCATTCTTTAATGCCAACAATGGAACACATTTGCACACTTTCACCCTTGGTGGAGACAGCAGCCAGGGAGGGAAGTTCTTTCCCTTCTTCTCAACAGGGTCCACTTCTGCAAAGCTTGACACTGAGCCACTGAAAATAGTCCTGGGGTTTGAGGAGAACCATGATGATGAGTAAATGGATTACTGAGAGGGAGATGCAGGAGGAGACTGCACTCCTGTCAGGCAGCCCCCACATTTGTGTCACTTGTCTAATGCTCCCCTTTTTGATTCAGCACTCAGCACTGAACCTGGACACTGACTCTACAAAGTGAACCACTTAATGGGCTGTGAGAGGGAAACCAAGCAAGACTGCAGCGCATTTGCACGCATCCACAAGAACACTGTCACTTGGCAAACGCCATGCAAAGTCTCCCTCGCACAGTTTTCCAAAGAGTCTCTGGCAGAATGAGATTGTCTTTCCCTCCCTCTCCGTTGGGGGTGACTGCTGCACTGGGACACCAGCTCCCAGTGTGCTGGCAGTATGGCAATCAACAGAGGAGGCACCGGACACACAGTCAGATTCTTGGCAGAAAAAGCTGGCAGAGTGAGATCCATTTCATTAACCTCTTATTTTATAGTGAAAGGCAGCTGTAGCCCAGCATGCTCTCTAGCAAGCTCTGGTTGGCATGATAAAGCAACTGGCACAGAGACATCAGACGAAGTATGAAACTCTGTTCTCCTTTCTGATTTTGCTAATGCTGATTGTCAAAAATCCAGCTGTAATAATTATACTAAGTGCATCCATGTAACCGGGATTATAAACAGCAATGGATGTGGGAATTTTGTTGTTGTTTTTCTTTGACAACTTCTCCAGGTCCTTTAATTCTGAAGCAACTAAAGCACTCAGAATCAGCTGTAGCTGTCATACAGATGAGGAAGCCAAGCAGGGGCCAGCTCCTCTCATCCCCGTGATCCAGAGTGCAGGATGCAGTGGAGCTGGGTTCCCATCCACTTACCACATCCAGCCGAGGAAGACTTTATGGGGTGTATTTACAAGCCCTACAGAGACATCTGCAAGACCTGATCAGCAGTCTTTTTCTAGAGTCATCTTCCCAAGAGCGGGTCAAGGAGATGTTGAGGGATGGAAGCCTTTCTCCTTGAAAACTCCATGACTAAATCAACAAAGGCAGATCATGAAGCTGAGTTTTGAAGCAAATAGCAAATCGCAAAGCATTATGTCATGTAACCTGCTGAATTTTAAAAGGCTGGGCTTTTTTTTTTTTAATCCATTTCCCTTCATTGGCTTTCTAATACACAGGCATGCAGGGCATGGCAGCTTCCTCAGGGCACCTGGCAGCTTCCACACCCTCCCTGGTAACACCCCTGAAGGTCTTGGCAGCAGGGCTTCACCCTCTCTTGACCTTCCCATTAAGAGTGGTAGTCAGGGTCTTATGCAAGGTGTCCCTGAGGCTGTGGGGAGCAGGGTCAAGAATATCTTGAGGCCTTCCCTCTGCTCTGGTGTGGAAGCTTACTGCCCCATACACACTGCTGTGCTGGTGGTCCCTGCAGAAGGTGACCTGAAATGATCTTCAGACTACATATCAATGGACTGTCTTAAGATGGTGGATATGAGGAAATACAGAATTTGGTGTGAAGTTACTTGGCTCTCATCTGCTTCTGCAGGGGTGATGCTTCTAATGCAGTAGAATTAGCCTAGTTGAACTACGTGAGTTTGCAAGTCATATATACATTGTATGAATTCTTCCATCATTCCGCCATTGACTTTGGTCATCTGAGCAGGAGATCCATGAGGTAGCAGGGTGGCAGGCCAGCAGCGCACCAAGCGATAACCTGTAGGCATCAGGCAGAAATGGCAACACCGACAGTTGTGTGTGAGAGAGATGTATGAGTGTTCAGAACCTGTTGCAGGATGGGACTGGGGAGGACTTTGCCCTGCCACTTAAGTTGGCAGAGTTCTTCCCAGCTGGTAGCTTTGTTTACTTTTTTCTGATTCAAAGTGGCAACAATCAATATTAAAAAATGTCTTTTAATTTTCAGTGTGACCCTTTTTAATGAGACTGTAAGTTGTCGCAAGATGACCAACTACCTTACAGTCCCGGACTGTGTGGGTTTCGTGTGGCGCAAGGGAGGGTAGGAGGGGGAGAAGGAGATTTACTGCATGACTCCACAACTTGTTTCAAAGACCAAAATTAACAGAAACTTAGCTCAACTAGAATACTTATTTCTAATTACACTAAAAGTTATGCTAACAGTAACTACTTAGTAAACAGAAAAGGATAGCTAATTTATACTAACTGTAAATACCCAAATGAATGAACTAGGCAAACCAATTATGATTGATCTTACCCATGCATTGCCTCAGCAGCCAATGTACACTCAATCCCAGGGAAGTAACTGCGGGAGGGCGTCCCTGTCCCGAGGGGTTCCGCAAGTTGGCAGACCCGCTGTCACCCACAAAGAGCCAAAGACAGCCTCCAGGGCCAACCTATTTATACCCTTCAGGGGAAGGTGGAGGTGGAGTCACTAGGCCAGTCAGAGTTCTCTTCTCGCAGGCGCAGTCCCTAGCTCTTGGCTGCTACAGGGTTCAACTCTCCTCCATCATTATTATGGTGATCGCACCCACGGTCATGGGATGGGGGGGGGGTGCAGCTGAACACCCCCAATGGCAGGCTAGCTGCCTTGCGCACTCTTCAGCACTGAAGAAAGGAGTTTGAGTGACTGTGAATGACTGCTTTACTCTTGCAGTGGGGGTCTCAAGGAGACATCCCATAGCTGGGGTAAGAAGGAGTTAATTCCAGTCCGCAGTGGGGCCCCAGCTGTGAAAGCAGGTGTTATCTCTCAAGGTCCTGATGAGGAGGAGACAGTCCTGACCACTGCAATTAACACTGCCCCAGCAGTGAGAGGAGGCTTTTGTTTCTCAAGGTCCTGGGGCCCAAGCAGGCCTTATCTCAAAGTCTTGACATCCTCCCTTTTGGAGTGTAAAACACAGGAATTCAGGCTACTTGTAACTGGCACCAAATGTGTGTGTGTGGGAAGCTGGGAGCATCCCGCCACATAACTGTTCCTTTCTCTTTACAAATCAGCCCTCAATAAGCATGTTTAAAGATGTGGGCTCATTCCGTCTGGCACTCTGCACTAGGATGGAGTGGGTTGTTTCCCATCCACTGTGGGAGCACAGGGAAGTTGTTTATGCTAATGTGGCATTTTAAGGTTACCTGAAACTGGTAAATAGGTCAGGTGTAATCCCTAGAAGAGAGGGTAAAACTTTGGGAAGAAAGGCAATTTCTGAAGTCTCCATGAGACTTCCTTCAGACAAGCTGCAAGCACTGTTAGAAAGGGGGGAAGTTTTAGACTGTTAGTGACCAGTTTTGGTGGATAACTCGGGTCAGATGCATAAGAGAGGACATGAGTGAAGAGGCTTTCACAAAGAAGCATCCATGAAGGATTCAGGGGCGTTCTTCAGGGATTAAAGTAACATCTGGTTACCCAATATAAAGGTCTCTATATATGTTCTTTTTTCCTAATCAAGAAAATCAGTGAGCATGATTACTGATCATATGCTATTCAACAGAGGCGCACTGAGAAAGTAAATTCTTTCCATGTTCTTCTTACTGCTCATTTTATCAGGTTTCTCCAGTGCCAAGGTCTGTGCTGATTGTCAGAAGACCAGGTGCCATTCTGTGAGGAAATAAACAAAGTCCACAAACTGAGACTAAACCCTGTTCAAAGAATTGCCATAGATGTCACATTAGGACAAAGAGAAAAAGACTGAAAAGGGCAGGAAGGAAGGAAGCAAGCAAGGTAGGGAGAGAGGAAGGAAGGGAGAAAGAGAATGAGAGAGGGGAGGAAGGGATGAAAGGAAGCAATAAGAGAAGGAAGTCAGGGAAGTGACCTCTCTCAAGAAGTGAGCTCTCTTTGGCTTGCCTAGGTATCCCTGGAGACTGCTTTTCTTCTGCTGTGAGACACCATCCCCAGTGAGGTTTCCTAGGGCAGGGCTTGGCATCAGCACAGACTTGGCCTAGTCAATGGAATCTGTCCTCTTCTGAGGAGAATCAAGACTCTAGAGGAGTAAGCATACAGAGCTTCGTGCAACACATCCACCAGCAGTTTGTAACCACAGTTATCCTTTGTTTTGCAGGGAATCCAGAAGGGAAGTTAGGCGAGTGCTCTCCAGAGTGTGGGAGAGGCTCCTTGTCCCTGTCAGATTGCACATAGCTCTGGACTAGCCATGCTGCATGCTGGTGCTTAGACATAGTTAATTGGCATAACTATATTTTTGTCATGTTAGTCTAATAGATTGACTGTCTTTAGTTGGCAAAATGTCCTCTTTTGCCTTGTGTTTACCCTAAGAAACGAGACCTTCAGGAAAAGAAATGTCACATGCAGAAACCAGAACTAGAAATAAAATGATTACAGTAGTGATTAACAGGAACATCTAACATGAAAAACTGTGAGAAAGAAGCAGGTCTGCACTCAGACACATCAATCTTGCCAAAAAGGAGAACAGGAGTCATATTCCCTATGGGTACATAGTATAGAATCCAAAGGCAGATGAGAAGAAAAGGGACTAGAGGTTACCCTGAAGAATACTGGACAGAGAACAAAACATCACAGTTTATCTCCTATTATGACAAATGTGCTGGTAATTTGTGCTAGTATCAAAATTTGGCTGAATAATCTTGAAAAAAAAAAAAGTTGATTAGAAACTGGGAAATCCTGAGTATTTCTGGTACTGGTTGACTTTCTTACTCTAATGTATCCACCTGCCTGGGTGAAATCAACAGCAAATGACTGAAAAGCCTTCTCATCATTAACTTTCTCAAACGGTCAACATTTCTGTGGCTTACAAATGTCATTTTAAATTGACAGAAAGCTTAAATAGCCTAGAAATAAATGAATAAATAAAAGGTCCATCAGCAAGATGGTGCATTTCCTTCATCTTCATTAAGTCGTGAATGCTTTTAGACATTAAAAAAAAAACAACCTCTAATTCTTGAAGTCAAAGCCTTACTTTCCGACATAAACCATTTTCATTCAGCCTCCCCTTTAATTCCCAAAATAAGCCTGTAGACGTTCCACATTAGACACAATTTTAAATGTTTGTTCTCACATCTCTATATTCCAAGTTACATCTCTATATTCCAGTTACAAATGCGTATTTTATTCAAACTTACAGGGGTATGGGCCCTATCAGTGCCACATGCAGAGCATGCTGGTGCTTTCTGCAGTACTAATGACTTCAGACTTCCACAAAGTTTCACGTTTGCCCTCCTGCCCATCAGGATTCGTAACCTGCTCCATGCAGTTGAAGAAATGCACCTGACAGCTTTTTCAGACTTCATGAGGTATATCATCCACATTTTGTGTCAGATTGAAAGTGACTTTTCATTCCTCCTGTGACATAGAAGTGTGCCATATGCATATCACTTCCATGACCCTTTTAAAAGTGCATTGAAGTCAAGACATATAAAGGGCTCAGAATTTGCAAGGCAAATTCCACATTTCAAAGATTTCTCTGCCAAGCTGATCAAGAAAAAAGGCTTAACTACACATAGAAGTGAAACTCAAAAGTTTGTCTCTGATGGAGATAAGTGTCGGAAGAAAAAGGAGGAAGGACATTAAATTCCATTCTTCTCATGGGCAAATGTAGGAAATGAGCAGGGAGAAATATTTTGTGTCTGCACAAACACGACAGGCAGGTGATGTGCCACCAGGGAAGGGGAGAGACAGAGCTGGCACAGTGTAGACATGAGGCACAGCTGGCTGTGACATGAAGGATGTGTCCAGGGGGTTAGCTCTCAAGCCACCTTCAATATTTGGGTTTTCCCAGCCTGCAATGTGACCAAGCCATCAGAAACTACACAGAGGTACTTGATATTGTTTTTTTTTTAACTTCCCTTTTCAGTGACTGACATGACACAAATACTCAAGCCATCATTGATTTACAATGTATGCAACACTGTGCAACCAAAACAGTATTTCCCATCAGGTAAGAGCAATTGGACTGTCATACCCCATTCCTTCAGACTGTGAAAAACCTGATCAGCAGTGACCTTTATTTAACATTCCTAATGCATGAGGGCATTGTTAGGAAATGGGGAAGAGAAGGCAGAAGAAATAAACGGATCTTGATTTCTACTTACGTTTACAGGGGGTGACATGGTACAAAAACTCAGGCCTGCCATGATTCTTGATGAATGCAGTAGTGCACTACCAAGCCAGTATTTGCCATCAGGTAAGGGTAATGTACATTTTGACATTCCTTGGGCAATCCCAATACTGCAAGTGTGGAAAGGTTAGTCTATCTGGGGTAAGCATGAGTGTGTGAGCAGAGTGTATGGATGGGAGTTGAAGCACAGTGTTGAAGGAAACCAGCACATTCGTGGCAAGAAGAGGGGTGGAGGGGAGGGAAAGGGGCACTCCCGGTGACTTGGTTTCTTGGATGGAAGTCATGCTGGAGATTTGGGTTACGTGCAGAAAGAAGCGAGGAGATTGTCTTGGAATGAGGCAGTGCATGAGTTCATGGGACAGAAGTGAGAGGCTGTGATGAGCACCCAGGGAGCCAGTTTGAGTGTCTGCGTGTTTCCCTGACTGCAACATGACCAGGCCAGGAAGAGCTGCTCAGCAGGCCTTCACACTCTGTTCATTTCCACTTCCATTTCCAGTGGGTGACGTGGTAGAAAAACTGATGTTCTCAGTGATTCTTGATGCATGCAGTAGTGCGCTACCAAACCAGTACTTTCCATCAGGTAAGGGCAACTCTGCTGCCAGACCATTTCCCACGGGTGTGCCAAAGCATCTAGTTTCAAGGTCTGAGTGGACATAGGCATTGTTAGGAGAAGGGGAAGAGAAGAGTTAAGAAAATGAAGTTGTTAGGGGCAAAGTTGTTAGGGGCACTCTTTGCTCAAAGAGTAAGAGTGGAGAGTTAGCTCACCAGCCACATCATTGACTCTCTGGGGCTTGCCCTGCCTACCGGGTGACCAGCCCATGAAAAGCCATAAGGTCGTCCTTTTCTTTGCCTTCACTTTTACTCCCATTTTCAGTGACTGACTTGGCACAAAAACTCCGTCCCTTGGTCATTTATGAAGATTGGAGCGGTGTGCTAAAAAGAACCCTTTTCCCATCAGGTAAGGGCACTTACACTGCCAAGCCATGTTCCCTTGAATTGCCAAAGAGCTGATCAGCAGCCCCCTGTCAATTGCTGAGGGGCCAGGGGCTTTGCTGGGAGAAGTCATGCTAGTGAGCATGATCGTGTGAGCAGATTGTGTGCATGGGGGAAAAGAAGGGGCTGATGTAAACCACGGCATTCATGACAAGATCCGTGATGCTCCCAGGGGCTTGGTTCTTAGATAAAAATGGTGCTGGAGACCAGTTTTTTTTTCTCAGAAAGAGCAGAGGGGATGTTTCTAGGATAGGAGGAGTGGGTGAGTTCCAGGGTTGAAAGTGGGAATCTCCACTGAGAACCAAGCATTGAAGGGGTTTTGAGGCTGAAGCATCATGTGTGGATTCAGGAGTGAGGAGGAGATGGAGCAGGGAAACTCCATTCCAGATGATGACCCCAACAGGGTACTTGAGTTCTAATGGAGACAGCAGCATTTGGATGAGAGGTGCTTTTGCCGGAGAGGCAGCTCTTGTCCTTCCCTGAGTTTTAGTGTCTCCTGCTTGGCCTCAAGCAGATGCTTCACAAGGGAGGCTAGTAGGTGGTTCACCTGTGGGTCCTGTGTCTTTTTGGAATACTCCATGTTGATTTCTCATGTCTTAGGAGTAATTTGAGCATAGACAGGATGCAGTGCCAGGTCTTGGTCTTAAGGATGTGTCTGGGGGATTAGCTCTCAAGCCACATTGAACCTCCGGGTGTTTCCCTGCTTCTGTTCATTTGTACTTCCCTTTTCAGTGACTAAAATGGCAGATAAACTTGTGACCTCAGGGACTGATTATCTGCTCAGACGCGGACTACTACATCAGTTTTTCCCATCAGGTAATCTTAATTTGACTGCCAAACTATTTTCCTTTGTTCTTCCAAAGACTTGATCAGCATCGTCCTTTGTGGAGGACATGGGCATTGCTGGGAGAATGAGAAGAGAAGGGAGAAGATACAGAGGGAGGTTTGTGGGGGGCAGCTGTAAGCAATCACTGAAGTGACAGGACTGTGAAGGACCTTCTCCACGGGCATTTAAAAGCCACTGTTAGAAAGGTGCTGGTGAGTGACAGCGTATGGCTGCGAGTTGCAGTATAAATTTTCTCCTTTCCCCTGTATGAGCATGTATTGCAGTGAAATCTGTGTCAAGAGAGTCAGTTTAATCAAGAATCTATGATCTAGGAGTCCCAGTAAGGGAGAAATACAAGAACTGAATTGGAGTACAGCTCCTTTATCAGCAGGACAAGGGGAATAAAAATGGCCCTAGGCAGTTAAATGTACACAACTCAATTGAGTATCTATTGCACACCTTCACTTAAAATGAATTGTCTTCATCTGCAGGTTAAATCCCACCTACGGTGCCTACAATGACACTGTCTCCATTTTAAGTGGGTGTCTAAGCTCCCAAGAGAATCAACATAGATGTAGAGCAGGAGTCAGCTGACACTGCTCTCTCATAAGATTTCTCTCCTATTTGCCATCTCCACGCAATTAATTTGAATATCCTATGTGTTGAACATCTTCGAAAATGCAGATTTTATATCCATTGACAATTAAAACAGAAGTAAAATATCTGAGAGTGGTATTACTCAGCTTTAGTCCCAGAATTTTTTTTTTTTTTTTTACTTTTTTAGAAGTCCAGTTGGAGAATGGTTAAGTTTCTTATTTATTCAGTATTGTGAATATCACATACAGCAACTTCTCTCTGGATCAGCTAGTGCAGTTCCCTCTGAATCCACTTCCTCTCAGGCAATTTGATGTTTACATGGTGAAAGTAATGGAAATAATAACTTTTTTTGTTGCCAGTGGAGCGAGAGAATTAATAAAAAAGATGCACAGAACCATTCCTATAAATGTCTGATCACAACAAGGACAAAAAATACAGCACAAGAAAAAGTTCTCTCTAAACTGTTTCAAGGGGATGGAGGGTTATGGTAATTGATAATGGGGCCACTCTGCACAACACAAGCTGTACAAAACATGTAAAATGGATATTTGTATGGAAGTTGCTCTTTCCTGAGCTTATTTTGGAATTCTGCTATCACAAATTGTCTCCAGACTGTATGCTAGAATCTAGAAATAAGATCCTCTGATGGAAATTCCGGCTTTAATTCTGGGGACCACTAAAGAGTAGCAGCTGCCTACTCCAGGGAATTTCCTTTTCCTCCTTTGAATGCTTGTCCAAACAGGTATTGACTGGAGTGCTGAGCTCACCACTGATTAACTCACATGGAGGTAAACGATTGCCAGCAGGTGTCTGAGCACATTCCTGATAATCTCCCTAGATGTCATCAGGTGTGTTTATTACTGGCTTACACCAGCATCTCTGGTAGTTATATATGCTTTGGAGAAGGAGAGAATATAGGGAGGTTTTCCAGGAAACAAAATCTTCACATGCCTTGTGCTCTACTTGCCCATATCCATTAAGATGAATGGCCCCCACGTACACCTGACCATCTTTTCCCATGTCTATGTTAGTCTTTTACCTGAGTCAGGAAATTAAACCTCTCTCGGCTCTCCTGAGGCACTTCTGCAGCGAGATTGGAGCCCAGTACCCCATGCCCAGGGAGTCACAAACTCATCATTTTCTTCTCTCTTACAGATTATGACCAACTGAAGACTGAATTAGGTAAGAGGAACAGATTTCTGACTCCTGAAGTCAGGACCAATCCCCTCAGACAACCTTGTCTGTGGCCAGAATCTGTGTCCCTAAAATTATCTTTCAGGCCTCTGGGTCTGGGAGCAGAACATGCAATTATGAAAGAAGTATCTCAGCCTCCCATTGGCCACAGCAAGAACTGGAGCCTGAGAAAACTTGGGGTGGGGGATGGGAGCGGGTTTCCTAGGGCAGCCCTTTGGAGAGTTCTGTTCACATCCTGCTCCACTCTCTATTAAGGGAAAGATCCGCAAAAAGACTCAGAAGCCAAAAAGTGTAACGGGCCGTGAGCAGATTTTAAGGCACACTAGAAGAATTGCACTGGAGAAGAAGGTCCAAGTGCTACTAGGTGATATCAGGGAAGAGGCTGGGCTCCTGGTGAGGAAAGTGCATCCCTATCTGCACATGGGCCCAGGAGTGTAGTCCTGGGTGAGAAAGAGCACTGCAGCTCAAACTCCATTCCTCCCGCTCAGGACAAACCAGAGGTGTTTCCCTCTGGCAAACTGGTTTCCCGTGTTCCCCATTCCTCTCTCCTCTCACTGACCTTAAGCTCTTCCCTCTTCTGTTCAGAAATTCCTAGCTTAATTTCAGGTTGGGTTAGAGACCTTGCTAAAAGCATGCTGCTGGCAACATGGGCTGCAGGTTAGCACCTTGGGGAGCAGGTCTCCTTGACACACCTACTTACTGCCTGCTTTGTTGCTTTTCCTACAGAGTTTGTGAAACTGCAGCGCTACAAAGGTGAGAGTAAAACACCTGCAGACTGAGTTCTTCAGTCCTAAATGCAACTCAGGAAAATGTATCTGCCCTATTCAGAGAGCAGTTCAGACAACATCTCCTTCAGAGGAAAGATTGTTTCTTACTACTAACAAGCCTGGGTTACAGCTAAGGGGATTTAAATTTGCATTTCTTTCTCCTTAGGAGGTCATAGTTTCTGAAATCCTTAACAGGAATTACTGGCTTGTTTCAGAGACTTCAGTTGGAGCAACTCCACTGAGTCTGTTCTTTATCACTTCTTGCTGACCAGTGCATACCTGAGTATCGTCAGGCATCTCCAGTTGAGTTTCAGCTCCCTGTTCTGTTCATGTCATATGGTGCTTTCTTTGGCCGTGATGATTTGATCCCTGCACTCATAAAAAAGGTTGCTGTGATTTTGGTTTACCAAAGGAGGAGGTGCTCAGCTGAGACCTCGTTCTTTTCCTCAGGTCACCTTTGCAGAGTTTCAAAGACGAAGAAACAAGGTCATAAGTCCTCATGCTCCTTCTCTGTGCTGCACATTGGAGTCACAGCAGCATCTGTTAGGTGCCTTGCATTTGGTGCATGCTGGCTCATCTCTGTCTGTCAGCAGCCCCAAGTTGGGAGACATGGGAAGCATGAAAGTGCAAAAGCTGGAGGTAGCCTGGGGCAGAAGGTTGCCTACTGCACATCACAAGAGAGGTGGGGGGATGACAAGTGAAGGAGTCTATGGCAACACAGATAGAAAATCTCCCAAAAGAAGATTTCATGTTTACTATTACTTATGGCATGACTTGATTGTTGCAGTTGATGTCACCCTGGATGCTGACACAGCTCATCCAAGGCTGGAACTCTCTCAAGATGGGAAGAGTGTGAAAGATACTGGCACTGCCAGAAATGTGCCCAGGACAGAGAAGAGATTTGATTCCCACACTTTTCTTTTGGCAAAGGAAGGCTACACATCTGGGAAACGCTATTGGGAAGTGGATGTTGGAAAGAGAAGAAACTGGGACGTGGGCATTGCCCAGGAGCCTGTGACTCGCAAAGGGACACTGACTGTGTCCCCAGAGAAGGGCTTCTGGGTCATAGGGTTAGCAGATGGGCAAGACTATTGGGCCCGCACAGAGCCTTGGACCCGTTTGGTTGTGAGTGGGAATCCCAGAAAGATTGGGATCTTCCTGGATGTCTCAGCCAAGAAGCTGTCATTTTATAATGTCAGCAAGAAAACAGCTGTGTACACTTTCACCCTTGGTGGAGACAGCAGCCAGGAAGGGAAGTTCTTTCCCTTCTTCTCAACAGGCAGAGAGAACCTTCAGTTGTATTTAAACACTTAGGCAAGGAGTGAAGTGTCTCCTCAGGGCAGGAAGTGAATGGACTTGTTTTAATAGTGCAGAGCACCTTTCATCTTGAGTTTAGAGACCCAGCTCACATGTAGAAATATACATTCAGACACCTACATCTAGAGGTCTTACTCTTGAAATGATCCCTTCTCCTTAAATGCAGCCATTTAGAGTAGGGGGTCTCAACCTGTAAGCTGAATCCTCCTTGAGGTTAATCACAATTAAGCCATCTTCAGGATTCTGCTTCCAATCAGGATGTGGTCCACCTGATGCTGCTTGATATTTCCATGGTGAGTAGTGGTTAGAACAGCCCTTGAGCTTCAAGAGGTTCAGTGTCCGGCTCAGGGAGTTGGGAGCTGAATGAGCTCTTCTCTAGGGAATGGCTATTGCACAACTATCATGGGGCTGCCTCCTATGAGAATGCTGGTGACCTCTCCTCTTGACGTGGGACATCCTGGAAGTGATTTGGGACCATTACTTTAAAAAGAAGGGAGTCTGTCAGTTGGAATAAAGAGTAGGATTTATCTCACCTACCTTCACATGTCAGAGCTAACTGTTTATACCCACATTAGGATTATGGGATAGAAATGGGCACTTCTAAGACAAGGTTGACCTCTCCTGTTTCCAGCACCTACTTTATGACGTGATGATACGTTCGACAGAGGGGCCTGCTTCTTTCCATTGGCTGCAGAAAGGGTGTAGGTGAATAACTCTGAGGAAGTTTTCTGTAGCACAGGAACCAAAGGTCCCATGAAATCACTCTTTCTGAAGTCACAGGCATTACTTTGTTCCTTAGGATTAAACAAAGAAATAAAACACTGTTCCTTGTGGGCAGGTGACCTGAATGCAATGGTCAAGAGCCATGCTGTAATGAATCACAAGGAAGGTTGTCTCCAAAAGTCTTCAGAAGATGAATTACAAGGGCCTTCTTCCAGTCTGGTAACCCAACATGAAAGGCTGACTCAGAGTCAGACCACCATTGGCCAACCGATTTCACAAAAAGCAGAAAAAAACAAGGAAACATTGGTCAAACTAGACCTCACCAACAGCAGTAAGCAACAAGAACTTGAAAAGCCTCTGAAAATGGAACTGCCAGTGTCACAAATAAAAGAGCTGTATTGGTCAGAGGAAGAAGCAAAAAAAAAGGAAACTTAGGTAAAGGGAAACATCGACGTGATTGATATGGTTTTGGTTGCCCCTTTCTTCCTTTTCTTTTTTTTAATGTAAGAAAAATGCCTATGGTAGAAAATGGGTGCATAAGGGCTGGATGCCCTATTTTGTATTAAGATCTTCTTAGATAATGAATAGAAAGGAACATGAAATGTTGACTGGTATGGTGAAGGCATTTCTTGAGGTGAAAAATACATGGACTTTGAGCCTCTGGGGACAGTATCACAGCACAATAGTAGCCCTAGTGTTTTCCTTGGAAATGCATACTTGTGGTCTGAAATGAGATATTCCTACAAGCGCCGCGAAGTGGCTTTTCTTTTGTATCCGGTATAAAAGAAGGCATGAATTCCTGGTGTAAAACTTTCCCTTCTCAAAGATGAATCTGGAAATCACTTGTTTAGAACTGGAATTGTCACAGAGATCATTTAAGGAAGACAAAACATAGGCTTTGGGGGAATGTGTATGTCAAAAATTCAGAGTGTTCAAATCTGATACAGGGCCTACAAAATGCAGCTTTGCTGAATGCAGAGGAAAAGCTTTTGAGATCAGTGTATTATCACAGAGCATTGTTTCACTTTTTAATTTTTATTTCAATAAGAATAGAGAGAAACAAAGTAACCTAGTTCCTTTCTTCTTCTTGTTTATCTGTCACAAAGAATAAAATGCAACTAACTGGAAGTTGAAATGGTGGCGGCAAAACTAAGCACATAGAAATGGTAGCACACTTCAGTCATAAGGGTGAAAGCAGCATCTGCATGTGAATGTAGTTTTGAGCTAGACATACTTGATTATTTGAATGATCATCTGGTGACTATTTCTTTGCATGTTAATTTGGTGGTGTTTGGCTTGCAATTGCAATTGCTTGCATTTGTTAACCTGTTCTGTTTCCAAGAGTAAATCATATTTGCTAAGAACTTGTGAAGCATTTAGCTCTCCAACCCCTTGAATTCATTAAGTGAGAGCTAGAATAATCCATCTTCAGAGGGACAGAAAACAGTTTGCTGACCTAGTGAAAACTGAGGAATTCAGCTAGATTTTTTTTAAATTATTAGGGGGAGAAAATTAAAAAAAAAAAACTCTTTAAGTATTATGCAAGTATATGAAGCAAGATGGTTTCTTCTTCTTCTCTTCCCCCCTGGGAAACAAAAGCACCTCTTCTCTGACATGTAAAATTAGCAGAAGAAATTTAATATGTTGTTTTTTCAATGTTAGAAATTAATAATTAATGTGGAAGAACACATGAAGCAGCTGATCAGATTGAGTGAGATGGAGATAAAGACTTTATTGAATCAGAAGATAGAAAGTGTCCAAAAGTATTGAACAACTGAGCTGCAAAATGAGCTGCAACAGTTGGAATTGCTTCTGGAAAACAAACTTCATGGGATGCAGACTATGGCAGAAATCAGCATCTTGGAGAGGAAACTGGAATATCTTGCAAACCAGGGTAAGGACAGCATTTCAATATTTCTCTACAGCATTTGTGTGCATGGGAGGAATAGCAGCAGGTTGTGCTTTCTGAACTTGTATGAAAACCACCATTCATTTGGAAAGAGACTGGGGAAGGAGAAACACAGTAACGTGCCTCTTCTGTTTCTTTTCAGATTGAAAGGAGGAGTGTATCACTCCCTTTTATAAAGATCTTTATGAAGCAGGTCTGAATTTGCAAACTGAGATTCAGACCATGCTTAATGATAGATACTTTGATACAGGCACTACAGAATGTAAATAAAGGGATGCCTTAAAAAGAAGGGCACGGATGAGCAACTGAGAGGGGAAGCATATCATCTATGAATGTAGCGTCAGATCAGCTGCAGTACCTTGTCTTGCCTCCAGAGGAAACAGCATGAAGTTTTATTTGTGGACTTACCATGTCATCTAGCTTCCAGGAAACTTCAAATAGTTAATGTTTTGGAGAAATCATAGGAATGGATTCAACTCCCTTTTAATTAAAACTCAGAGGTAGTAATTATCCTTTGTGACCAAAAGAATTGTTTGTTAAGCACTATATTCATTCATGTCTTTCCCAAGCTCTAATAATTGTATTTTGTGTGTTCAGTTGGCCCATCACACTGGTTGCCTTTTGAGAATGGTATTCACGAACTTCTGATCTAATGCTGTCTTTCTATCCTTTATTTGCAAAGCATATTTCTAATCACTAGTAATAATCAGAGGGTTACAAACTCTTAAGCGTGTTTTCTTATTTACTCTAGGAAAGGAGATGGAAGAATGGCTGAAGGCTGAGATTAGATCCAGTCAAGAGGAAATGAAGGCTTCATTGGACCAGCAGTTTATAAGTATCCAACAACATCTAGAAAAGCAGCTCCAAGGTCCTCTTTCAGAGTTGAAAACAGAGGTGAAGGCAGCTGTCAACAGTTTGACCTCCCTCAGAAAAATTGTTGTCTGTGGATTTGAAAAGCAAGAAGGAGCTCTAGCAGATGCACAGCAAATGAGTAGAGACCAGCAGAATCAATTGGAAGATCATTTAGCAAAATATTCTCTGGGTTGGAGATAAACCAGGGACTGGGCCCTCAGTGGGGAAAACTAGATAACTAGAAAGTGTAGGTAAGAGATGACCTCTTTTGAAAGTTTCATCTCCTGTCCCACTGAAGCCTTTATGACAGAGGTCAGCCTGTTCGAGAGGTATAATGAGACCTCTAGTGTTCAGGTCTACCTAAGCCGAGATATCAAATTACCTGTATGAGCTGAAACTTAAACTTAAGTGGAAGTTGTGTCTCCACAGATCAAACAAAATGAACAAACAGGCAAACAAATCTCAGCTAAAACCAACAAACTTCTGCATAGGCATTCGCACGGAACTTTCTTTTCCTTCTAAAAATCACATAACCCAAAGCACCCAGAAGAGCTCCTCCCTTTTTGGACACCTATATGCCTCTCTCCTGCTAGCCAAATAGGTCCTCTCCAGCTTCGAAAGAACTGAAAAACGAGCTGTGTGTAAATCCTAGCTTATCAAATAGCAGATAATCAGAGCCCCTTTAATACTGAACCACAAATGCTTCTGCTGTCTGCCTTGTGCACAGTAGTCTAGTGAAAGAAGCACTTGTGTAGGCTAAAGAGGTTAGCTAGGAATTCAAGAACAAATAATGAAACCTAAAGTTGACCACCTGAAACCAAGTCTGCTTAGCTTATGAGGGATACCTTCCAGTTGCAAAGGAATGAACCATGGGTTTAGTTCCTTCTCCCAAGCTTGTGTTGATATTTTTGCTATAGGCATATAGAATGGGTGTATACATATCCCTAGCCCTGTATATCCTAGAACCTACCTGATGATCAGGCTTCTAACATTAGCTACAGAATGAGCATCAAGAAGGCATACACAAAACTCACTTTGCTAAATGTGAGTGCATATGCTCCTTCAGGGACTTCAGTGGGGGTAGATGGTTAAAGACACCAGCCTCCTCTCTGGTCTGATGAGTAAAGTCAGGTATGACTTCCAAGTCTATAGTTACTCCATTTGAGAGACTGAATAACATGAAGCAGTCCTACTCAACATATCAACAAAGGACCTGACTAATGTCAAATGACAATGTCTTACTGTTGTGTCATGACTGGAAAATATCCTTCCGCGTCCATCTTACATGTTTAAATACACTGTTGCTTATCTAGAAAATATTCACATTACTGTGTTCATCATCACTATCAGTTGGAATTGCTGCTGGTTTTCCACCAGGGCTCTGTTCCCATGATCAATATCATGGCATGCCTACTAGATCACTTCCAGGATCCCTACTCCCAGGTACCCTGGACCAAGAAAAATGGGCACAGGTCTGCAAGGCTTTATTCTGAGGAGCTGCAGCACAGTGCTTTCCAGTGCTACCCAAAACAAGCAAGCAAATTAAAAATGTTTACCTTAAAGGCCTATGATAAGAACTGGTGGGTTCTGTGAGTATCCGGAGAAAGTAGTTCCCAGCAGCTGCCAGGCAAAATTTAACTCTGCTACAGGGTACAGATCACATGATCTATATGCCGTAACAACCTAACATCAATTAAGGCTATTTAAAATGCTGAGCATTTTTTATATAATTGCCTTTGTGTCCTGTGGAATTCACTAAAATTGTCTTTACAAGTTTGCCTATGCAACTCCAAAGACCCTGAAACTCAAAGTTTTCATGTATGACTTTGTATTTTAATGAAAACTGCTAATACTGTGCAATTCAGAACAAAGTCAGCAAGACCAGTAATAGTTTGCAAACTGAATTTATTTTTAATAGCAACCACGAAAGAATGTACTTCCAATAATTGAAAAAATGTTAATAATAAGGGCAGCAAGAATTCCAGTGTCATGCATGCTATCTTTTTTCTATTAATTTCTATTAATAGTCAAGCTTTTTTTCACAGAAAGGAGGGAAAGGTGGCAGGGGCCATCTGATACTTCCCCATCTCAAGAAGCAGCCATTAGGTACACCTCAGACCAGGCAGGATGTCAGCGGAGTTAATTTTTGCCCAAGCTGTAGCTCACTCTTGAGCCACGACCCTTCCAGCTACAAACCAATGTTAAAATGTGGGTCTCTGCACATAGTCAGTCACACACACATCCATTCTCCACCTGGAGGAATCACACAATAGGCACCCCGACTCACTGTCAATGAGGTCCTGGCTAACAAGCCTTTGGAAAGACAGGAGGCAGCTGTCAGCACCCAGAGCACCAGCACCTCTTCCTGGCGTTCAGCTTTCTCTGAAGAGAGAGCTGTTTGAGAGGCTTCAGCCAGCCTTGGACTGCTTCCACAAAAAGCCAGGAGCAGCCTCTGCAGGGGCTTGTGTCGCTCCACTCGGCAGCTGCCTTTCAGCTCACGCCCTCACCCTTGCCTGAGCTATCTTGTAGCCGTTCCAATGCCTGGTCATGTACCTCGCTGATTTGCACCCACAGACTTGACTTCCCAGTTTGAGCTTGTTCATGTGGCCACTGCCTCTGCCTGCCTTGTTATCACGCTCAACACCCAGCTTCCCTTCACTTTCAGACCAGCCCCTTGCTCCTCCCTAACACCTGCTCTCAGGATTGCACACAGCTGGAATCTGTGCCTGGGGTTCACTCCCTTCAAGGAGGAGGGCACGAGCAGGTGTCATTTCCTGGAACACAGATTATTGTTGGGATTTTCCCAGACTGGTATGAATGCTTCAGCCAGTTAGGGAACAGCAGTGTGCTAAAGGCCCAACCCCATCTTTTATGAGCACTCTTTCCTGGAACTGCGTAAAGTCCAGCGACCCTGAACACTGCCTGCCCATAGCTCTGCGCCATTGTGCTGTAAGTGAAACCCAGCTCTTCTCTGGAGAAACAGCGTGGGAAGTGCCTTCTCCCAAGGTACGTGATTGCATTTCTCCATCTATTCCCTTTGATTCTTTAGGAGTTCACAGCTCTGCCACTCTGTTGCAAGGGGAAAACATCCTGAAGATGGGTATTTGCCTTGGTTTCGTACGCTCTCGCTTCACATGACCGGTTTGTTGGGAGACACTTCATAGATGACAGAAATCTCGTCACTGTAGGCAGTGGCACGTCGCATGACAGGACATGATTCCCTTCACTCTAGGGTAGATGTTGATGCGGAAACTCAAGGGATGGCACCAGCTCTGTCCCTGCACACCAACATTTCAGCCTCCAAGGTGGGGGTGGTCTACATGTGTACTGGGTGTCTAGGTTCACCTTATGGTTTGTGTGAAGCTAGCAAAGATGTGCAGTGAGGGATTTAGACCACCTTGAAGCAGATGCCGGTTTTTGTCGGTTTCTCTTCAGGGTGTCTCTCCCTCCCTTTGTTTAAGCTGCCTTCCTTGGCTGCTGCTCTCTGCCCTCCTCTCAGGGTTTTTCCCAGAGCTGTTCTTCAGCAAGCATGAAGCATGAAGAGGGTGCTTTTATAGCTGCCTTTTCATTGATATACATATGCACTTAAGTGTTTACTTATATGCATGCATGACACATGAACAATCACAGGATTGTTCTTCACATCCTGTGAAGCTTCTCAAGCCATGTCCTCTGGGATGGGATTGCCTTCTGGGACTGGATTGCTTTGCAGCTCAGGCTTTGGAAGTGCTCTTTTGAAATGCCTCCCCACACCAACATTCACACACACACAGAGGCACACACACACCTTTTTATGGCCATTGGGAGCACAGCTAAGATGACAAGAGTGGAGCAAAGGGCAACTCAGCTGAGTCAAGAGAAAGAGGTATGAACAACAGAGCAGAAGAGGTAGGAGTGCCTTGAGCAGAACTCCTTCCCTGTAACAAGCAGAGCAGTTAGCGTTTCTTACTTCTCATGCGAGCCTCACATCCCTTCTCTAAAAGATCTTGTCAGAGCTGGCAGACTCCTCTGTTGGAAAGCCTGATAAAGCAACTGCGGTTGCCTCAGGTAAACCTGAGTGTCTTCAGCCATCAGGTCACATTCCTGGCTCATGTTGGTAGAGAAAGAAAGAGAGGCTCCATCGTCACGCTCTTCAGAGGACCTCTTTAGGCTGCTGCTCTGAATCTCCGGCTGGAGATGCCTTTCTCTGTTAACTCTGAAGAAACCTTGGTCTGGTCAACCTCCAGGAGTGGAGTTAATCTCATGGAGTTTCCACTTGGACAAGGTTTGCATCACTCTGTCCCTGTGGAAAAATGAGGCTGGGGTCAAGTACCTTCTGCATTCTGCAGACACAAGAAATACCCTGATTCAATTTGACTAAGGAAAACATTGGTGCACAGCTGAATTGTCAGGGAGCTACACTGCAGCCAAGGTGCCCCACAAGATAGGAGAGTGGCCAGTTCTCAGTCCATCAGATCATCCTGCAGCCATGGTCTTCCATTCACTACTATGGTGCACACAAGACAACTTTTGCTGGGAGGAGTGGGCCTGGCTTGCACTATGTTGCCAGCCAGTAAGCAGCATGCCAGGAGGAAACATCACTCCTAGAAAAGGGCTGACTTTTGTCCTTGCATTGCAGACTGAACTTGGAGAAAGGGCCGAGGAAAGCAGAAGACCTGAGGACATGTCTCGGCAACATGGTAAGAGTGGGGTGTCTTCTCCTCAGTTGGGGGCTAGAATGACAGTGGATATTCTATAAAGCCTGAATGCCTGGGAGGAATCAGGAGGCCATGGGAGACAAGTACTCCATGGCTTGAGGGTCAGAAACAAGTCCTCCTTCTCTTCTGTGTTGCCCCTTCAGTCTACAAGAACATCCTTCCCTGTAATCTCAGTCACAGGGAAAACAACTCCTCTGCATTCAGGGCACACCTGTCTTTCATTGGAAGGTCTGTTTTGTAGAATAGATGTGCTCAGGGATGGGTGCAGGGAGGAGCAGCCAGCTGGGCTGTGAGTTGCACTAACTGTGGAGAGGCAAGTAAGAAGGCACTCTGCCTAGGTGACAGGAAACCTGTAGCTAGCAGCCACACGGAGAGCAAGGCCTTGGGGTCTTCAGCACCCAGCAGTCCTTCTGCACAGACGCAAGGCAAGGGAAAGGTCTTAACTAGGCTTCCTCTTGTTCTCCTCCTTCTCTGCTCATACGAACGCAATGTCCAGGACACCAGGACCCTCTGCAGGACTTCCAAGGACAAAGAAGTATCTCTGAACGTGCAAGTAAGTATGCTGCATGCAATTCCTGTTGCGTGCGGTCAGTTACATGTGAAAAGCGCTGGAGTGTCTGGAGAAGTCCAATTTTGGTTTTACGGGGTTTGGGAAGGGTGTCAGAGGAAAGCCCTGCACTGGGACAAAGCCCACAGCCTTAGCAATACTAGGGCTACTCCTAATTGTGCACAATAAGAAGGCAACTGTTAGCTTAGTAGTTAACTTAGACGGTTTCTACTGCGAACAGAGGAGTATGGTAAAAGAGCTTGACCTTTGTCAGGGTGCTGAGAGCAGTCAGCCACAGCGCTGACTGTATCCCTGATCCTCATGGCTCTGTTCACCGTTAACTCACTGGAGATACTTCCATCACTACGGCCTCTGCATTGTGGTGGGGTGGCTCATTTGACCAAGTGTGAGGATAGCATTTAGATCAGAGATTACAGATCCCCAGGTCGGGCCAACTAGTGCCATTGGCAGCATTGTGGTGGTCTAGCCTGGCCTCCAAATGCCGTGCCAGAAGGACACGGATCTGCAGCAGGTCTTGTGTCGCTCCTGCCAGCCTGGTGTGAAGATCTCAGATACCCTGCCCCTTTGGTTCTTTTCCTTTGCTTTTTGCATTCCAGAAGGTCCACCCCATGTAAGCACTCTACGAAATGTTGAGAGAGCTCAGAATTACGTGGAGGGTCTCTCTAATGCTGATGGACTGTGACAGCACAGTGTAGACGGCTGCGATGCACTCTGTGCAAGAGTCGTGAGCTCAAATGAGCTTACCTGTAGTGTTTTGCTTTTTGAACAGTCCCCACTCCAAAATGAAAACAGCATCCTATCTCTTTGAATGAGGATTCTCTTGAAAGACCGGCATTTTCAGACCCCGCTCCAGTACACCCAAACTCGGAATCCTGCCCATCAAGCCATCTTCTGCCTGCCTTTTGCAGGCAATCGGGGCAAGCCCAGAAATCTAGCATGTCACCAGTGTCCCAAAAGGAACCGCTCCCTCTCAGCCGACAGAAGTAACGGCTCCACTTGTCTTTTACGCCTAGCTCCATTGCCCCACAAGACAAGTCTGCAGCTCTAATTGGACGTTAACGCCACCATTCTACCAGAAACTCGGTCCAGTAGTTCCCAGAGCAACCTAACAGGGGAAGAGGCAGGAAAGTCAGGGAATGCATAACTAATGCTGACAGAGGATGTGTATCAGCAATGCTGCCTCTGCATCCCTGTGTTAGCTCTGCTCATTTTCCCTGTGCTACACGCCCTCTCTGCTGACCATTCTTATGCGTCTAACTAGTGTCTCATTACCCACACGCAAAGGGCACAAGATCCTGCTTTCCTCTCTTCACCATACAAAATGCAGCTGGAACCTCGGCTTTCAGATGCACACACGCACACACACACAGAGCCTTTTGCTGGAATCCTCCCCACTTCCCTGCCGTCAGCTTCCCTGCTGGGGCTCATAGTTGGCCGAGTCTGGAGCTACCTGTGGGCTTTCCTTGCTGCAGCAGCACTAAGAGGCACAAACCTGAACTCTATGCGCCTGGGGGTTTCCAGAGCCACCAGGACAAACCCCCGAGCAGCATGCCTGGACCTCAGCGCACACTCTGCTTTGAGCAGGAGGTGCCCCTGCAGAACTCCTGAGGTCCCTTCCACGCAGCAGCATTGTGTCGTTTGAGGAGAGAGGCCGGCCAAAATCCCAAGCCACAGACAAGATTCTTCCGAGACGATAAACATTCCGATGACTTTTTCAGGAACAACAAGTGCATGATGGATGGCTCTGATGAGTATTGTGTGAGGAGAAGGGAGGGAGCAGAGCAAGGCCCTGGTGAGGTGGGAGGAGGCGAGGGGCAGAGTGAGGCGGTGATTCCCCTCAGGGAAAAGAATGTGCAGCGCTGCACATCTCAGGAGGGACTTCTGGGCACAGGAGAGCATTTGAAGTTGGGCTGGGTAGGCTAAGGAGCAGTGTGCACTCTGGGAGCTAGGCCTTTGTGTCCTTTGAAGCCAAAAGCCCTTTCGGCAGGAGGGCAGGGAAAGGGAAACAACCTAATGAAGCTTCCTCTTTTGTCTTCCCTTCCTATGTGACATAACGTCCAGAAAGTCAGGAGCATCTATTATGTGTCAAACAACACACAGGACACTTTGAGGATCTGAGTAAGTGTTCTAGGTCCCATTCCGATTGGCACGGTTTCTTGTGCCCAAGCTGGGTGCTTTGGGGCAGGATGTCTCATTCCAGAGGAAAACGTGGCCTGTGGAGGCCTGTCCCCCTGAGGCGGATAGCCACAGCTCCACTTAGAGTCAACAGCAGAAAGCATGCCCTGCAGGATGGTGGCATTCCTCTCTTCAGTAGGGCACATGACTTTGGTGTCAGGCTGCTCATGCTCTCGTGGCCTGCTCTGCTCTCCATTGCCAACGGAAGGCCTGCAAAAGTCAGGCTCAGATGTTGAAGTTGAAGGAGAAGCAGGCCAGTCATGCTGTTGCCCTGCCCTCCTGCACCACAAAGGAGCAGAATGGTCCTCACATGCTGTAGCAGTGCAGGATGTCACACTGCCCAGGTTGAGAGGGAATACCTTGGATTGAGGGCAATCTCATCCTCCTGATGAGCTAAGGAGAACCATTCTCCTGTCGTTGCTCGTTCAAGTGGCACGGCTGGAGGTGAACATCAATCACCTCCTCAGGGAATGCTTGCCAATGACCATGCCCTGTCCTTGGCATTAGGGTCCCTCCTGTGGCCATCAAAAAGGTGGGCTGCAAACCAGGTGGCTGTGGCTAAGGCCTTACCATAGCGCTTGGGCTTTCTTTTTGCAGACACCAGCCAAAACAAGGCACAATCCACAGCCAAACAGGGAGGGGGGGAGTCGCCAGAGGCAGCTCAGGGACACCACTCAGAGGACATTGCATGGGAAGGAGGGCGAGATGTCAGGCATAAAGCAGAACATTCCATCCTGCAAGGAGGAAGGGTGGACTCACATGAGAGAGCCCTGAGTCTCCACTCACAGCAGACCAACAGGGAAAGAAGACCAGAAAGACAGGGAAGAGGTAAGTAATGGTGACAGTAGGTCTGTCAGCAATGTCTGTCATTCTCCTCAGCTGGCTGTATACCACAGCCTTGAAAAAAGGTATTCCTGGAGCAGGTCCTTGCTTGAGCAAGGAGAAGAGCAGACCTTTTAGCAACAAGGCATCACAGGGAAAGCAACTAATAGTGACTTCATTGGGAAGAAGGGAACTTCGTGAAAGCTTTCTTCACTCCTCCCCCATGAAGTTCAAAGTTCTCCCTTCTGCCTCCAATTGCCCTTTGCAACATGCTGCAGTAAGAGGAGGACCCACCTTTGGATGGGCTTGCAGGCTTTTCGTTAGTCTTGTGCATGACTGCCAAGGCTGCCCGCATGCTTCCGCCTTTGCTCACCAGACAATGTTCACGCTCGTCCACCAGTCCCAAGCAGCAGGCATCCCTGCCACTTTATTTCCTGGTGCCCAGCAACACCTTCCTGACTCCCCTGTTGAGCTGTGCAATCACCAAGGAGCCCCTGGGGGGGTGGTGAGGGGGCAGATGTGGCGTGGCATGCTACTGGTAGTGATCTGTATACATAGCACTAATGTGAGAAGGGAGCTCACCTGAGACTTTCACCCTTTTTATCCTGAAGATGACAAAACAGGAGGAGGAGGACCACCACCCAAAGAGGGAGAGGGGATGCCTCTGAGCACAGGTGAGTGCTGGGAAGACCTCTGTTCAAAGGAGACATGGCTGGCAAGGCAAAGAAGTCAGATGACATGCTGTTTCCTCTAAGCAAATGTGGTGATAGAGAGCAATAGGAAGCTTTCCCTGCAAGTTCAAAGTACAGAGAAAGCTTTGGAGAAACTGAAGGGGTCTCCCAGAGTGATTTGCAGCACCTGAGAAAGGGCATACCACAGAAAGGAGGCCCTGGTCTGAGGAGAGCTTTGGAAGACGCTGACTGGCTAAAATCTGAAATATCAAACTCTTCTTGTCAGTGGTGAATGCTTAAAGCAGAAGAGGCAAAAAAGCAAATAGGTTCAGGAACCGAAATCAAAGCACAGTTGCTGTGCTAACGATCAGTAGGTTGTGGGGTTCTTTAGCATTTGGGGGGAAATAAGGTTTATATGAGGGTAGTCTTTTCCTCTGCAGCACCATACATCTTCATGCATGGCCACATGTCCCCTCATAGGTCTACATGATCTTAAGTTACTGCAGGCCTTAAGCATTTAAAGCTATATCCTAACAAGAGTTCAGTG
This sequence comes from Apteryx mantelli, assembly GCF_036417845.1. Lineage (NCBI taxonomy): Eukaryota > Metazoa > Chordata > Aves > Apterygiformes > Apterygidae > Apteryx > Apteryx mantelli. The sequence continues at coordinate 1,068,042 of NC_090011.1, forward strand.
CGACTTAGGGTCTAAGTCTACATTTACAGACCATGAGCAATCCTTCATGCAGCTCCTAAGGAAGCCTGTGGGCACTCAAACACTTTAGGCACATTATTTTTTAAATGTTAGAGCTCCCAGGTCACTCAAAGTTATGTCTCTGAAAGCTCCTTGGAATTTTAAGGTTAAAAAAAAAAAAAAAAAGCCATGTGTCCCCGTGAGCTATTGGGGAAGGTAGGTTCATGCAGTGCTTTATAGGCTTTCAGCATGAAATGTTCCCAGTACCTCAGGCACACTTAGTTTATCATGTAATTCCCTAATTCCCTGTGTATCCAGCAAGCAGATAGAAACACATACATTCCTCCTATTCATATTTTCTCTTTTCCTTTTTCAGCCTCACAGAAGAGCATGGCTTTCAAATGTAAGTCTATGACCATTTCACAAGGAGGGGGAAGAGGATGGGGAGGAAAAAGAAAAGCAGAGGTAACAGCCAGAAAAGCCATTGCAGTGACAGAAAAAGGGATGACTCAGAACCCATTCACCAGCTGAAAAGAAACAAATGCTTTAGCATGATTTCACTGCAAACAGAGAGAGTGAATTTTAGCCTGGGTCCTTTCATATGGGATGCCACAATGAGACTTGTAGAAGCATGCTGTCTGCTAGAATGCTTCTCTGCCTCTCTGTGTGCCTGCCTCTCTACCCTTCCAAGTGTTCCTTGTAAGACTGACAGGAGTAGTCACCTGGAAAGAAGAGGAGGACTGTATTCGTGCCTGGATGTGGGCAAAGGCTGAAGCATGACGTTGGCTTTGCGTCTTCTGGCATCAGACCGTTCCAGAGACATTCAGGCTTTATTAGTTCTGCTGCTAAGGGACACATGCTTTTGGCTGTCTGTTTCACTTGTGCTGCCTCTCCTTCATCTCCTTTTCCTTTTCCTCCTGCTTTCTTTGCATCAGCTTAACAACAGCTCTTTGCCTCTTCCTGTTGATTACTCGGGGGTCAGCTCTTCAGGTTCTCCTAGTTTTTAATGCCAGCAAACCACCAGTGTTAGCTCATGTCCAGAGGGATATGAGAGTGTCAGGGGAGATGGGAGACAACAGCATGCAAAACACCTCAGCTCTCTGATGAAGCTGCAAGGTCACAGATATCATATCCAGCAGGGGAACACTGTCTATAGCTCCTACTGTTGTGGGTCAGATCAAAGGTCTGGCTACAGAATAGTACCTTAGGTGCTAAGGAAACCTTTCCCAGGTCTGTAGAACACGCTGGATGGAGATGGGCGAACAGGGAGCCTAAACACAGCGAAGTATCAAAGGTGACAGACCGAGAAAAGCTTTTACCAAGGGATCCAGAGGGGAAAATCTAGGTTTGCACTATTCAGTTAGAGATACAGGGACTCACACTTTTTTAACATGTTCTTTTCAAGTCTTTGGAGGTGTTCCTTTCCATGAATGGGAAAAAAATTGTGCCATGATTGCTGGAGGAATTGCTGCTATTTCCTGTGTCACATCGTTTCTCCTTTGGAAACGTGCAGGTGAGGCTCTCTGCAATTAAAAGGCCTCCTTTCCCCAAGCAAAGAAAATTGTTTTTCTCAAAGAGACTATTCATCCAAACACGGAAAAGAAAGACCCAGCCAAAAAAATTTTGGAGCAAAGGGCTTCTACACAGGTCCCAGGAACATGTTGTCCTGAGGGTCATTAAAGCAGATGCCGTTCTTCAGGCAACCCATCTGAGGCTTAAATCTGTGCATGCAATCCATCCCCAGGCAGGCTGTGAGCACACTTCTCCTTTGTTTTGCCAAAGCTACGTCCAAAGATGCGGGGCTTCTTGAGGCAGGCAAGGAACCCCTTGTTGTGAGCAGGAGTGCAGCTGCTGCCCCTGTGCAGGCTGCCCAACGGAGGTTTTCCTCTTAAGCTGCAGACTGCCCGGCAGGCTTGCCTGAGGAACAGGAGCATGTGGGAGGCAGGCAGAGAGGGATGGAAGGCAGAACTGGAATGAAGGGTGAGTGAAGGAAGGAAGAAGGTGAGGAGAGCAGGAAGCGATAAGCAGGGCCAGAAGGAGGGAAGGAAGCCACTAAGGCTGAGTAGAAGGGAAGGGAAGGGTGGACGTGTGGCAGGGCATCAGGGCTTGGGGAAGGACTTGCAGAAGGCAGGCTGGAGGGAGGGAAGGAAGGGTGGAAGGAAGGAAGGCAGGAAGGAAGGGCTGCCAGAAGGCTTTGGCTGACTTGAGGGAAGGGAGGAGCCAGAGGCTAGGAGGGGGAAGGAGGGGAATGAGAGAAGGGAGACAAATAGCATGGGAAGAGGAAGGAAGGAAGGAAAGGAAGGAAGGATTTAAAGAAGGTTTTGGCTGGACTGAGGGAAGGCAGGAGAAGAGGATAGATGGGGTCAAAACGGGAATGACAGAGAGAAGAAACTAAGAGCAGGAGCCAGCCCTTTGCCCTGCCAGCCACGAAGGAAGCCTGCTGCTTGCCTCCCAAGGTCTCCCTTGCCCTCCTGTCCTCTGCTTCAACACAAGGAGCAGGCAGCCGGAAAGGAGGAGGGAAGGAAGTGTATGAGGTGGACTGTCAGGGCAGGGCAGGGCAGGGCTGATGGGTGGAAATGAGGAAGGTAGGATGGAGGGAAGCCATTAAGGTGGTGGATGAATGGAAGGGAGGATGGTAGGAGGGAAGGGAGGTAAGTGGGATGGAAGGGAGGGGAGAAGGAAGAGGGGTGGGAGGAATGAAGGGAAAGAAGGAGGAGAAAGGTGCATCAGCCTTGAAGGAAGGGAGGAATAGAGGATGGGAGTGGGAAGCCCAGATATGAGAGAATGGAGGAAGGGAGGGCGGTAGGCATATGAAGTTTCCTGTGAAGAAAAGGGAGCCCGTGTAAGCTCTCTTTGGCCTGGGTGGCTCTCCACAGTGGTGTCCTTTGCTTGGCTGTATGACCCCAGCCGCCAAGGGATTTCCCAGGGCAGGCCTTCGTGTCAGCACAGTCCTAGACTAGTTGACGGAAGCGGTTGTCTTCTCAGGGCAATCAAAACCTTGCCACCATGCCCATTGCAGGAATTCATGCAATCCATCTCCAGGCAGGCTGTGAGCAGACTTCTCCTTTGTTTTTCAGGGCAAGTTGAAGAGAAGCTAGGTGAGTGCTTTCTGGCGTGAGAGAGGCTCCTTGTGCCTGGAAGAAAAGAAGATGGGAATGGGGCACGCTCTGTGTCCGTGGACAGAGCCCTTAACTCTGTCATGCAGGAAGAGAGCCTGCTGCTTGCCTCCAAACATGTCCCTTGCCCTCCTGCCCTCTGCTGCCGCGGCAGCCCTGGCAAGGTGGACTGAGCAGGCAGCAGGGGCTGGAAGCCATAAGAGCTGATATTCTTCAGAAGGCTCTCTTGCCAGAAGACTCACACCTCTCTCTCTCTCTCTCCTTTCCACTTCCCTTTGCCTTTTACAGACCAACTGCTGAAAGAAAACAGTAAGTGACCTTTGCTTTCTGGTACTTCTTTGGCAACCGTGACCTGCTGAGACCTCCTTGGGGCACCTGCTCATCTCAGGAAAGCCGCCTGGCCTCCCCCAGTTGTGCAGGGACACATCATGCTGTGATCATCAAGGCCCTGTAGAAAGGGAAGGCCAGGACGTCAAAGGATCTGCTTGGGCCCAAGGCTGAGAGGTTGCTCCTAGGGTCCCCAGCGTGGACCAGGAAGAGAGCTGCAAGAAGGGGAAGGGAGAAGTCAGCAAACGCCTGGGTGGGGAGCCGTGGCGGGGTGTGAGCGCAGCGCCTTGTCTTTGCTAAGTGCCTTTTGCCTTCCTTTTGTAGCTCAGGTGAAAGAAGAAAAGGGTAAGTGGTCTGTGCTGCCTGGGACGTGGTGCTTGTGGAGAGGTCCCGTGGCAAGAGGGAGGTGCTGGTGTCCAAAGCCCTGGGACTTCTTGGGGCAGGCAAGGAGCCCCTTGTTGTGAGCAGGAGCGCAGCTGCTGCCCCTGTGCAGGCTGCCCAGCGGAGGTCTTCATCTTCATCTGGAGCCTGCCCGGCAGGCTTGCCTGAGGAACAGGAGCATGTGGAAGGGAGGTAGAGAGGGCCGGAAGGCAGAACTGGAATGAGGGGTGAGCGAAGGAAGGAAGGAAGGTGAGCAGAGCAGAGCAGAGCAGAGGAGGAAGCGATAAGCAGGGCAAGAAGGAGGGAAGGAAGCCATTAAGGCTGAGTGGAAGGGAAGGGAAGGGTGGAGGTGTGGCAGGGCATCAGGGCTTGGGGAAGGACTTGCAGAAGGCAGGCTGGAGGGAGGGAGGGAAGGAAGGGTGGAAGGAAGTGTGGAAGGAAAGGACGAAGGAAGAATGAAAGGAAGGAAGGAAGGAAGCAAGCAAGCTAGGAAAGACATGAAGGAAGGAGGGATTTGAAAAGGTTTTGTATGGATTGAAGGAAGGCAGGAGAAGAGGCTAGAAGGGGTCAAGACGGCAATGAGAGACAGGAGAAACTGAGAACGGGAGCACTCTGAATTCTCCTGTGAACACCACTGAGCTCGTGTGGGCTCTCTGCCTCAGGTAGGGCATGCACAGCGCTGGCCTTTGTTTAGCTGTGTGAGCCCAGGTGCCAAGCGTCTTCCCAGGGCAGGGCTGCACAGCAGCACAGTGCTGGACTAGTTGCCGAAGGCTGCCGCCTTCTCCCGAGAATCATAACCCAACCAGGGTACTCGCCCAGCGCTGTGTGCAATGCCTCCCCCTGCAGTTTGTAACAACAGCCCTTCTGCTTTCTTTTGCAGGGCAACTGCAAGCACAGCTAGGTGAGTGCTTCCTGGCGTGTGAGAGAGGCTCCTTGTTGCTGGCGGGGAAGGTGGGGAATGGGGAGCGCTGTGTGTCCGTGGGGCCAGCCCTTCACCCGGGCGGCCAGGAAGGAAGCCTGCTGCTTGCCTCCCAAGGTGTCCCTTGCCCTCCTGCCCTCTGCTGCCGCGGCACTTCTGGCAAGGTGGACTGAGCAGGCAGCAGGGGCTGGAAGCCATAAGAGCTGACATTCTTCAGAAGGCTCTCTTGCCAAAAGACTCACACCTCTCTCTCTCCTTTCCACTTCCCTTTGCCTTTTACAGAGCAACTGCAGAAAGAACACAGTAAGTGGCCTTTCCTTTCTGATACTTCTTTGGTGACCATGAACTGCTGGGATGTCTTGGGGCACCTGCTGAGCTCAGGAAAGCCTCCTGGCCTCACCCAGTTGTGCAGGGACACATCACGCTGTGATCATCAAGGCCCTGTAGAAAGGGAAGGCCATTACGTCAAAGGATCTGCTTGGGCCCGAGGCTGAGAGGTTGCTCCTGGAGTGCCCGGGGTGCAGAACGTGGACCGGGAAGAGAGCTGCAATGAGGGGAAGGGAGAAGTCAGCAAACGCCTGTGTGGGGAGCCGTGGTGGGCTCTGAGGCGCAGTGGGCTGTCTTTGCTAATTGCCTTTTCCCTTCCTTTTGTAGCTCAGGTGAAAGAAGAAAAAGGTAAGTGGTCTGCGCTGCCTGGGACATGGGCCTTGTGGAGAGGTCGCGTGGCGAGAGGGAGGTGCTGGCGTCCAAAGCCGCGGGGCTTCTTGGGGCAGGCAAGGAGCCCCTTGTTGTGGGCAGGAGTGGAGCTGCTGCCCCTGTGCAGGCTGCCCAGCAGAGGTCTTCCTCTTTAGCTGCAGCCTGCCCGGCAGGCTTGCCTGAGGAACAGGAGCATGTGGGCGGCAGGCAGAGAGGGCCAGAAGGCAGACCTGGAATGAGGTGCGAGCAAAGGAAGCAAGGAAGAAGGTGAGGAGAGCAGGAAGCGATAAGCAGGGCCAGAAGGAGGGAAGGAAGCCACTAAGGCTGAGTGGAAGAGAAGGGAAGGGTGGAGGTGTGGCAGGGCATGAGGGCATGAGGAAGGGCTTGCAGAAGGCAGGCTGGAGGGAGGGAAGGATGGTTGATAGGACGGAAGGAAGGGTGGAAAGAAGAACAGAATGAAGAATGGAAGGAAGGAGGGAAGCAAGCAAGCAAGCAAGGAAGCTAGGAAAAAGCATGAAGGAAGGAAGGAAGGTTTTAAAAAGGTTTTGTATGGATTGAGGGAAGGAGGGAGAAGGGGATTAGACGGGCTAAAGATGGGAATGACAGAGAGGAGAAACTGAGAGCAGGAGCACTCTGAATGCTCCTGTGAGCACCCTTGAGCTCGTGTGGGCTCTCTGCCTCAGCTAGGGCATGCACAGCGGTGGCCTTTGTTTAGGTGTGTGAGCCCAGGTGCCAGGGGTCTTCCCCGGCCAGGGCTGCACAGCAGCACAGTGCTGGACTAGTTGCCGAAGGCTGCCGCCTTCTCCTGAGAATCATAACCCTACCAGGGTACTCCTGAGCGCTTTGTGCAATCCCTCCCCCAGCAGTTTGTAATGGCCCTTCTGCTTTCTTTTGCAGGGCAACTGCAAGGACAGCTAGGTGAGTGCTTCCTCGCGTGTGAGAGAGGCTCCTTGTTGCTGGAGGGGAAGGTGGGAATGGGGAGCACTGTGTGTCCGTGGGGCCAGCCCTTGGCCCTGCCAGCCACGAAGGAAGCCTGCTGCTTGCCTCCCAAGCTGTCCCTTGCCCGCCTGCCCTCCGCTGCCGCGATGGTCCTTGCGGGCTGGCGTGAGCAGGCAGCAGGAAAGGAGGAGGGAAGGAAGTGTATGAGGTGGACTGTCAGGGCAGGGCAGGGCAGGGCTGAAGGGTGGAAATGAGGAAGGTAGGATGGAGGGAAGCCATTAAGGTGGTGGATGAATGGAAGGGAGGAAGGAAAGAAGAAATAAAGGATGCAGGAATGAAAGGGGGAGGGAGTTAAGAAAGGAGGGGAAAGGTCAAAGCGGCTTGAAGGAAGGGAGAAAGAGAAGATGGAAGTGAGAAAGCCTAGGAATGAAAGAAGGGAGGCAAGGAGGACGACAGGAATATAAACATTCCTGTGAAGAAAAGTCAGCCCGTGTGAACTCTCTTTGGCTCGGGTGGGGATCCACACACTGTTGTTTGTGTCTCTGTGTGACCCCAACTGCCAAAGGCTTTTACAGAATCACAGAATCGCTGAGGTTGGAAGGGACCTCTGGAGATCATCTAGTCCAACCCCCCTGCTCAAGCAGGGTCACCTAGAGCACATTGCACAGGATTGCATCCAGGCGCGTTTTGAATATCTCCAGAGAAGGAGACTCCACCACCTCTCTGGGCAACCTGTGCCAGTGCTCTGTCACCCTCACAGTGAAAAAGTTTTTCCTCATGTTCAGATGGAAGTGTCTGTGTTTCAGTTTGTTCCCGTTGCCTCGCGTCCTGTCGCTCGGCACCACTGAGAAGAGTCTGGTCCCATCCTCTCGACACCCTCCCTTCAGATACTTGTACACGTTGATAAGATCTCCTCTCAGCCTTCTCTTCTCCAAGCTAAACAGGCCAAGCTCTCTCAGCCTTTCCTCATAAGAGAGATGCTCCAGTCCCCTAATCATCTTTGTGGCCCTCCGGTGCACTTGCTCCAGTAGTGCCACATCTCTCTTGTACTGGGGAGCCCAGAACTGGACGCAGTACTCCAGACGTGGCCTCACCTGGGCTGAGGGGAGGGGGAGGATCACCTCCCTCGACCTGCTGGCAACACTCTTCCTGATGCACGCCAGCATACCATTGGCCTTCTTGGCCACAAGGGCACATTGCTTCCTCATGCTTAACTTGGTGTCCACCAGCACTCCCAGGCCCTTCTCAGCAGAGCTGCTTTCCAGCAGCTCAACCCCCAACCTGTACTGGTGACTGGCGTGATTCCTCCCCAGGTGCAGGACCCTGCACTTGCCTTTGTTGAACTTCATGAGGTTCCTCTCCGCCCACCTCTCCAGCCTGTCCAAGTCTCTTTGAATGGCAGCACAGCCCTCTGGTGTATCAGCCACTCCTCCCAGTTTGGTATCGTCAGCAAACTTGCTGAGGGTGCACTCTGTCCCTTCATCCAGATCATTGATGAAGAAGTTGAACAAGACTGGACCCAGTACTGACCCCTGGGGGACACCGCTAGCTACAGGCCTCCACCTAGACTCTGTGCCACTGATCACAACTCTCTGAGCTCTGCCATTCAGCCAGTTCTCAAGCCACCAATTCACTGTCCACTCATCTAACCCACACTTCCTGAGCTTGTCTATGAGGATGCTATGGGAGACAGTGTCAAAAGCCTTGCTGAAGTCTAGGTAGACAACATCCACTGCTCTCCCTTCATCTACCCAGCCAGTCATTCCATCATAGGAGACTATCAGATTGGTTAAGCATGATTTCCCGATGGTGAAGCCATGCTGACTACTCCTGATCACCTTCTTTTCCTCCACATGCTTGGAGATGGCTTCCAGGATGAGCTGCTCCATCACCTTTGCAGGGATGGAGGTGAGGCTGACTGGCCTGTAGTTCCCTGGGTCCTCCTTCTTGCCCTTTTTGAAGACTGGCGTGACATTGGCTTTCTTCCAGTCCTCAGGCACCTCTCCTGTCCTCCATGACCTTTCAAGGATGATGGAGAGTGGCTTAGCAATAATGTCCGCCAGCTCCCTCAGCACTTGTGGGTGCATCCCATCGGGGCCCATGGATTTGTGGGTGTCAAGTTTGCTTAAATGATCTCTAACCCACTCCTCCTCCACCAAGGGAAAGTCTTCCTTCCTCCAGACTTTCTCTCTTGCCTCCAGGGTCTGGGGTTCCTGAGGGCTGGCCTGAGCAGTAAAGACTGAAGCAAAGAAGGCATTCAGTAACTCTGCCTTCTCTGTATCCTTTGTCACCAGGGCACCCACCCCATTCAGCAAAGGGCCCACATTTTCCCTAGTCTTCCTCTTGCTGCTGATGTATTTGAAGAAGCCCTTCTTGCTGTCCTTGACATCTCTAGCCAGATTTAATTCCAAACGGGCCTTAGCCTTCCTTGTCGCATCCCTGCATACTCTGACAACGTTCCTATATTCCTCCCAAGTGGCCTGTCCCCCTTTCCACTTTCTGTAGACTTCCTTCTTCTGGTTGAGTTTTGCCAGGAGCTCCTTGCTCATCCATGCAGGTCTCCTGCCTCCTTTGCTTGACTTCCTACTCATAGGGATGCACCGCTCTTGAGCCTGGAGGAAGTGATGTTTGAATATCAGCCAGCTCTCTTGAACACCCCTTCCTTCTAGGGCCCTCACCCATGGGATTCCTCCAAGTAGGTCCCTGAAGAGGCCAAAGTTTGCTCTCCTGAAGTCCAGGGTTGCGATCCTACTTGGTGCCCTGCTGCCTCCTCGCAGGATCCTGAACTCCACCATCTCATGGTCACTGCAGCCAAGGCAGCCCCCGACCTTCACATCTTCCACCAGTCCTTCTTTGTTTGTTAGTACGAGGTCCAGCAGCACACCTCTCCTTGTTGGCTCCTCCACCACCTGTGTCAAGAAGTTGTCACCAATGCTCTGCAGGAACCTCCAGGACTGTTTGAGCCTAGCTGTGTTGTCTCTCCAGCAGATATCGGGGTGGTTGAAATCCCCCATGAGAACCAGGGCCTGGGATCGTGAGGCTACTTCCAGCTGTCTGTAGAAGGCCTCATCGACTTCCTCTTCCTGATCAGGTGGCCTGTAGTAAACACCCACAACAGTGTCACCCATGCTAGCCTGCCCTTTAACACTTACCCAGAAGCTCTCAACTCACTCTTCGTCCACCCCTAGGCACAGCTCGATACATTCCAGTTGCTCTCTCACATAAAGAGCAACTCCACCACCTCGCTTTCCTGGCCTGCCTTTCCTAAAAAGCACATAGCCATCCATGACAGCACTCCAGTCATGCGAGCCATCCCACCATGTCTCTGTAAGCTCTTGGTCTCCGAGGCAGGTCTTGGTATCAGCACAGACTTGGCTTATAAGACGGAGGCTGTTGTCTTCTCAGGGGATACAAATGCTTGGCAGAATGCTCCCTTCAGTGCTTCACACGATCCACACACCAGCACTTTGTAACCGCCCGTCTGCTTTCTTTTGCAGGGCAAACTAAAGGACAGCTAGGTGAGTGCTCACTGGCGTGTGAGAGAGGTTCCTTGTTGCTAAAGGGAAATATGGGAATGGGGCGCGCTCTGTGTCCGTGGCTCTAGCCCTTGGCTCTGAAACGCAGGAAGAGAGATGGCTGCTTGCCTCCAAACACGTCCCTTGCCCTCCTGCCCTCTGCTGCCACGGCAGCCCTGGCAAGGTGGACTGAGCAGGGAGCAGGGGCTGGAAGCCATAAGAGCTGCAAGTCTTCAGAAGGCTCTCTCACCAAAACACTGACACCTCTCTCTCTCTCTCTCTCTCTCTCTCTCTCTCTCTCTCTCTCTCTCTCTCTCCTTTCCACTTCCCTTTGCCTTTTACAGACCAACTGCTGAAAGAACACAGTAAGTGACCTTTGCTTTCTGGTACTCCTTTGGCAACCGTGACCTGCTGAGACCTCCTTGGGGCACCTGCACAGCTTAGGAAAGCTGCCTGGCCTCCTCCAACTGTGCAGGGACACATGATGTTGTGATAATCCAGGCCCTGTAGAAAGGAAAGGCCATTACGTCAAAGGATCTGCTTGGGCCCGAGGCTGAGAGGTTGCTCCTGGAGTGCCCGGGGTGCAGAACGTGGACCGGGAAGAGAGCTGCAATGAGGGGAAGGGAGAAGTCAGCAAAGGCCTGTGTGGGGAGCCGTGGTGGGCTCTGAGGCGCAGTGGGCTGTCTTTGCTAAGTGCCTTTTCCCTTCCTTTTGTAGCTCAGGGAAACGAGGAGAAGGGTAAGTGGTCTGCGCTGCCTGGGACGTGGTCCTTGTGGAGAGGTCCCGTGGCAAGAGGGAGGTGCTGGTGTCCAAAGCCCTGGGACTTCTTGGGGCAGGCAAGGAGCCCCTTGTTGTGAGCAGGAGCGCAGCTGCTGGCCCTGTGCAGGCTGCCCAGCGGAGGTCTTCATCTTCATCTGGAGCCTGCCCGGCAGGCTTGCCTGAGGAACAGGAGCATGTGGAAGGGAGGTAGAGAGGGCCGGAAGGCAGAACTGGAATGAGGGGTGAGCGAAGGAAGGAAGGAAGGTGAGCAGAGCAGAGCAGAGCAGAGCAGAGGAGGAAGCGATAAGCAGGGCAAGAAGGAGGGAAGGAAGCCATTAAGGCTGAGTGGAAGGGAAGGGAAGGGTGGACGTGTGGCAGGGCATCAGGGCTTGGGGAAGGACTTGCAGAAGGCAGGCTGGAGGGAGGGAGGGAAGGAAGGGTGGAAGGAAGTGTGGAAGGAAAGGACGAAGGAAGAATGAAAGGAAGCAAGCAAGCAAGCTAGGAAAGACATGAAGGAAGGAGGGATTTGAAAAGGTTTTGGCTGGATTGAAGGAAGGCAGGAGAAGAGGCTAGAAGGGGTCAAGACGGCAATGAGAGACAGGAGAAACTGAGAACGCGAGCACTCTGAATTCTCCTGTGAACACCACTGAGCTCGTGTGGGCTCTCTGCCTCAGGTAGGGCATGCACAGCGCTGGCCTTTGTTTAGCTGTGTGAGCCCAGGTGCCAAGGGTCTTCCCAGGGCAGGGCTGCACAGCAGCACAGTGCTGGACTAGTTGCCGAAGGCTGCCGCCTTCTCCCGAGAATCATAACCCGACCAGGGTACTCGCCCAGCGCTGTGTGCAATGCCTCCCCCTGCAGTTTGTAACAACAGCCCTTCTGCTTTCTTTTGCAGGGCAACTGCAAGCACAGCTAGGTGAGTGCTTCCTGGCGTGTGAGAGAGGCTCCTTGTTGCTGGCGAGGAAGGTGGGAATGGGGAGCGCTGTGTGTCCGTGGGGCCAGCCCTTCACCCGGGCGGCCAGGAAGGAAGCCTGCTGCTTGCCTCCCAAGGTGTCCCTTGCCCTCCTGCCCTCTGCTGCCGCGGCACTTCTGGCAAGGTGGACTGAGCAGGCAGCAGGGGCTGGAAGCCATAAGAGCTGACATTCTTCAGAAGGCTCTCTTGCCAAAAGACTCACACCTCTCTCTCTCCTTTCCACTTCCCTTTGCCTTTTACAGAGCAACTGCAGAAAGAACACAGTAAGTGGCCTTTCCTTTCTGATACTTCTTTGGTGACCATGAACTGCTGGGATGTCTTGGGGCACCTGCTGAGCTCAGGAAAGCCTCCTGGCCTCACCCAGTTGTGCAGGGACACATCACGCTGTGATCATCAAGGCCCTGTAGAAAGGGAAGGCCATTACGTCAAAGGATCTGCTTGGGCCCGAGGCTGAGAGGTTGCTCCTGGAGTGCCCGGGGTGCAGAACGTGGACCGGGAAGAGAGCTGCAATGAGGGGAAGGGAGAAGTCAGCAAACGCCTGTGTGGGGAGCCGTGGTGGGCTCTGAGGCGCAGTGGGCTGTCTTTGCTAATTGCCTTTTCCCTTCCTTTTGTAGCTCAGGTGAAAGAAGAAAAAGGTAAGTGGTCTGCGCTGCCTGGGACATGGGCCTTGTGGAGAGGTCGCATGGCGAGAGGGAGTTGCTGGTGTCCAAAGCCGCGGGGCTTCTTGGGGCAGGCAAGGAGCCCCTTGTTGTGAGCAGGAGTGGAGCTGCTGCCCCTGTGCAGGCTGCCCAGCGGAGGTCTTCCTCTTTAGCTGCAGCCTGCCCGGCGGGCTTGCCTGAGGAACAGGAGCATGTGGGAGGCAGGCAGAGAGGGCCAGAAGGCAGACCTGGAATGAGGCGTGAGCAAAGGAAGCAAGGAAGAAGGTGAGGAGAGCAGGAAGCGATAAGCAGGGCCAGAAGGAGGGAAGGAAGCCACTAAGGCTGAGTGGAAGAGAAGGGAATGGTGGAGGTGTGGCAGGGCATCAGGGCATGAGGAAGGGCTTGCAGAAGGCAGGCTGGAGGGAGGGAAGGATGGGTGATAGGACGGAAGGAAGGGTGGAAAGAAGAACAGAATGAAGAATGGAAGGAAGGAGGGAAGCAAGCAAGCAAGCAAGGAAGCTAGGAAAAAGCATGAAGGAAGGAAGGAAGGTTTTAAAAAGGTTTTGTATGGATTGAGGGAAGGAGGGAGAAGGGGATTAGACGGGCTAAAGATGGGAATGACAGAGAGGAGAAACTGAGAGCAGGAGCACTCTGAATGCTCCTGTGAGCACCCTTGAGCTCGTGTGGGCTCTCTGCCTCAGCTAGGGCATGCACAGCGGTGGCCTTTGTTTAGGTGTGTGAGCCCAGGTGCCAGGGGTCTTCCCAGGGCAGGGCTGCACAGCAGCACAGTGCTGGACTAGTTGCCGAAGGCTGCCGCCTTCTCCTGAGAATCATAACCCTACCAGGGTACTCCTGAGCGCTTTGTGCAATCCCTCCCCCAGCAGTTTGTAATGGCCCTTCTGCTTTCTTTTGCAGGGCAACTGCAAGGACAGCTAGGTGAGTGCTTCCTGGCGTGTGAGAGAGGCTCCTTGTTGCTGGAGGGGAATGTGGGAATGGGGAGCGCTGTGTGTCTGTGGGGCCAGCCCTTGGCCCTGCCAGCCACGAAGGAAGCCTGCTGCTTGCCTCCCAAGCTGTCCCTTGCCCGCCTGCCCTCCGCTGCCGCGATGGTCCTTGCGGGCTGGCGTGAGCAGGCAGCAGGAAAGGAGGAGGGAAGGAAGTGTATGAGGTGGACTGTCAGGGCAGGGCAGGGCAGGGCTGAAGGGTGGAAATGAGGAAGGTAGGATGGAGGGAAGCCATTAAGGTGGTGGATGAATGGAAGGGAGGAAGGAAAGAAGAAATAAAGGATGCAGGAATGAAAGGGGGAGGGAGTTAAGAAAGGAGGGGAAAGGTCAAAGCGGCTTGAAGGAAGGGAGAAAGAGAAGATGGAAGTGAGAAAGCCTAGGAATGAAAGAAGGGAGGCAAGGAGGACGACAGGAATATAAACATTCCTGTGAAGAAAAGTCAGCCCGTGTGAACTCCCTTTGGCTCGGGTGGGGATCCACACACTGTTGTTTGTGTCTCTGTGTGACCCCAACTGCCAAAGGCTTTTCCGAGGCAGGTCTTGGTATCAGCACAGACTTGGCTTATAAGACGGAGGCTGTTGTCTTCTCAGGGGATACAAATGCTTGGCAGAATGCTCCCTTCAGTGCTTCACACGATCCACACACCAGCACTTTGTAACCGCCCGTCTGCTTTCTTTTGCAGGGCAAACTAAAGGACAGCTAGGTGAGTGCTCACTGGCGTGTGAGAGAGGTTCCTTGTTGCTAAAGGGAAATATGGGAATGGGGCGCGCTCTGTGTCCGTGGCTCTAGCCCTTGGCTCTGAAACGCAGGAAGAGAGATGGCTGCTTGCCTCCAAACACGTCCCTTGCCCTCCTGCCCTCCGCTGCCACGGCAGCCCTGGCAAGGTGGACTGAGCAGGCAGCAGTGGCTGGAAGCCATAAGAGCTGCCGTTCTTCAGAAGGCTCTCTCACCAAAACACTGACACCTCTCTCTCTCTCTCTCTCTCTCTCTCTCTCTCTCTCCTTTCCACTTCCCTTTGCCTTTTACAGACCAACTGCTGAAAGAAAACAGTAAGTGACCTTTGCTTTCTGGTACTCCTTTGGCAACCGTGACCTGCTGAGACCTCCTTGGGGCACCTGCACAGCTTAGGAAAGCTGCCTGGCCTCCTCCAACTGTGCAGGGACACATGATGTTGTGATAATCCAGGCCCTGTAGAAAGGAAAGGCCATTACGTCAAAGGATCTGCTTGGGCCCAAGGCTGAGAGGTTGCTCCTGGAGTGCCCGGGGTGCAGAACGTGGACCGGGAAGAGAGCTGCAATGAGGGGAAGGGAGAAGTCAGCAAAGGCCTGGGTGGGGAGCCGTGGTGGGCTCTGAGGCGCAGTGGGCTGTCTTTGCTAAGTGCCTTTTCCCTTCCTTTTGTAGCTCAGGTGAAAGAAGAAAAAGGTAAGTGGTCTGCGCTGCCTGGGACATGGGCCTTGTGGAGAGGTCCCGTGGCGAGAGGGAGTTGCTGGTGTCCAAAGCCGTGGGGCTTCTTGGGGCAGGCAAGGAGCCCCTTGTTGTGAGCAGGAGTGGAGCTGCTGCCCCTGTGCAGGCTGCCCAGCGGAGGTCTTCCTCTTTAGCTGCAGCCTGCCCGGCGGGCTTGCCTGAGGAACAGGAGCATGTGGGAGGCAGGCAGAGAGGGCCAGAAGGCAGACCTGGAATGAGGCGTGAGCAAAGGAAGCAAGGAAGAAGGTGAGGAGAGCAGGAAGCGATAAGCAGGTAGGAGGGAGGGTGTCAAGACGGAAGATATGATAGAGAGGAAAGAGAAGAAATTTTATGAAGGTTTTAAGGAAGGAAGACAAGATGGAAGGCGGAAAGATGGAATTGAGAGAATAGGGGAAGTGAGGGATATGTCAATGTTCACATTCCTGTGAGGAAAAGTTAGCTCATGTGAGCCCTCTTTGGCTCAAGTGTGTCTCCACATTTATGTCCTTTTTCTTAGCTGCATGATCCCAGGTGACAAGGGGTTTTGCAGTTTAGGGCTTGGTATCAGCCTAGTGCTGCACTAGTCAATGGAGGCTGTCATCTTTCTAGACTAATAAAAAGCTTTACAGAGTGCCCCCCGCAGTGCTTCACACCATCCATCTACCAGCAGTTTGTTTCCACACTTCTCCTTTTTTTTGCTGGGCAACTTCAGGAATGGAATGGTGAGTGCTCTCTGGTGTGCAAGAGGCTCCATGTGCCTAGAACCAAGAATGGGAATGTGGAGAAATGGGAATGCTAAGAGAACTTTATAGTTAATCAGATCAAAGGATCTCCTTGGGCGTGTGGATGAGTGGTCAATCCTGAGTCCTCAAGGGTCATTTAAATGGGAGTGGGAACGTGATTTGCTACAATGTGGTTTTTGGTCTGGAAGGCCATTTTGATTGCCCCTTTTTGGACAGACTGAAGGTTCTCTCTCCAGAGACAGTTTTTTGCCTCCCTTTTTCTCTGTCTGCTCTCTGTTCTGCCGGGGACCACGTCCTCTCTTCTCTTCGTCCTCCTCCTCCTCCTCCTTTTCAGGGGTCATGTGTGTGTGAAAGGTTTCTCAAAGAGCAATCTCCCAAGTGACCCAAAGGATTTCCCTCTCTGGAGGATGACAGGGGCTTCTGATTTGTTGCCTCACCTGCAGAACCAAGATGTTTCTGCAGAAGAGCATGCTCTTCTGATCGGCAGCATGGATTATGCATTAGCTCACTGCAGACAAGGCTTTCTTCTCTACATCCACTTATTGCCTCCTTTATTCATTTTCCTACAGAGTTTTTGAAAATACAGCGTCACAAAGGTAAGAGAGAAACAAAGAGGCTGATTCCCAGCTCTCAGGGCCTGGACGTATATTTGGAAGTGTGTTTGTCCTACACAGAGAACAATTCAGAGGACAACATCTTTGCTCCAAGAATTGTTGCTTGAGTTTTCCCTTCTTCACATGCTGCCCAAGACCCTTCACAAGCCTGTGTTACAGCAGCTGGCATTTCAAGCAGCATTATGTCTTCTCAGAAGAAAAGACAGGTTTTAGGAAGAATGAGAGGCTCATTTCAGGGAGGTCAACTGGAACATTTCTACTGGATCTGTTGCTGAGCATTCCTTGCTGAGCAGTGCACAGCTGAGGGTGGGCAGGGATCAGCAGCTGGCACTCTGCTGCCTGCAAAGCCTGATTCAAGAAGTATCCCAGCAGCCCCCTGGCCTGCTTAGGCCATGCAGGCTTGGCCAGCCTGATTTATCCCCAAACTCAGGCAAATAGCTGATGTGATTCTGGTTTTGCGCAAAGAGGTTGTGTGTGTGGAGGCATGGTTCTTTTGCTCAGCTCACCTCTGCAGAGTCTCAGTGATGAAGGAAAAGGCTGGCAATCCCCTTACATTCCTTCTTGGTACTACTTGCATTTCCAGCAGAATGTCTCTGAGTAGCCATGCGTTTGATGCCTGCTGGCTGCTCTCTCACAACATAGACGAGAGCAAGGGACATGAGAGATCTGGGAGGGCAATGGTTGGAGGTTTCCTGTACCAGGAGGCCAACTAGGGAGCATGGAAGAGGAGGCAGAGGGAGGGCAAGGGAAGAGGCACATGGGGACACAGGGTCGAAAGTTTCAGAAAAGCAGCCCTCATGGTTTTTGATACTGAAGGAATGACTTGGCCTTTGCAGTGGATGTCTCCCTGGATGCTGACACAGCTCATCCAAGGCTGGAGGTGTCTCCAGATGGGAAGAGTGTGAAAGATACTGGCACTGCCAGAAATGTGCCCAGGACAGAGAAGAGATTTGACTCCCACACTTTCCTTTTGGCAAAGGAAGGCTACACATCTGGGAAATGCTATTGGGAAGTGGATGTTGGAAAGAGAAGAAACTGGGACGTGGGCATTGCCCAGGAGCCTGTGACTCGCAAAGGGACACTGACTCTGTCCCCAGAGAAGGGCTTCTGGGTCATAGGGTTAGCAGATGGGCAAGATTATTGGGCCCGCACAGAGCCTTGGACCCGTTTGGTTGTGAGTGGGAAACCCAGAAAGATTGGGATCTTCCTGGATGTCTCAGCCAAGAAGCTGTCATTCTTTAATGTCAGCAAGAAAACAGCCGTGTACACTTTCACCCTTGGTGGAGACAGCAGCCAGGAAGGGAAGTTCTTTCCCTTCTTCTCAACAGGGTCCCCTTCTGCAAAGCCTGACACTGAGCCACTGAAAATAGTCCTGGGGTTTGAGGAGGACCATGATGATGAGTAAATGGATTACTGAGAGGGAAATGCAGGAGGAGACTGCACTCCTGTCAGGCAGCCCCCACGTTTGTGCCCTGCAATCCAAGCTATACAGCAAATTCCTACCAGACACTCCCATCTTTGCTTGCTAGTCCTTCAGTGAGCCAGTCAAGAAGGAGAAGCCTCAGAGTTCAGGCTGCCAGTCAGGGGGTGGAGTTTACCTTCACTTTTACTAAGGACCCACACAAGGGAAGGAAATGTATCTGCTGCCTAGGAAGTGAGAATAAGATTGACTTACTAGTATACAGCAGCTTTCGTTTTGAATTCTTCTGAGCATGTGAAGTATTTACATGCCAGTGACTGAAAATAGCAGGAAACATCCGTGAGGTGTATTTGTCCCAAAAGAGAGTCCTCTTCTGGGATGGGAAAGCTTTGTGAGGAGCTTCCAACCACACTTCTCAGCAACACCTCAGACTTGTATGCCTGGAGCATCACATGTCACACCAGGTCCCTTCTGTGCCAGGTCGGAGAAGCAGGCACCTCCTAAAAGCAGCTTGCCTCACCTCTCATCCACGCTGCAGAAACCCCCTTCATTTGGGAAGGATGTGAAAGCCATTTCCAGAGATTCTCAGAGACTGAATATCCTTCCCTTTGAGGTGAGAAAGGGCTGACCTCACACATCAAAAGCAAGGTGTGCGAGCTTTCCAGGTCGATTAGTGCTCTGCCCAGCTCTCCTGCCTTCCTGATGTTTCTGGCTGCACATTGTCAGTCACTTGCCTAATGCTCTCCTTTTTGATTCAGTACTCAGCACTGAACCTAGACGCTGACTCTACAAAGTGAACCACTTAGTGGGCTGTGAGAGGGAAACCAAGCAAGACTGCAGGGCATTTATGCACATCCACAAGAACACTGTCATTTGGCAAAGGCCACGCAAAGTCTCCCTCACACAGTTTTCCAAAGAGTTTCTGGTAGAATGAGATTGTCTTTCCCTCCCTCTCCGTTGGGGGTGACTGCTGCACTGGGACACCAGGTCCCAGTGTGCTGGCAGTATGGCAATCATCAGAGGAGGCACCAGACACATGGTCAAACTCCTGGCAGAAAAAGCTGGCAGAATGAGATCCATTTCATTGACCTCTTATTTTATAGCGAAAGGCAGCTGTAGCCCAACATGCTCTCTAGTAAGCTCTGGTTGGCATGATAAAGCAACAGAGACATCAGACCAAGTATGAAACTCTGCTCTTCTTTCTGATTTTGCTAATGTTGATTGTCAAAAATCCAGCTGTAATAATTATACTAAGTGCATTCCATGTAACCAAGGTTATAAACAGCAATGGATGTGGGAATTTTGTTGTTGTTTTTCTTTGACAACTTCTCAGTGTCCTTTAATTCTGAAGCAACTGAAGCACTCGGAATCAGCCGTAGCTGTCATACAGATGAGGAAGCCAAGCAGGGGCCAGCTCCTCTCATCCCCGTGATCCAGAGTGCAGGATGCAGGGGAGCTGGGTTCCCATCCACTTACCACATCCAGCCGAGGAAAACTTTATGGGTTGTATTTACAAGCCTTACAGAGACATCTGCAAGACCAGATCAGCAGTCTTTTTCTGGAGTCATCTTCCCAAGAGAGCATCGAGGGGATGTTAAGGGATAGAAGCCTTTCTCCTTGAAAACTCCATGACTAAATCAACAAAGGCAGATCATGAAGCTGAGTTTTGAAGGAAATAGCAAATTGCAGAGCGTTAAGTCATGTAACCTGCTGAATTTTAGAAGGCTGGGCATATATTTTTTAATCCATTTCCCTTCCTTGGCTTTCCAGGACACAGGCATGCAGGGCATGGCAGCCTCTGCAGGGCATTCAGCAGCTTCCACACCCTCCCTGGTAACACCCCTGAAGGTCTTGGCAGCAGGGCTTCACCCTCTCTTGACCCTTGCATATAAGAGTGGTAGTCAGGGCCCTATCCAAGGTGTCCCTGAGGCTGCGGGGTACAGGGTCAAGAATATCTTGGGGTGTTCCCTCTGCACTGGTGTGGAAGCCAACTGTCCCATACACACTGCTCTGCTGGTGGTCCCTGCAGAACTGTCTCCTCCCTTTCCTGCCTCAGTCATGCTTTGTCCCTACAGAGGAGCACAGAGCATATGGCAGGACGCCCTGCCCACTACACCTCCTCTACCCCCTAAACGTGAGCAGCATGCCCTGGAGTTTACTCACTACCTGTCCCCACCTCTACCACTGGAAACTCCTGTCCCTCAGGCTTGCTCCCAGGGTGGGTGAAATTTCAGTGTCAACCTTGGTCTTTTTTTTAAAGGCAACATGAATCTTGGAAGGAAAAGAACGCCACTTTGCGCACATGATTTCCTTCAGTGCTGCACCTTGGTCTCTCTGTAAGTCCACAAAAGTTTTCTTTGCTCTACTGGAGATATTGTTAAGGAAGTACTGAAGGTGCGGATGCTGCAAAGGAGTCTCTTGTTGCTCCAACCTCTGGAAGAGCTAGGCTTTTAAGTGGCCTTTCCCCATCTTTCGTCCTTTCTCTCCTACAGCCTTTGTCTGCCCTTTGGAGGTGGGCACCCCCCATGGAGTGGGAAGCAGAGAGGAGGCACATACCTATGTCAGGGTTCCTGCTAGCAGCAGGCTTTCTGCCTCCTTTCCTGGGTCCAGTGGGTTACTCCCTGTAGGTCTGGGAAGGAGAGACCCCTGATTGTAAAAGGACACACCATCGCTTCTGCTTCCTTCCTCCAAAGAAGACAAAGTGAGACAGAATCCCACCAGCACATTACCTGATATTGTTCTTCGTCCTTCCATTTTCTCCCAAGTTGGAAACCTGGTTAAATTTCCTTTTACACCAGCAGACAACTCCCCTCTTACATGTTTCCTCTCTTATCACCCACCTGCCTGGGAGGCAGTTGGTTGAGGTTTACAACACCTGCTTTCACACCCAGCCTCAGCTCCCCTCATCTCTAGAATGGACTGAGGACTCTGTGATCTTTGTGCAGGAAGCAGCCTGCCCGCAGTGTATTAACACTGTGTATTAGTCTCATTAACTAGAAAGTGCTGTAAAACTGAAGAACATTTTGCACTCTGAAGGGATGAAGGTTACCTAAATCTGAAGCTCACCATCAACTCCTGAAGATCCAGCCTCCAAAAGTGAGTCTAAATGGCACTTGTTTCAATTATTGTTCCTTGCATTTTTTTTGCTTGGGAATAGCAAAGAAAGAAAGAAACAAACAAACAATATTGCTGTGGTGCCACTTGCAGTAGTAGTCCACCTGGAGCACAATGGGGACATGTCTATGTATTACATCAGGTTTCTGTGTACACTTATTGTATCGAATTGAGGTATTTCTCATGGGGATTAAGCATTGTGCAGGTTCATTCACTGTAACTCTTATGAAGCATTTTCAGTAGGACTGCTAGTTAATTCTCCCCCACACACATCTTGTGTACTCTAGAACTACCTCCTTTCTTCTGCAAATTTCAAAATTGTTCTGCCTGTACAAGAAGCTTCGATACATGAATGTCTCTCCGCATACTGTAACATGTTTCTGCAGTTGTAAAATGTGCTTTGGGAGTTAAGAATTTGCATTCCTACCTGCTTTCTTTTTTCTTTTTTCTTTTGTAAGTGTGACGTTAGACACCTATGTTCAAATACATTGCCTTTGTCCATGCTAGTGCCTTTAGCTGAAAGGTCCTCTCAAATCTCCTCTGAGATAAATTCACTTTGTTAAAATTGTAAGGCACAACCCTGAGGACTTCAGAAGGCTTCTAAACTGTTTAAAATACATTCCCCTATAGTGTTGCTGCAGCTGACAGGCTAAAATCTGAAATATCAAACTCTTCTTGTCAGTGGTGAATGCTTAAAGCAGGAGAGGCAAAAAAACCAAATAGGTTCAGCCACCAAAATCAAAGCACAGGTGCTGTGCCAATGATCAGTTGGTTGTGGGGTTCTTTAGCATTTTGGGGGAAATAAGGTTTATATGAGGGTAGTCTTTTCCTCTGCAGCACCATACATCTTCATGCATGGCCACATGTCCCCTCATAGGTCTACATGATCTTAAGTTACTGCAGGCCTTAAGCATTTAAAGCTATATCCTAACAAGAGTTCAGTGCGACTTAGGGTCTAAGTCCACATTTACAGACCATGAGCAATCCTTCATGCAGATCCTAAGGAAGCCTGTGGGCACTCAAACACTTTAGGCACATTATTTTTTAAATGTTAGAGCTCCCAGATCACTCAAAGTTATGTCTCTGGATGCACGCAGAGTCAGAACTACAAGCTCCTTGGAATTTTAAGGTTAAAAAAAAAAAAAAAAGCCATGTGTCTCCGTGAGCTATTGGTGTAGGTAGGTTCATGCAGTGCTTTATAGGCTTTCAGCATGAAATGTTCCCAGTACCTCAGGCACACGTTGTTTATCATGCAATGCCCTAATTCCCTGTGTATTCAGCAAGCAGATAGAAACACATACATTCCTCCTATTCATATTTTCTCTTTTCCTTTTTCAGCCTCACAGAAGAGCATGGCTTTCAAACGTAAGTCTATGACCATTTCACAAGGAGGGGGAAGAGGATGGGGAGGAAAAAGAAAAGCAGAGGTAATAGCCAGAAAAGCCATTGCAGTGACAGAAAAAGGGATGACTCAGAACCCATTCACCAGCTGAAAAGAAACAAATGCTTTAGCATGATTTCACTGCAAACAGAGAGAGAGTGATTTTTAGCCTAGGTCCTTTCATATGGGATGCCACAATGAGACTTGTAGAAGCATGCTGTCTGCTAGAATGCTTCTCTGCCTCTCTGTGTGCCTGCCTCTCTACCCTTCCAAGTGTTCCCTGTAAAACTGATGGGAGTAGTCACCTGGAAGGAAGAGGAGGGCTGTATTCGTGCCTGGATGTGGGAAAAGGCTGAAGTGTGACCTTGGCTTTGTGTCTTCTGGCATCAGACCGTTCCAGAGACATTCAGGCTTTATTAATTCTGCTGCTAAGGGACACATGCTTTTGGCTAACTGTCTATTTCACTTGTGCTGCCTCTCCTTCATCTCCTTTTCTTTTTCCTCCTGCTTTCTTTGCATCAGCTTAACAACAGTTCTTTGCCTCTTCCTGTTGATTGCTTGAGGGTCAGCTCTTCAGGTTCTTCTAACTTTTAATGTCAGCAAGCCACCAGTGTTAGCTCATGTCCAGAGGGATATGAGAGTGTCAGGGGAGATGGGAGACAACAGCATGCAAAACACCTCACAGAATCACAGAATCACAGAATGGTTGAGGTTGGAAGGGATCTCTGCAGATCATCTAGTCCGACCCCCCTGCTCAAGCAGGGTCACCTAGAGCACATTGCACAGGATCGCGTCCAGGAGGGTTTTGAAAATCTCCAGAGAAGGAGACTCCACAACCTCTCTGGGCAACCTGTTCCAGTGCTCTGTCACCCTCACAGTGAAGAAGTTTTTTCGCATATTCGGGTGGAACTGTCTGTGTTTCAGTTTGTGCCCATTGCCTCGCGTCCTGTCACTGGGCACCACTCAAAAGAGTCTGGTCCCATCCTCTTGACACCCTTCCTCCTGATATTTGTATACATTGATAAGATCTCCTCTCAGCCTTCTCTTCTCTAGGCTAAACAGGCCCAGCTCTCTCAGTCTTTCCTCATGATAGAGATGCTCCAGTCCCCTCATCATCTTTGTAGCCCTTCGCTGGACTTGCTCCAGTAGTGCCACATCCCTCTTGTACTGGGGAGCCCAGAACTGGACGCAGTACTCCAGATGCAACCTCACCTGGGCTGAGGGGAGGGGCACAATCACCTCCCTCCACCTGCTGGCAACACTCTTCCTGATGCACCCCAGGCTACCATTGGCCTTCTTAGCCACAAGGGCACATTGCTGGCTCATGGTTAACTTGGTGTCTGCCAGCTTTCCCAGGTCCTTCTTCGCAGAGCTGCTTTCCAGCAGGTCAGCCCCTGTAAGGGAAAATGCAGAAGAATGTCAAGGAGATAGGCGATGGAAGCTAGCCAGACTGTTCCATGGGAAAAGTAGCATCAACAGGGCATGTTGACCCATAGCCATGTAGCTGGGCCTATGCCAGTGTGATGCTGCACCTGGGCTTTGACTTGAGATTAGTGATGAGCTCAGTGTGCTTACTGTGCATGTGTATAGCACACAAAAACCACGTATAGTGCCCCCCCCCCACCGTTTCTCGCCATGGACCAATGCTCAGCGGTGCCAGGGACTCTCCCGCTCCTTTATTGCCTCAATTGGGAAATCGCTGGGGAACCCCCACACAGATGCAGAGGTAATAAACGGTCAGTATCGACCTTAGTGTGCCTTGTGTTTGTGTATCTGTTCCTGCCGAGAGTCCAGGTGTCGCCCCTGCCGGACCCTTGCAGCCCCCAACCTGTACTGATGCATGGGGTTATTCCTCCCTAGGTGCAGGACCCTGCACTTGCCTTTGTTGAACTTCAGGAGGTTCCTCTCCGCCCACCTCTCCAGCCTGTCCAAGTCTCTCTGAATGGCAGCACAGCCCTCTGGCGTATCAGCCACTCCTCCCAGTTTGGTATCATCAGCAACCTTGCTGAGAGTGTGCTCTGTCCCTTCATCCAGGACATTGATGAAGAAGTTGAACAAGACTGGACCCAGGACTGACCCCTGGGGGACACCGCTAGCTACAGGCCTCTAACTAGACTCTGCACCAATGATCACAACCCTCTGAGCTCTGCCATTCAGCCAGGTCTCTATCCACCTCACTGTCCACTCATCTAGCCCACACTTCCTGAGCTTGTCTATGAGGATGTTATGGGAGGCAGCGTCAAAAGCTTTGCTGAAGTCAAGGTAGACAACATCCACTGCTCTCCCCTCATCTACCCAGCCAGTCATTCCATCATAGGAGGCTATCAGGTTGGTTAGGCATGATTTCCCCTTGGTGAAGCCATGCTGACTACTCCTGATCACTTTCTTGTCCTCCACATGCTTGGAGAAGCTCCATCACCTTTGCAGGGATGGAGGGGAGGCTGACTGGCCTGTAGTTCCCTGGGTCCTCCTTCTTGCCCTTTTTGAAGACTGCGGTGACATTGCCTTTCTTCCAGTCTTCAGGCACCTCTCCTGTTCTCCATGACCTTTCAAAGATGATGGAGAGTGGCCTAGCAAGAACATCTGCCAGCTCCCTCAGCACTCGTGGGTGCATCCCATCGGGGCCCATGGATTTGTGGGTGTCAAGTTTGCTTAAATGATCTCTAACCCGATCCTCCTCAACCAAGGGAAAGTCTTTCTTTCTCCAGACTCTCTCTCTTGCCTCCAGCATCTGGGATTCCTGAGGACTGGCCTGAGCAGTAAAGACTGAAGCAAAGAAGGCATTCAGTAACTCTGCCTTCTCTGCATCCTTTGTCACCAGGGCACCCACCCCATTCAGCAAAGGGCCCACATTCTCTCTAGTCTTCCTTTTGCTACTGATGGATTTGAAAAACACCTTCTTGTTGTCCTTGACATCTCTCGCCAGATTTAATTCCAAACGGGCCTTAGCCTTCCTTCTCGCATCCCTGCATACTCTCACAATGTTCCTATATTCCTCCCAAGTGAAGGAAGAAGGTGAGGAGAGGAGGAAGCGATAAGCAGGGCAAGAAGGAGGGAAGGAAGCCATTAAGGCTGAGTGGAAGAGAAGGGAAGGGTGGACGTGTGGCAGGGCATGAGGGCATGAGGAAGGACTTGCAGAAGGCAGTCTAGAGGGAGGGAGGGACGGAAGGGTGAAAGGAAGGAAGGCAGGAAGGAAGGGCTGCCAAAAGGCTTTGGGTGGCTTGAGGGAAGGCAGGAGCAGAGGCTAGAAGCGGAGGGGAACGGGAGAAGGGAGACACGAAGTGTGGGAGGAGGAAGGAAGGAAGGAAGGAATGAAGGAAGGAAGGAAGGAAGGAAGGATTTAAAGAAGGTTTTGGCTGGACTGAGGGAAGGCAGGAGAAGAGGATAGACGGGGTCAAGACAGGTACGACAGAGAGGAGAAACTGAGAGCGGGAGCACTCTGAATTCTCCTGTGAGCACCCTTGAGCTCGTGTGGGCTCTCTGCCTCAGCTAGGGCATGCACAGCGATGGCCTTTGTTTCGGTGTGTGAGCCCAGGTGCCCAGGGTCTTCCCAGGGCAGGGCTGCACAGCAGCACAGTGCTGGACTCGTTGCCAAAGGCTGCCACCTTCTCCTGAGAATCATAACCCTAGCAGGGTACTCCCCAAGCGCTTTGTGCAATCCCTCCCCCAGCAGTTTGTAACAGCCCTTCTGCTTTCTTTTGCAGGGCGACTGCATGGAAAGCTAGGTGAGTGCTTCCTGGCGTGTGAGAGAGGATCCTTGTTGCTGGAGGGGAAGGTGGGAATGGGGAGCGCTGTGTGTCTGTGGGGCCAGCCATTTGGCCTGCCAGCCACGAAGGAAGCCTGTCCCTTGCCCTCCTGTCCTCCGCTGCTGCGATGGCCCTTGTGGGCTGGAGTGAGCAGGAAGCAGGGAAGGAGGAGGGAAGGAAGTGTATGAGGTGGACTCGCAGGGCAAGGAAGGTCTGAAGGTTGGAAGTGCAGAAGGGTGGGATGCAAGGAAGTTGATAAGGTGATGGTTGAATGGAAGGGAGGATGGTAGGAAGGTAGGAAGGGAGGAAGGAAGGAAGGATGCCAGATGGAGGGGTGGGGGGGACACCCTGGAGCCCTATGGGGGGCAGGTATGGAGGGAGCAAGGGGCAGAAGAGGTCACTTTCCCTTTCATTTTGCTTCCATGGTTTTGTCTGTGGCAGGGGGCCCTGATGCCGGGGTCCGCCATCCGTCGGGTGGGGGTGGGGGTCCAGGGCGAGGGCACTCTGCCAGGATGTGGGGCTGCTGAGGGGGTTCCTGGCTTGGCCCCTGCTCCCTCCCCCTTTGTGTCCCCCCCAGGAGCTGAGAGCATCTCCAGCATCATGCAGATTGGGGGCCACCCTGCTGCGGGGGTGAGTGCAGACTGGGCCCCCCGCCCTGCCCCCTGAGCCTGGGAGCTGAGAACGGATTGGCCACCCCCCTGCTCCAGGGGGGTGAGAGCGGATCGGGGCCTCCCTCAACCTGCTCCGTGGGGCGGGTGTAGATTGGCCCCCCCGACCCCTCGCCGGCACCCACAGGTTCATCCGTTCCCTGCTGGAGGGGGCCCCTGGGGCTTGGCGCTGGAGGCGGTGGAGGCGGCCCTGCAGCCGGAGAAGTCAGTGAACCAGGCGCTGCTGGACTTGCACTGCCTGGCGGTGGAGAAGGGGGACCCCCATGTGAGTGACCCCAGGCCCCAGTGGACCTGCCCCAGGCTCCCAGCCCTCCCAGTCCCTGTCCCATCATGGTATCTCCTCCCTCTTCTGAGGTCCCCATCCCACCATGAGGTCCCTGTCTTGTCCCACAGGTCCCTATCGTGTTGTGTTGTCTCCTCCCTGTCCTGTTGTGAGGTCCCTGTCCTGCTGTGGGGGCTCTTCTGGGGAGGCTGCTCGGGCTCCCCCGCCCTGTCCCCATCCCTTCCTGCCTCCCCGGCTCGCTGACCCCCACCCTGGTGTCCTGCAGCTCTGCGACTTCCTCGAGTCCCACTACCTGGACTAGCAGGTCAAGGCCATCAAGGCGCTGGGAGACCATGCCACCAACCTGCGGCGCCTGGTGGTGGGCATTGGGGGGCCAGCAGGAGCCGCAGGAGGGCTCAGTGAGCACCTCTTTGACCTCCTGAGACTGGAGGAGCGCAGCTGAGCCCCGGCCGCAGACCCGCAACCCCCTGCCCTGTCCAAGGGGGCCAGCCTGCCGTGGCCGCGCGCCCCGGCATGACTGCAATAAAGGGTCCGTTCTGCCCCTCGCCGTCTGCCTGCTGCTGCGCAGGGCCGGGGCTGGGTGCTGCCGCCAGGGAGGGCCCAGGTATCTGGCATGGGGCAGGGGCAGCGTGGGAGGTCTGGGGCTGGGGTGGGGTGTCCAGGGAGGCCTGGCCCCCCCATGCAGTGACTCAGCACAAGGCTGTGGGGGGGGGGGACTGTGACTCAGCAATCCACAACCCTGACACAGCAAAAATGTGCCTGAGGTGGGGGGGGCAGGCTGAGGGGGTCCCAGGTGGACTGAGACCTGCAGCCACCGGGGGGGCGGGGGGCAGCGCCGGCTGGGGCGGCCGCGAGGGCGACCTAGCACAGATGTCTGCGTGTCTGTGTGTCTGTCTGCCGTGTGTTCGTGTGGGGGTGTCGGTGTCCCTCCATCATGTGTGTGGGGGGGCTGTCTGTCTGCTTGTGCCCACTGCTGCCCTCACTCGATTGACTGCCCGTACTGCAACCCCCGGATCACGCATGCGCACGGCTGCCTGCCACCATCCAGGCATACAGCAGCACAACAGCCGGCGGATCGCGCATGCGCACTGAAGCCCGTCCGGTCACCGCCGCCCTCACCTGATTAGCTGTGAGTACTGCAGTCGCTGCTATCACGCATGCGCACTACTGTCCGCACGGCTCATTGCTGCCCTCACCTGATCACGCAACGGTACTGCAGACTGTCGCTTAACGCATGGGCACAGCGGGCGGCTGTACTCAGTACCGCCTCCATTGGCTCACTCACCCAAACTGCAGCCGGCCGGCTCACGCATGCGCAAATCACTCTGTGGTGCTCACTTCTGCCCTCCTCTGCGCACACGCCGGTACTGCAGCTGCCCGACACGCATGCACAGTGCTGGCAGCCGATGAGCTCACCACGGCCGGCGCGCGCATGCGCACTACTGTGTCCGAGGAGGGTGGCGGGCTGTGCTCGGCAGCTCTCTCCGCTGCTCAGACTGGAGGTGCAGCCCGTGTTTGCGCAGTGCTGCTGGGTGATGTTGCGGGGATGAGGCCGTGGTGCTCGCACGAAGTCGCCCTGCTCACTGATTCCCTGCCGGGCATGGACAGAGCAGCCCCGGTGCACTTGCCGGGGTGAGCATGGTGGGCTGCAGCACCAGGCGGCGGCGGTGATCCTGGTTGCAGTACTGAGATCTGAGCTCCGCCAGACCTGGGGAGCCGTTTCCGGCCCCCCCCCCCCGTCACTGCCTGGCTCCTCGGAACCCCAGTGCATGCGTGGTGCTAGGGTTCCATCCCCTGCTGCCCCGCCCGTTCCTTTGGCAGACAGCACACGCGCGCTACTGACACAGCCCTGCCCCTTGGCGTCCGGCGCGTGCGCTCTGCCCAGAGCAGCATGGTGGCGGCTGGGCACGGTCCCGCGCAGGGTGGCAGCTAGGCCCAGAGACACGATTGTGCATGTCAGGCTTCTTCCTGGGGGTAAGCGTCCCAATACAGAAGGAGCCTAGGCGAAGTATCAAAAAGGTGATAGGTTTGAAACAGAGGGAGCAAATGAAGTGCTCTCACTCTTCTGTGTAGTTGAAGATTGATAGAACTGTGGCTTAAGCGCGTGCATATGAAGGTTTGAGGGAGAACACTGAACAACAGAAATAATTGAACCAGAATAAAAATACTGTTTTATGGAAGATGGTATAGGTAAGTGTCAGGGGATGCTCCCACCTGTCTAATAACGAAAGTTTAACCACTGCATTTAATTTTTCCATAAGTTTGCCCTGTAGTGTATGATGGTAAGTGATATATTAGGATCTTTCCTTTAAGGAAAGCAAACAAACAAATAGAACATGGTAAAGAGAGAAATATGACGCATAAATTTAACAGCTTCTCATTTCAAGCAACATGCAAAATTTTTCTGTTTGTTATAGAGATGGAACCAATGACAGCAAATGCTGACAGATAACAGAAGATCAGTAAACAGATTTTTTTGTGAATAATACCTAAGGGACAGGATGAAACATGGAAGCAAAACTGCAATTTAGGGGACTCTTGATATCACCATAACCAGAGAAGGAGGTGTTCTGGCCTGGGTAACTAAGGTAACTGTCGCTAACAGATGTTTGTTAATTCTGTCTCCTAGGGGCAGTGCTGAGGACTAAGTAACCCATTCCTGCCCTGTGGATATCGTTAACTATATGTCGCTTAGCTTTGCTTTGTTTGTTTCTGTTTTTTTGTTATCATATCTGCATATGTGAAAAGGGAAAGATGTAATACTTACCAGATTAATTGCCATGGCTGAAGTACAAAAGGCCAGAAAAATGTGAAGAAGCTGAAGTAGTAAAACCAAATGAACACAACTGAAAGCTGTTTCTATCTCCAAACAAGAGAAACCTCATTTTTCCTTGTGAGGAAGGATCGCTCTTAACAGTGATCAGGATAATAGATCACCAACATATAATGTGTAATATATAGCATATGTGTAACAAAAAGAACATTGCATACATATATTTGTACATATATGATTGTATATATGAAGCATTATATTTTATGAGCTGCAAGACACCAAGTTATTGTCTTAAGTGAATGATTGTCAAGTGACCAGAGTTACAGAAGACCAAATGAGGGAAATATCGGAAATGTAAAATTACGAGATCAGTTTCAGTAAAGCTCAATTAGTGCAGAACAAAAATTCTCCAGCTATGAGAAAAACTGTTTAGCAGTGATCTGGGCTGTAACAGTGTTTGAGGCTTTCATCTTTGATTGCGCGGTTGCAATCCAATCTGCTCAAACCCCTCTAAAGTTTGGGGGTTGACCTGCTGGAAAGCAGCTCTGCTGAGAAGGACCTGGGAGTGCTGGTGGACACCAAGTTAAGCCTGAGGCAGCAATGTGCCCTTGTGGCCAAGAAGGCCAATGGTATGCTGGGGTGCATGAGGAAGAATGTTGCCAGCAGGTCGAGGGAGGTGATCCTCCCCCTCTCATCAGCCCTGGTGAGGCCCCATCTGGAGTAGTGTGTCCAGTTCTGGGCTCCCCAGTACAAGAGAGATGTGGCACTACTGGAGCAAGTCCAGCGAAGGGCTACAAAGATGATGAGGGGACTGGAGCATCTCTCTTATGAGGAAAGGCTGAGAGAGCTTGGCCTGTTTAGCTTGGAGAAGAGAAGGCTGAGAGGAGATCTTATCAACGTGTACAAGTATCTGAAGGGAGGGTGTCGAGAGGATGGAGCCAGACTCTTTTCAGTGGTGCCCAGTGACAGGACGCGAGGCAACGGGCACAAACTGAAATACAGACAGTTCCATCTGAACATGAGAAAAAACTTCTTCACTGTGAGGGTGACAGAGCACTGGAAGAGGTTGCCCAGAGAGGTTGTGGAGTCTCCTTTTCTGGAGATATTCAAAACCCTCCTGGATGAGATCCTGTGCATCGTGCTCTAGGTGACCCTGCTTGAGCAGGGGGGTCGGACTAGATGATCTGCAGAGGTCCCTTCCAACCTCAACCATTCTGTGATTCTGTAAAGTAGCTAATTTCAGGGAAATGAGTAGGCAGCAGTATCACCTATCCAGGTGGCACAGTGAGCACTAATATTAATGAACAGGGGGCCAATAAAGTGGATGCAAAAAGCTCCATTAAGATAAGTCTCCAGCGACTACTTAGTCTAACGTCCCTCTCACAGCAAGCCTGAATGTCATTATAGCCTGCAGAATGGGAGGAGGGGTGCTTGTGGCTTGCGTATTCTCACTTACCTTGTTTGTGTTATTAGGTCAGCTTTTATGTTGATTACTGACTTTGGTTTCTTATGCTTTTCTGCAGAGCTTTGATTTTTGCTTTGCTTTGTGTTTTTGCAGGGTGGTGGATTTTCACTATGCCTCCATCAACAAGTGCTGGCTGACAAAGTTATAATGTCACAACGGAGACTCCTGAGCTGGGACCGTGGAGCTGACATACGCGGCCTGCCAGAAGCACGTCACTTGGGAGCAGTTGCGGCCCTGCACAGCATGCATTTGTTTCCCCATTCTTTTAACAAGATTATCTCTGTTCTTCAATTGTTTCTTCCGAGGGGGGAGTTGCTGCAGGAATTGCTGGGGAGGCCCTGACAGTGGGACGTGAAAAGGACACCTTTGACTATGTCCAGCAGAAGAGATGTAAGGCTAAGGATCAGAATAAATAACTGCTTGTCTAGGTTTGTTACCTAGCGACACATTGTCAAAATTTTTTCTGACCAATCATACCTGATCAAGTGCCTATTCTATCCGTGAATATTAGTGCAAAAATGTGTACATTACCGATCCTTTAAAGCAAGTCCATGGCACTCAGGTAGCATGTGTCGTGAAGACTAAATCCCATAATAACGCATTTTGATGTTGTTCTCTTATATGAAAGCACTTAGAGCAGATTAAAACATTTATCGTACTCTTTTTATTGAATGGACCACTATAGTAAGAAAAACCTGCAGTGAAGGAGACATAGTAGCCAGCTTCCTTAGAGAAGGTGTCTTGTCCTGTACTTTAGGGCTTACTGTACATTTTGAGAGATAGTAGTGAATGACAGGTTTCCTTTTAACCCCTGGGGAGCAGAAAGTTCTGACTTGAAGGCAAAATGTTTCTTGCAGTTGGGTTAGAAGAAGCTGGCTACCAGTCAAAAGTAATGACAATTCTGTGGAGTCACTGGAAGTTTTTAAAAGACAGTATTTAACTTTTATAGAAGGCTGTGCACTTTCATTACTAATACCTATAGTAATCAAGACAGGTAAGTGATACATAGGTGATCCAGCCATTAGTCTTTTTCACATAGTAATAGCCTTTAGGCTGTGATCACTGTTATAAAGTCCAGCTATTTTAAAAATGGAACAGACTTTTTAGCTTGTTTCCTGTAGTACCACAAAAGGTGATCAGAATACTAATGTTTTCATGCTTTAATGTGGTAGATGTACTCTGTGCAAACATCTCTTACTGTTTAGTAATGAAAACTGAGCAGTCTGTCAAGAAAATAGTGCAGCTTTCTTTTGGCTAGTTATTTTGTTTAACAACTAATAAAGGCAAGAGGTTGAAAGTCCTGAAGAAGACCACTGCTTGTTTAATGGTTGCAGATTGTCCTATTAAGTAGTGTGTGGGTGTTTTTTTTTTAATGCAGCCTGTGCATATGTTTTGTCTGTAGAGTATTTTGCAATGTTCAAATGAAAGCTTTGGTACTAAAGCCTCTAGTAGAAATGGCTTGAGTGTGAAATAGAATCTGCAGCAGGCACTGTAAATGACGGTAGATCAGATTAGGCAGTGGCAGTGAAATACCTCCAAAGGCCAGTGCTGAAGCTCAGGTTCCTCTTTGTAGCACCACTTTAGAGTAGTAAAATGGAGGGGACAGTATGTCAAAATAACAAGCATAAGTGCAGAGAGAAGTCAACATAATAGTGAAAAATGAGAATAAACTTAAGGATAAGGGGTTTGGTACTGTCAAAGGCAAAGAGGATTGCAAAGCATCTTTTCTTTCTACATCTTCCTACCAATTTTTTCTACATACAGTGTGTGGGGCAGAAGACATATACTTTGCCTGCTCTGTTCACCTGTCCATACTTACCTCTGTCTTCCATGAAATCTCCATTACCTTCGCTGGCAATTTTCTCCTTTCAGTGAAGAGTTAAAAGTATCTCATCTTCTCTATCAATATTACCAGGCTGCTGTTTCTTTTTTTCCTTTCTTAATGAAAAAAAAACCTCATGGATAAATTCCTAGGATGTTACTGTACTGATCTCCCTGTTGGCTTACATCAGTGATTTAAAGAGAAACTTGTAGCTTAACAAATGTGAAGCTTTCAAACTTCCACCCAAGATCTTGGCTCTCAAAATCACTATTGAGCTAGTCCTAGAGCATACTCCCAGTAAAGGTTTGTAACTTGAACTAAGCAGTGAATTGAAATGGCATAACATAACTAAATTAAGGACTGCACTTTCAAAATTATTATTACCAGGGCTTTCTTTCTGTAAAAGGTGTTGCTGATTTTTTTCCCATGCTAATACTTACCAGTGAGCCTGTAAAAATGACACAGTATGAAATGTAAGCACCTTTTTCCATTTTCTACTGAACAATACTGTTTCAGTTAAAAATCTATGCTGATACAATATTTAAACACAGCTTCTTCTATCCCAGGACATGCATTCTCTGGAGTCTGGCAGCTATAGAAGCGTAGAAATTTTGGCTGCTAGGGATTTGAACTACAATTTTCCTGATAGTTTTTAACAGGCTCTTAAAAGCCTCTGTTAATAGAGTTTCTGTAGGCATACATCTGTTCCAGGATTTAAGTATCATTATGCTGAGAAAACTCTCCTATGGCCATGACTTCTCACATTCATTTAAACATGGAGAACAGCATATTCACTTTCCTTTCTGAAGATGACTTTTCTGTACTTACTTTTATCAAAAGTATTCCGCAGTCCTCTTTAACCTCCCCCCACACACACCAAGAAAAAAACAACCCACCCTCATGATTTCCTCAGCCTTTCTGTTCAGGGTTTTTTGTTTGTTTGTTTTTATTTTTTCCCCCTCACATCTCCAGTTACTGGATAAGTTCAAGTGCTCTCAGAGAGAGGTATACCCATCTAAAAACAGCAATAATGCAACCCCAGCAGGCAGGTTCATTTCCATCAGTGCAACCCATTAAATCCATATGAATTAATTGAAATTTCATAGTAAATGCACTGTTTTTTATTTATGGATTTAGCAAAAGTATGATTTCTTACCTGAACAGTAAGAACCGTAAGACTTCTATATGGAATATGGTTGTGGTGAACCTTTGTCCTCATATCTTTATTGCCACTGAAGTTTGTGACTGTATATTCAGGATCCAATAGGGCTGGAGAGGCTTGAACAATCTGATCAGGGGAAAAAGTACTTGTCAAGATCTTTGCCGCAAGGCCAAAATAACTTCCTGTTTCCCACTTCATCTCTCTCTATATTCCTCAGTAGAACAATGTAGGGATATTCCTCCTCATCCTCTTGTGCAGAGTGTTTCTCTGTTCAACCGGTATTCAGCCAGCAAACACAAAGATAAGACTTAAAAGCATGTAATGAACAACTTGATAGGGTGTTTTTTGTCTATCACACATATGAGTGTCCCCCTCTATTTGCAAGCATATCTGGATATTGATAACATTTTTTTCATATTTTTCTTTTTATGTTCAGTTGAAGACCAGCAAAAAAATTCAGTCAAGCTTTCCTCTAAGTTCTATACTTCAGCTTGTCTGACTCCTAGCTGTTCTGTCAGCAAGCATTTAGTGCACTTGGGAAACTGCGGCCTCTCTTTCCCACATCCTGATTTTACCAAAGTTTCTTGAAATAGAGATGCCCCAGACCCTCTTTGTTTGCCTTTATAATGCAATGCTTTGTGTGTTTTGTTCTTTTGTCCAGTTTCCCTTTTTTTCAATCATGCCACTACAAAAGCTATTGTTGACTGAAAGTCACAGCCAAAATGTCCATTAGGAGCTTTGCCAGCTTTGTTTATATTCCTTTAAACAAAGGTGCCATTCTGGAAATGAAGATGATGAAGACACATCCCATCCTGTGCCCATCCCTCCCATCCTACTAACTTTTGGGGCCAATTCTGTCAATTTTATCCAAATGTGGTGGAGCAGTGGAGTTTCTCAGAGCTATCAAGTTTCTGTAAGGTCTGTGAGAACAGTTACTTTGTTGTCTAGGGAAATTCAAGGATTTGTGCTGTACCAAGGGAATTAGACTCAGTGGGTAAGACTACAGTCATAATCTATTCCTCTGTAGTAACTACGTAGCTGGAGCTCTTGAGCTAGCTGGAAATGCTGTCTGGGAAAACAAAAACAAGAACAGAAAGGAAAGACTAGGAACCTCCATTGGCACATTTCATAGGAAGATAAGGGACAAAAGAGTATCCTTTCATTCAAGGCTGGGTTTTTCTCAACACCCAGTCCAAGAAAAGTAAGACCCACAGAGCCAAGGGTAAGACAAACTATAGCATGATCAGGGTCAGATTTGGACCCACTCTCAAACTTCCTCCAAGAATAACTTATAAAAAATTATCTTTACTGCAGATATGCAGTAAATCTCAAAGAAGATTTCTGAAGGAGCATGAGACAGTTTTGCAAATGTTGATTTAGGCATTCTTTCCAGAGGCAGAACTGGAGAATGCACAGAGGCACTTGCCTGAAAATGATCCTGATGAGTGATGGAGCCCAAAATGAGATCAAGAAAGCAAAATGAGATCAAGACAGCTTATGAAAAAAGGTGGGGGTCCGGGAAGGTGGGAAGGGTCACTTGTGGAAACAAGTGTTGTATGTGTGAAGTACTAGATGAAAGGAAACAGTGGATATGTGTTTTGGGAGGAGGGTGTCCTAAGCATCATAGGAAACATTGGAAGGAGATGACCCTTGTGCATTTGTATAGATGTTCTGCACCTAGCACTCCTGGTAGAAAGGCTTCTGGAGAAGTCTTCTAAGAGAAACTCCTTTCTGGAGAAAGGAAGACTTTCTCTTGGTCGAGTAGGATCGGGTTAGAGATCATTTAGGCAAACTTAACACCCACAAATCCATGGGCCCTGATGGGATGCACCCACGAGTGCTGAGGGAGCTGGCGGATGTTCTTGCTAGGCCACTCTCCATCATCTTTGAGAGGTCATGGAGAACAGGAGAGGTGCCTGAAGACTGGAAGAAAGCCAGTGTCACCCCAGTCTTCAAAAAGGGCAAGAAGGAGCACCCAGGAAACTACAGGCCAGTCAGCCTCACCTGCATCCCTGCATAGGTGATGGAGCAGCTCATCCTGGAGGCCATCTCCAAGCATGTGGAGGAAAAGAAGGTGATCAGTAGTCAGCATGGCTTCACCAAGGGGAAATCATGCTTAACCAGTCTGATAGCCTTCTATGATGGAATGACTGGCTGGGTAGATGAGGGGAGAGCAGTGGATGTTGTCTCCCTTAACTTCAGCAAGGCTTTCGACACTGTCTCCCATAACATCCTCATAGGGAAGTGCAGGAAATTTGGGCTTGATGAGTGAGGTGGATTGAGAACAGGCTGAATGGCAGAGCTCCGAGGGTTGTGATCAGTGTCACAGAGTCTAGCTGGAGGCCTGTAACTAGCGGTGTCCCCCAGGGGTCAGGACTGAGTCCAGTCTTGTTCAGCTTCTTCATCAATGACCTGGGTGAAGGGACAGAGTGCACCCTCAGCAAGTCTGCTGCTGAGACAAAACTGGGAGGAGTGGCTGATACGCCAGAGGGCTGTGCTGCCATTCAGAGAGTTGGACAGGCTGGAGAGGTGGGCAGAGAGGAACCTCCTGAAGTTCAACAAAGGCAAGTGCAGGGTCCTGCACCTGGGGAGGAATAACCCCATGCACCAGTACAGGTTGGGGGTTGACCTGCTGGAAAGCAGCTCTGCGGAGAAGGACCTGGGAGTGCTGGTGGACACCAAGTTAAGCATGAGGCAGCAATGTGCCCTTGTGGCCAAGAAGGCCAATGGTATCCTGGGCTGCATCAGGAAGAGTGTTGCCAGCAGGTCGAGGGAGGTGATCCCCCCCCCTCTCCTCAGCCCTGGTGAGGCCACATCTGGAGTAGTGTGTCCAGTTCTGGGCTCCCCAGTACAAGAGGGATGTGGCACTACTGGAGCAAGTCCAGCGAAGGGCTACAAAGGTGATTAGGGGACTGGAGCATCTCTCTTATGAGGAAAGGCTGAGAGAGCTGGGCCTGTTTAGCCTAGAGAAGAGAAGGCTGAGAGGAGATCTTATTAATGTGTACAAGTATCTGAAGGGAGAGTGTCAAGAGGATGGAGCCAGACTCTTTTCAGTGGTGCCCAGCGACAGGACGTGAGGCAACAGGCACAAACTGAAACACAGACAGTTCCATCTGAACATGAGGAGAAACTTCTTCACTGTGAGGGTGACAGAGCACTGGAAGAGGTTGCCCAGAGAGGTTGTGGAGTCTCCTTCTCTGGAGATTTTCAAAACCCTCCTGGACGTGATCCTGTGCAACATGCTCTAGGTAACCCTGCTTGATCAGGGGGGTCGGACTAGATGATCTGCAGAGGTCCCTTCCAACCTCAACCATTCTGTGATTGGGTGAGATTCTGCTCACCAAGATCTACTTCCCTTAATGTTGCACAACACTGTATCTCTCTGGCTTTTTTAGTTGCCAGAAAAGTCACTTCATCTTATCTATTTCTCTGCAAGGATCCTAATGTGTTTCATTAACTCATGTAGGGAAGATGAATACCACTCATCGCTGTTTCCACTGAGCATATGGGCCTGAAATAATCCCTTGAAAGCAAACGTGGGATACTTAGGTCAAGAATATCCCAAGTTAAATGACTGGTTTCAAAGAACGTGAGACCTTGCACCTTCTAATTTTATAAATGTGTAACCATTTTATTAAAAACAGAAATGAAGTGGAAAGGTCTTTTTTGTCTTCTGGTGCTTTTACAGACCCTTTCTAGAGATGTTAATTCCTTCCTCCGTGAGGAAACTAAAAAAGACAGTAGAAGTTTTTACCAAGTAAGAAAAAAAATGCATATAGAGCTTCAGTGCAGAATAGATTCTTTCTAGGGGGACTTGGAAATGAAGATGCCTTTCAAAGATCTCAGCCTGCCTCATGATCTCACCTGCCTAAGCTTAGGTATTTTAAATGTCCTGTTGGATTTTGATATAACCTTACATCATGCAGAGAACTTTTGGCATCCAAGCTGAAAGGTTCCCATACACAGAGTGTCTTGTGGACACTTGGGGACCAGGTCTGTGAAATGCCCTAAAGAGCACAGAATACTCACAGCTATCTAAATATAATGTCCTTCTAGGGTTCTCAGAAATACCTCTCTCTTTCTCTCTTTCTGATGGATAAGCATGAATCTTAGAATCCCAGCTCAGTTGCTTGACTTCCATTAAAAACACCTTGTTTAGTCACTTTCTTGATTTCACTCAAAGGCAGGTACCTAAATACTTCTGAAGAGTTGTCATTGTATCACTTCATATACTATGATATATAGAGAAACATGTGGCTCTAGTTCCTGATTCAGTCTTCTCTTTTTTTGTTCTGTACTTGGAAAGGTTACAGGAGTCTGATAAGATTTGCCCTGGAAGTTTTGCATATTGATGTCCTCCAAACCTGCACGCTGATGGGTTCCACATTTCAGCGGGTGATGAATCCTCACGTCGTTATTTTCCTACAGATAATTCATTCAGTCACAGGTAAATCTAGGTTCTATTCCAACCATATATATATTTTTAAAGAACATATAATTTCTGAGGCCAGTGGACAGGTCTAGGAATAAAAAAATAGTAGATTTGGGGGGGATTTTGGCAATATATTTTATTTTGTAATATAATATTTGTATCAACACTTAATTTTTCATATATACATATATATACATTATATATATATATATACAATTATATAGTATTTGTAGTAATGTTCTTGTTTTAGAAACACTCTATCATCCCAAGCAGACATCCTCCATTCTCTCCACTTGCTGTCTCAAGCCAGAATCAAGCAGTAGCATTATATGAAATATTAATACACTTCATTAATGCAGATTACAGTGTTCACCTGGTTGAGTAATTTAATCATCTGCACAGAGAAAGCACTAGGCCTAGGCAATACTAAAGACTCGCTTAAAGCTTCAATACAGGATTATAAATAGAGTCACAGAGCCCCCATGACTGCTTTTCAGTGAGCTTCCTTTCTCTGTTTTGGAGCCTCTTGTCAGCTCAGCTGGCCCTATCATGTTATCATGTTGAGAAAGCTCAGGTTGCTCTTTGTACTTCCCACTTCAGAGTAGTAAAATGGAGGGGATAGTAAGTTTTGCAAAGGGCCATTAGTATTCTTGCAGTTAAAACTCAATGTAAAGGTTTTCTTTTTCACAACTGAACCTTTTTTTTTTTCTTAAAAAGTGGACTATATTCGAAAAGAAATCGTCTTGCCATGCGTGATTCATCACCAATGTAGCTATCCCAGTGAAAAAATCATGGACATCTGAAGTTAAATAGGCTGTATCCTGCCTTTGTGGGTTCCAGCTTTACAAAAGGGGCTAGCTTATGTGCCAGTCTGGGCTTACAGAGATGTGATTGGATTATTGTCACAGGATGTCTTCCTCTTCAGTGCTCTGGCCTCCTCAGTCTCTCATCGGTGAATTTGCCTTTACAGTGGGAGGATGATGTAACTTGCTCTAACATAACTTCCTGGTCCAGAGCATTTTCTGATGTATTGATATTACCAGAGCAGAACAGCTAGCTTCCTTTTTTTGCAATCACAGATCTGACATTCCGGTTGCCTATTGGATGTGCTAATGAGAACATCTGTTACAGATAAGATTTACATCTATATTTCCTTGCAGGCCAGTTTAAAATCATTCCTCCTGACAATCCTGCCATTGGAGTCATTGGAAAAGGAGTCATCTTGCCCTGTCAACTGAAAGCTAAGACAATCTCTGAGAGACTTTCTGTCCAGTGGATATTTACTACAAACTCTGAAAAAATTGACATGAGCATCTATGATGGAAAAAATACACAAAATCCAGTTACTGAAGACAAGAGATACCAGGGCAGAACAAATTTCTTCCACACTGAATTTAATAAGGGAAATGTGTCTCTTTACCTGAAGGATGTCATGGTCTCTGACAAAGGGAAGTACACCTGCAGCGTCTTTTTTGAGAACTGGTATGATGAAGTGGTTGTTGAGCTGCAAGTGGCAGGTGAGTGGAATGGCAGAAATGTTCTACTTCTTTCTCAGTCCAGTTGCAAAAGGCCAGTAAAGACTATGGGGTACTGCTGTATTGCATTCATCTGACCTATCCTTAGTCATGTGAAAGACCAGCATCTGTTATAAGCTGGGCTACCTGCATTGCCAGTGGACACTGGAGTGTCACTGTCTTTCTACCACCTCTTAAAGAGAACAGTGTTGTCCAGCTTTGTTTTACCAGCAGGTTTCCAGTCAGGGCAATGTTACTTTTTATTTGTTGTTGTTGTTCAAGTTGTTCATGGAAATATTAAGGATCAGCCCCCAAATCTGCCTCTATCAGGACTGTAGTAGTAACTTCCCTCAAACCTGGAAGTCTCTTTTTATCAAAGGCCATTATTTGTTCCCCCCGCTAGACTATGCCATCAGTAACCATCTGCCAGAATCTGTAGTACCATGGCAAAGAGGAGCTGAGGCAATACATATATGGCATATAAATGCCTCAGTTTTAATGTAGCACTGTAGGAAGAACTATTTAATCAGTGTTAAAGTTCCAATTTTGTTGAATTTATTGGTGGTGTTTACACATAAATCTGGGGAACACCTTCCCTTCACGTATTGTTTGGTCAGAGAATATCTATTGTTTTCTGGGGGGTTTTGAGTATGTTTGCTTGTCTTTCTATAGCTATAGGCGATGAGTCTTCTGTTTCCCTGGATGGTCATGTGGGTCAGAGCATTGGCCTCACCTGCAAGTCCCAAGGATGGTTTCCAGAGCCCATAGTGGTATGGCTGGACAGCAAAAGAGAGATACGGAAGGAGAAAGCGACCACCCAAAACGTGAAGACATCTTCAGGCATTTTTGACGTCATAAGTTCCATGAACCTAGAACCCAGATCAGACATGGAAGTATCCTGCAGAGTAGTCAATGACCTACTCAACACAGCACGTGAGTCCCGAGTCCTGATTTCAGGTGAGTGACTTCCAGGCTCAACTGCTGTCAAGACTAGTTGGTAGGCTGCTGTCCATTGTTTGTCCATTCACCCTGGAGTAATCATGGACACCAAGCCCAAGCATAAATGAGTAATGTTTAGATGGTGAACATGATAAGAAGTCCACCTTTGTGCTGTAGATTGCTTGCTATATTTCAGATGCATCTTAGCCATAAAGATTAATGCAGAGCTCTCATATGCTGTCACCTGAAAGCACTATGCCAGTATGGAGAGGGAAGGATTTAGAAGTGCTGATGGGGATAGCAAAGCCCCTACATTACTTCCAAGTTACCCAGCACAGTGACTTAGAGATAGCAAGAGCATACTAATGGGAAATGCTGAATGTCTGCTTCCTTCCCCGCTTCTCTCCCCAATACCACCATGAATATGCTGAGCTTCAGGATGTGCCTCCCTCCAGTTTGGACTCCTTGTCTAGAAAGTAGACAACTTCACTTTAAAAGTGAAGGAGGGCTAGTTATCTTTTTCTTCTGAAGCACAACTGAATATGGTTCTGCTTTGCCAAAAACTTTATCTAGTGGTTCAGTAGTTAAAACACTGGCTCCAGAGATGGGCTGTTCAGCATCTGTCCCTATAGGGAGGCAGTTTCTCCACCATGACTCTATCCATAGGGACTGAGTCTTAGTGAATGTGGGTATATGAAATGTAGGAGCACAGTCTGATTGTTGGCAGATAGGCATCTAGCAGTAGCTCTGATGCCCTGGGGTATCTGACTGATCAGCACATGGATGGTTTGGGATCGAGGCGAGACCTGCAACCTTCAGGACTGAAAGCTGGAGGCCATGAACGTTACCCTACAGCAACTAAAATGGCACTAGGCAACTAAGTTTTGGCCACTGGAGCCCGTCTTAACTGTCTCACAACCAGTAAGTGAAAATATCATTGTCTATGTTTTACAGATGCCTTCTTTCCTTCCACTTCACCTTGGATGACTGCCTTCCTTGTAATTTTATTTCTAACTGTAGCTGTTATTGCTGCTATAGCTTATAAACTGAAGAGTAAGTATTTCCATTTACAACAGCTATATGGAAGTTTTCATCTATAGTGCAAAATACCGTTAACGAAAACTTAAATAAACCTGTTAACATTAGAATCAGAAAGAAGCATATAAGAGGCAAGGAGGACAAAAAGGATAGATGTACAGTTAAAAATGGAGTGTGGGTGGAGGTTGCATGGGTGTGAATGCACATAGCAACCTCAATCGGGAGATCACGTCTATGAGAAGCCATTTTGTATGACCACAGATATTCAAAAGCACAGGAAATGATTTTAGTTTTTGGAATAGTGGATTTTTGAAAACCTTCTCATTTTGAAATTATACTGCAATATTCTAAATAGGACCCTTTTCTTAAAATAAATAAATAAATAAATGCTTCTTTGCTTGTTTTTCCAGGTAATTCTAAAAGAACACTGGATGCAAGTGAGTAATGAGGGAGCTAAATATAAACACAGATGAAAATATTTTAGAAGAAAAGTTTATGCTCCTTGTTGCTGACTCAGACGCAGTTTCTTGAATTATAGGAGTGATAATAATGAAAGCATGACCAATATTTAGGTATTTCAATTCTATTATGCACTCAGGTGAAGTGGGGATATTAGGACACTGATCAGCACTGAGTACTGCCATCCCTACTTTAGCAATGGGATTTGCTTCCTTCAGTCATGGGCAGATCTAGTTGCCAGCATAGATAATACTTGGAGTAGTGTCCTGCTATATGGACTCCAATACAGTCATCTCTTTCTGTTTCTCCAGAGCCAAGAGCAAGCTGTGAGTTCACTCAACTGTTTCTTGAGACAAAAACAAATAATAATAATAAAAAAATGATTATAGTGCTATGTCAACATCAGTTAACAAATCCAACACAAAACTTTTTTATCTGCCTTGAAGACAAGAGGTGTTGCCTGCCTGCAAGTGAAAATTCTCCTTGTCTCTAGCATTTGTCCAGATTAGAGGTTATAGCAGGGTTTATTCAATATACACAGTGCCAGTGTTGCTGTTCCAGCAGAACATTTTTCTTCAGGCACTTCTAAATGTCTTCTGGTACTGAATTATTACTCCATTAAAACAAATTATCTTCTCTACAGAAATCATGGGTTCAGTTTTCTACTGGCATTTGAGATCCTTTGATTAGTTTCACATATTATTATTACTGTTTTATTGCATTGTTAGTGGAAGTTTAAGGGAATAAATAATATTGCAACACGATTCTTTTTATTTTCAGAAAAAATGAAGGAGAACAAGGAAGAAGGTAAATACTCTTTGAAAACTGTGAGGATACCTTGAAAACATAAATTCAAAGACACTATTTTAGGGCACTTTGATTTCTTTGACATGAATTTCAAAAGTATCAGTCCTTTAAGCATTAAGTCACAATGGGCCACATTGTTCTTAGTAATTAAAAGGTATTAACCCCTCCATAGATAACCCAAAGGAGAGTTGTTCACTTAGGGTGCTCCTCTGGTACTTTCAAGATAAGAAACATAGCAAAAAAAGACAGCAAAGGACTATGGGGTAATCAAGTTTAGGGAAAGATCTTCTTGTTTTCTCCCATATGAAAGCTCCTGTTCTTCTCGTGGCCCTATGAGTTCTGCTCTGTCCTGCTCTGAGTTCATCTTTCTCGAGCAAAGGTAAACAGACAGAGTGATTGTACTAATAGATTGAGATATAACCTCACTGATAATTTCTGTGCACTGAAAATGCCATTGATCTATCCTGGGTTCATGTTCATTTTTTTATAGCTGGATCATGGTCATTCATATATTCCTTCCTTTTGCCTCTTCTGTCTTAACCTGCTAATAATTCCCCAGGTTACGAGAGAAATAAACTTTTAAACAATAAATCTTGTATGGTTTAGTGCTAAATTGCACCCCAAAGCTTTGACTAATCCTCTAGTCCATACAGTCTAGTCTGAATAAAGAAGTAACAATTTCTGCTGCGATTTCTGCCATTTCTTTGTATCATCAGCAGATGTATTTCTTGCTTAAGCCAAATAATGATAATTGTAAACCAGATGGATCTCAGATGTTTCTTAAGTGTGTAAAATAATAGAGCTCTCAGGGTCTTCCTGTGCTCCCTTATAGTCACCTATGAGAAACAGGCACGTTCAGAGAGAGGTTAATTCAAACTGTTTTAGACAGCTATTACTGGAGGAAATGCTCTTTTTGGGGTGGATTTCCTACACTGACTTTAAGGGACATATAAAGCAATTAGATGAGATTGACACATTCATCTCTAAGATACCTGAAAGACGTCAGATGAATGTCATCTCATCTCTGTAGCCAGGTGCTAACTC
The DNA here is from genome assembly GCF_036417845.1 of Apteryx mantelli. NCBI lineage: Eukaryota > Metazoa > Chordata > Aves > Apterygiformes > Apterygidae > Apteryx > Apteryx mantelli. The sequence continues at coordinate 1,112,167 of NC_090011.1, forward strand.
TCCTCAGAATTTGTGTGCTACTTGACATGTTTTCCATTTGACAACATAATTCTCCATTTGGCTCAACCTTCTGTACCTTACCAAAGTCCCAATGGAATATTAGGTCAATCATTGCTCATCCTACAATAACATATTACTGAAGAGAAAGAAAGCAAAGAGACTCAGGAAAAAACACTGTAATTCATATTTTAAAATCCCCCTCTTGTTAAGTTTACCCTAAATATTTGAAATTCTTCACTCACCAAGTCTTTGGCCACCCTTTACCATCCTCAGATGGATAAATTTACCAGCCATCCTCACTAATGGATTAGCATGTCCTAGTCCTTGCATTGTTCTGGAATGAAAATCATATATATCTCATTATGTTGTTGAATCTTTATTTCTACCTTGGATATAGCAATGTGTCTGGATACCTCATTTTCCCTCTCTATCATGCCTTCAGAATCATGTTCAACATCATCTCATGCAACAAACACACAGAAAAAACACTTCTTTAGTGTTGTGACCATATGCAGATTGGCTTTAATCTTTACTCCATTCTCACTCAACAGCACAACAACTTATTTTTTTTGTTATACCCTTCTATATGACAGAAACATTTCTTAGTCTGTCAAAATACCCTTTTCAAAGAATAAATCATGATTTTCAGCAGTCTTCACTTTACTGCTATAGCTCCTGGTTTTCAAGATAATGATTTCTGTAGAAATCAATTTTTGTTTGTTTTTTAATCCATTTTTTTCCTGGTCCCATGTTTATCTATGCTAAGAGAAACTGAGTTGACTAGAATAAATTATTCAAAGTAAGAGATTATTTCCCCCAAAGAAAGACTACATATTCAAGGGAAAAATAAACATCCCAGAAAGAATATTTGGAATTTTGAGTGGTCAGGATTTTTTAAGAGAACTGCCCTGTTCATAAAGGGCAGGATTCTAATTAACTGCAAAAATAAGTCAAGACCTCATCTCCTCCTTAACTATTCATATTATCTACATGCTATTTAGCTAGTAGTACAGAAATTGTCTCATCAACTAGAAAACAAATTGTAAGTGCAAGTTATCATGTGAAACTGTTACAGTGATAGTTATGTACTGTTTCTTTCAGAAAAAGAAATTCTGAAGGCAAAATTAGGTAAGAATACAGTTTTCACATTCGTTTTAGTACTTCTTGTGTGTGTGTTATTTACATCCCTGAAAATGGTCATATTTCTGGTCTGATCAACTTCATATGTGGTAGTAAATCTTCACAATCATACACAAGAGCAAATGATCTGTAGAACATTTCTATGTGAAATACTTCTGGATGTGTCTATTCCTTTTAACAGAAGTTTTTATTATCAGTTTGACTGCAAATTAAAAGATTCAGAACATCCATATCATCTGTTTTCCATGCACTTAGTTCAGGTTTAATAACTGAGGACAATGGAATAATTTAAAAGCTCATTTTATCATTTTAAACTTCTAAATTAAGCTAATTGTTCACTCTTCACCACAGTAATATTTGTTCTTTTTCTTCTTTGTTGTTGCTTTTTTTGATCAATTTAGAGACACAGAAGATGACAAATGAAGCAGGTAAATACAATTCTACAACTGAAACTTAATTTTAATCAAAACTTACAGGCAGACTTATGTGACAATGAAAATAAGCTACTTCTTTAAAAACTATGGCAGCTTATTTTTATATGAATGGTTGTTATTTCTATTTCATTTTCATCACTGCTCAAAATTATTATTTAGTGTGGTTCTGCTGTTAAGAGGCTGCTGATACTTTTCTACCCATACAGAAATACATAATCTTTGCTCCTCGGTTGCTGACTCTACTGTTATCCATACTGAGATTTCTTGAAGCTCTAACTTATAGCTCCTGTTCTGGCTACTAACTAGCTAAGTGTTCAGCTGTAACTAGCATCAGAGCCCAAAATGTGCAGATCAGTCTCTGTATCCTGAGAAATATTGGCTACAAAATACATCTACAAAATAAGAACTAAAGAAAATGCAGTTTTGTGCTTCTTATGCTTGTGCTCTTCCTTCTATGTCACTTACTATCCCTCAGCTCACCTGCTGAGATATCCACCCTGAAAGGACACACACATTCAGGACCCTCATGGCCACCCACACCTTTTGGATGAGCAGGCCTTATGAAGGCCTCTCAGAAGACTCTAGGCATCCCAGATGCCATTAGACAACCTGTGCCTACGAATCCCCCCAATAAGGAGGATACTATCAATGCTTTCAGTACGGATGGCCAATATTGCTAATTGCACCTAGGGAACAGTCACACCCCAAAACAGACACCTGCACTGGGTCACCTGAACCTGCACACCAACTCTTTTGACTATATTCATTTGGACAGCAATTCAGTTGGTTGTGCATGGATATCCAGATTCTACTGAGGTGCCGTAAGGATTCCTGCCAAAGGTCCACCTCACACTCCAACAGGACACAAATCTCCTGTTTGTCCTGAGTGGTATTTCCCAGTTCTTTATTGATGTCTTAAATAATATCAGACAGCACTGGAGACTTATATTGGGAGCGGGGTGGGGCAGAGTTCGATAGCTCTAGAGCATAGAAACTCTGCTTTATAGATGTGTTAATTTATACCTGAATCTTATTAATATCATATGTTTTTAAGAATTAAAGTTGACATATTTTCACACTGCAAATTTTAGAGTTAAAATCTTTCCACTGTCTGCACAGCATTCTTCATATGGTGTAGCTGTTGATTTCAGTTCTTGCCTCTTAATGATTACCTTCATTTAACTCATTTAAGCTATTCTTTTACAGCAAAGGTTGAAAACAGACAACGTCTTGGTAAGAAAATATGTCTTGAATAAATCTTGCATTCTTAAGAACCTTAGAAACAGCAAAGCTAGTGAGCATAGAGCCGGTCTATGTCTTCCCTGAGTGTGAAGCCCAGTGTAAATATCCCATCACAATGAGATTCTGTTTCTTCCTTCAAGAAATATGGCACATAGCTGCCTCTCAGGATTCTGAAATCTTCCTTGTTGGGAAGTTTTTCATGCCTAATACTACAAGAAAGCTATGGACACCTATATTGTGTCATGAGTCGTTACATTATAAATCAGGTCTACCAGAACCATTGTGATGACAACCAAGAAGGAAGTCATCTCCTCCTGGTCACATAGCTCAACCCACCGATTTAATGTCCTCTAGAAGCCTTACAAAATGCAAGCAAAGGCAGGCCAAGGCTGAAAGGCCAGTTTGTGCCCTTCACCTTGGAATGCAGTCTCAAAATTTTAAATGGCTTCAACAAAAAGTCCCCACACTGAGTTTTGGAGCTGTCTAATCATCTTTGGCTTGGAGTTTTCGTGTTTAGAAAAAGGGGAACACAAAAGAGAGAAAAAAAATAGTGCTAATAATGTAAACATCTTTTCTTTACAGATGGATACAAGGTTGAATTGGGTAAGTGTGGAGGGTCATGACAGGGTTAAACTGGTGGAAAGTTGCAAGTAGCAAGCAACAGGAGCCTCAGACAAACGTACCCAAGGACACCGGTGCAGCTGGGAATGATACATCCTGAGAAAGTACAGATAAACTAGCAGAAGCCAGTGGGAACCAAGGTTAAGGGCAAGACAGCTTTTCTAAACAAGTAGCAAGGTGCAAGGCATGACCGCTGCATGCGTGATCGGTGCAATGATTGGCTACCTGTGACATAATCTGCATGATGATTGGCCTAGCAAAGTGTGTCTGTGAAACCAATGAAGCAGCTAACTTTTTAAATATGCTCAGAAATAAACAAAAAAGGTCTCAGGACGCAAACCCTCCTGAGTCCGTGCCATTCATCCGCCACAGGTAAGTGGTTTAAAAAACATACTCTACTGCCAGATGCACTGGTGCATGAAGTAGAGTAAAGCAAGCACTGCTACAGAATCACAGTGATGGCAATAATTGTACATGAGTAGACTGAATAGTTTAGTCTGAGAAGTATTTCATGATCCCACGGATTCATAAAACATTAATGTCCATTGGATTAATGCCCATAGATTAATAAGGTATGAGGGAGGCAATTCTGGAGAAGACGGATAGGCATGTGGAACGGGCAAGAGAGAGGCTTATTCTAGAGCGTGTGGGGGAAGAGCCACCTGGACTTGTGCCCTGAGAGAGGAGATGGCTGTGACAGCTGGAAGGTGCCTCTTTGCCCATCAGCAACTGGATGCGCTGCTTTGGGGAACGTTTAAGGTCTTTGCTGCATCAAGGCAGCACTGCTCAGTTCCTGGAACCTTTCACCCCCTCGCACCTTGCGGACAGAGGGCCCCAAGTCACCCCGCTAATTGGATTATCCTGCTTTTCCCTTCCAGTACCCATTACTGTGAATCCAGACAGCCAACACTTAGAGCTCCGAGTGTCTGGAGTGCTGGACACCAAGAGCAACAACACCTCTGAATCTGCTGCTCTGAGCGCTGCCTCCACAGTCCCCGTCCTGGTGGGGCAGGAAGGGTTTGCAGCTGGGAAACACTACTGGGAGGTGGAGGTGGAGCAGCATCAGGACTGGGTGCTGGGGGTAGTGAGGGAGAAATGGAAACAAGAGGAGGGAGGTATACTTCCCATGGAGGACTACTGGGCTCTGCACAGATCCCAGGGAGAGCTTTTCTCTAGTGAAGGAGACATTAAGATTGGGAAGAAGAAGCTGCATTATTCAGTGATTGGTGTCCTTCTGGACTTGGAGGAAAGGCAAGTCAAATTTTATGAAGCAGAGCAGATGGTCCTCCTGGTAGCAATCCCTATAAGCCTTGGAAAGGAAGCTGCAAAAACGTATTACCCATTTGTACCCAAAAGGGAAGGGACACTCAAACCTTTTGTTCTGCGGCCAGTCAGAATTCCTGTCCCATTAAAGCTCTATGAACAGGTGTGTGAGATCAAACGGATCAGAGAAAGCCAGTTCAGTGAGAGGGAGAGGGGGAAATTTAAGATCTCAGACATCAGTAATGTAAAATTAATCCAGAGGAAACATGCGGTTGAAACAAAAACAAAACCAGAAGAAAACAAGAAAGGAAAAAAAAAATCAGATAATGTAAATAATTATGGGATCAAAGTCACAAAACCCTAAATAGATGTCTGAGTTCCCATTACGGGTCAAGAAATTCTTGCCATTACAGCAGTGGGTTTAGTTAACTGAAGAAAGACTTGCAATTTAGGCAGTGTTAGGTAGCCTGCCTTGTCTTCTGCTCTACTCCAGAAGGGTTTGCGTCATCTTTAGGTCCTGTGTCAAAACTGCTAGCCAATGTCTTAGGTGGCCTAGTGCATGTCAAACAGCACCTGTCTTTAGGCAACATAAGTTTTTCACAGTGTTTCACCTTCATGTTCAGTTGAATGCCCTCTCTAAAGTTAGGCAAGCAGAATTCTACTCTCCCTCTATCAAGAAAACAAATAAATTTGTTTTGAAGTAAAAGAGGTTGTCTTCAAAAATTTTTCTTTTAATCTTTTTTCCTTTTTTTAACAAATGGTATGCAGTTTATTAGCATAATTATTGTAGTAAAAAGAGTTAATGGCAGGTCATGATTGCCAAGAATGTGCTAAAATTTAAAATGTTACAGGAAATACTCAGAAACTAAAGGCAGTGGGAACCCCTCTCTGTAGATATTTTTAAGTAATAATTTTAAGGTCAAACAGGAAAGGTTATGAATAAAACATTCTTTTTAAATAAAAGTCTTCCATTCCACTAAAAAACTACTTCTCTATTTCCTATCTGTCCAAACCAATTGAATTCAGATTCTGCTGTTTCTCACACTGAAGTATTATAACTATGAAGAGACTCTAAGTTTACGGTTTCCTGCATCATTAATCACTGCACAGCATGCTTTTCTGCTCCTTGTCCTGTACTCCAACCCAAACTTTTTATACTGGCAAGACTGAGTGTATTTATAACATTAATCAGCTTTTATCAACAATGTGATCTTTCTCAAATCAATGTTCCAATGTTCAATGATATGTTTTGTGATCTAGCACATGGAAAAGCAAGAGTTTCCACAGATGCAGATGTTCAATGGACACTCCTTATAGAGCCTGCAGTATGCCTCTGGTGTGCCAGACTGTAGTCCTGTTTTGACCCCCGCAAGATCAGGGACGTCTAACAGATTAGGCTGAGCAAGTGGTTTAAGAGAAATGTCCACATTCTTTTGCATAAGGTAGCAAACACCCCGTGAATCTAAGTCCTCCTGATTTTTTTGAAGTCAAAGGATTTGGGTTGATGTACACTAACCAGTGTTCTCACCTGTTTTAAAATAGACATATACATAGACGAGCCTAAAGGCTTTCTAAAGTGAGACTGCAGATGGAGAGAGCAGGCAGATTGGTGGCATTTTAAGCTGTATAACTTTTCCTCTAAGCAGGTTCAGGGTTCAATGCTCTTCCTTTGAATATGGGGCAGATATTTGTTTCATTTAGTGCTGAAGCTCACAGTGTAAGTTCATCATATAATGCAAGGACCATTTCTGAAAGCATGTGTTGGGGCTAGCATGCACTGCATTATTCCCATTCAGTGCTTTAACATATTTCTTTGACTGGGGGGCAGGACTGAATATGGATCTTTTCTTTTATACTTAGCTTTTTCTGCCCATGAATGAAGATGAAATCCCTTCAATTTTTATAGTATGAATAAGGTGCATTTGCCACCTCCATTCTTCATGCACAGAATAAAAGGTGATGATTTTTTAGAACCTGTCCAGCCTGAATTCCCATGAATGGAAAAGTCTGTCAAAATTTTTCCCCACCAGGAAGTTCACAAGTAAACATCCTTCTCAACTGTCTCTGTAGCCTCTAATAAGATTTAGAAGAGTCTGAAATAAGATTTAGAAGAGTCTGTTGGAGCCTTTTCTACATCATGAATGTGACAACTTTATTCATTCCCTGGTAAGACTTTAATTGCTGTCAAGATATTTTGCATGAGCACAGAGTGAAAATCTGGATTTCAATTTGTAACACACAAAATGTTCTTCCACACAATTTCCTGCATGTTATGGGCTAGGGACAGCTATTCCTTTAAAAGTCTTGCACATCCTCTGTATCTTTTTCATTTCTCTTTTTCAAAATTGTTCTCTCTCTTTCCCCTAGTCTTTCACACCAGCACTTATCTGTATATTTTCTGGCACCTCCAGGGAAGCAAGGTTCTAAGTGCTCCTTCTCTCTTCCCCGTCCGGTGACAGCAAGGGATCTTTCATCTCTTTCTGCATCTCTGCACATAAGATAATCCTTAAAATTAGAATTCCTGACCTGTGACATGGTTTGGGCAGAAAGCAAGTCTGAACCGAAAGGAACTGTTTTGCACAACAGTTTCTGAGGCTACGGATAGCACTTGCCTGCAAATGGTGCGCAGAAGTGCCACTGATCAAAAAAGATCAGAGCTGAGCATTATTTCAAAGAACAATAAGTAAGAGTGTGAAAAGAGTTTGTTTTGTCAGAAGAAAACACTCAGAGAGACAGGTACAAAAATTCCAAGGGCTATGCTTGGAGGAAAATAAAAGATGTGGGAGAAGATGAACTCACACACTGGACTCTTCTAGCTGCCAGTGTGGACTTCCAAGCATCATAAATTATATATGTAAATTATCATCTCATCTTCCTCCAGTCTTCTCCTCTTCTAACTAAACCAGGCAAAAATCTGCAAGGTTCAGTACCTGTCTCGGACTGTTGTAACCCCTGTCCCACCACAGGGGAGACGAAGGGAGGAGAACCAGACAAATCCGTGCACACATTGCCACCCCTAGTTATACCACAAGATTTGAGGAAAGATTTCCTGCAGTTACTGATAATTAGTTCTCCTCTAGGTTATTTTCTGAGTGACAGTCCTGAAATAAAGTGTGAGAGGACATGGATGCTTGTCTGCATGGGAATACACAAGAGAATTAATCTGAATTCACTCTTAAAATACAGGCATTAAATTGCTTTCAACCCATGTTCTTATTCAGAATACAAGAGCCAAAAAACAAAGGGAAATCAAACTGACAGTTGCCCATGCAGAAGAGTAATAGAGAGTGGAACACGGTTTCTCTGATGTAATACTGTTTATTTCTGTAGAGCATACAGAAATTCAGCTTTCCCAAAATCAAACAGGAGGGTCACAGCTCCCTGAGAAAGCTCTCAATAACTATGTCAGACCAAATAGAGATGAATTTATACCCAAACCCCAGAAATTGCAGGAGTTTAAAAGTGAGTTAGAAACAACAGCTGAAAACGTGAAACTAGGTGAAACGCCTGGCACCTCTATCCCCCAGCATGGATCTGGAAAAATAACTCCATGTTTCAGGCATTCCAACAAAACTCCATGTTTCAGAATGCCAACAAAGATGCCAACAAAGATGGAAAAAAGATAGATTTTATGAAATGAAAGAGAGGAACAGAGTTGCTGGGAGACAGTCACTGTTCATAACATTAAGGTCCAGACTGAGATGCCTAAACAGAATGGGCAATTCAATGCAGAAACCTCCATTTACAGTCCCTGGCGTCTAGACTCTAATGACTGAGCTGTTTTGAAGCTATTTGAGAGAGAGCTGTCTGAGAGGCCTCAGCAGAGGCTCCCCACTTCTCTTGGGAGCTCTATTCAAGCTCAAGCTCTCACTCCTGGGCCCTTCTTGAGCTACTCTGCAGCCATGCCCATGCCTGGTCATGTACCTCATTGATCTGGACCAGGACCCTGACCTGCAGCTTGACATTGGACCTACTCCACCCCAGCAGATCTGTTTGGTGATCACTGTTGTCTGATTCTGGTTACCATCAGCAGACCTGCTAGACACACTTTATTCAGGTAAAGTGAGGTTGCGATCTTTGTTGGTGAGCAGACATGCCCATGCCTGCTTGGCAATCAATCACTTTCAGCTACTGGTTTCTCTTCCTTTTACCCTCCCTTCTGGAGCAGCCCCACCTTGATACTCCCTGACAGGGGTGACCTAAAGGCTCAGTCCCATAAAGTGACCTCAGGTTCCAGTTGAGTAAGCATAACATTTGCTGAGATGGAGTACTGAGGGTTTTTGGTTTGGGGAATTTTTAAATAGTATTTGAGAGCTATTGCCATGAAGGAGAGAGCTATATTCTATCATGCAAAAAGGTTTGGTTGCAGTAACACGCAGAATCTAACAGAGAGAGGCTAGTGCTTTGAGGAGTGGCTGGGAGCAAGTCCACACCATACGAACAGCAGTATCTTGAAACAAGTCTTTCTCTGCAGCCACATTTAACTTTAGACTGTAAGTTATGAACTATTGCATAGGAGAGAAGCAGCTGACTGGTCTCACAGTTGTCTCACTGAACGAGAGAACACTGTTAAACCATTGTAGCTATCTGTTCATTAGGAACATTCAGAAGGATTTCCACACTTTGACCTGCCTATTGCTTTGGAGTTATTTAGTCCATAAGCTAGGGCAATAACCATACAATTCTTGGTTCATTAGCACTTCTGCTTTTCCGAGTCTAGCTTCAGAAAAGGAAATCCTCAGGAGGAATTGCAAGGAGAAAGCTTCCCTGTGTTTTTACCCACTACTACATTCTTCCAGTACCTGCAGACAATACCCTTGTGTGGTGTGTTTTTAATGTGTCTTTCCTCTTATTGGATATGTGAAGAACTGAAAACTAAATGGGATGACTCTGACCTAGGAAATGGTGATTTATCTCCCACCCAAATAACTCCTGTTTAGACATTTCACCTTACGTGTCTTGATTTCACACTGAGTGCTGTCCTTGGAGGTAGATTAGATGAATTTTGAAGTTCTGAAGCTCTAATTTCTTATCTGAGTGGAAGCTAGTCTCTGTTTGACTCCACATCTGAGCTTTGGAAATACAAGTGTGCTCTGTGTAAAACATTTATCTTCTATGTCAGAAACAGCAATCACAAAGATCCTTTTGTAATCTATTTATTTCCTTCTTTTTTTCTATTTTTTTTCTCCTTCCCCTTCAAGGTGCCTTCAGGAATACACAAGAAGGTAATATATACTAAACAAATCTTCAAGCAATTGTTAAAAGAAATAAAGGAAAAGCTTACATGTAAAATACATTTTTCTTTTGCAGGTCAAAGTTCTGCTTTGACCTGTAGAAAGGAAAAAGAGTTTGGAATATTTAACCTTATACATCTCTGAGCTTTAGATGGCAAAGAGTGCACTCTTCTTGCTGCTTCTAACCATGCCATTAGATGTTTTTGCATGGCCAGGGTTGGTGTGAGGCAACTTGGCTCTCCGCCAGTTCTTCTTCAGGGATGAGGCTGCTCTTGCATTGAAATTAGTGTAGTCGAGCTCCATGAGTTGACAGCTTCTATATCTATGTCCTGGGAGTTCTTCCGTCATTCTGCCATTGGCTTTGTTCATCTGAGCAGGAGATCCATGAGGTAGCAGGGTGGCAGGCCAGGCAGCGCACACAGGGGTGATCTGTAGGCATCAGGCAGAAATGGCCAGAAATGGCAACACAGACAGTTGTGGGTGAAGGAGGTGTTTGGGTGCCCAGGGTGTGTTGGAAAGGGTTTGCCCTGCCACAGAAGTTGGCAGGGTTCTTCCCAGAGAGAAGCTCTGTTTCCTTTTTGCCAATTCAAAGTAGCAACAACCATATCTTAAAAACTGTCTTTTATTTTGTAGTGGCACTCTTGGCAGAGGATGGTAAGTGTTGCTTCTCTTTGCAAATAAGCCCTTGAAAATTGTGTTTAAATATGTGGGCTAATGTCCATAAGGTGCTGACACCCTGCACTCAGTTGGAGTGGGTTGTTTCCTCTCCACTGTGGGAGTACAGAGTACTTGTTTATACCAATGTGGCATTTCAAGAACATTGGTAGTTACTGAAACCGGTAAATAGGTCAGATGCAATTTCTAGAAGACAGGGTGAACAAGAATCCATGGGCAGAGGAAGGAGAATGTCACTAGATGCAGTCCCATTGTACGAGTTGCTGAACAGAGTCCACAAATGGAGACTGTAGAGTGATGGCAGAAATGCCACAGATGTTGGAATAGGAGAGAAGAGGAAAGAGTGAAAGAGGCAGGAAAAAAGGAAGAGACAATGAATGATGGAAGGCAAGAAGGAAGCAAGTAAAAATGAAATGGAAAAGGAAGGGAAAGAGGGAAGAAAGGAAATTATCAACAACTCTCTTAGATCAAAGTCATCTCATGTGAGCAGTCTTTGGCTCAGTGGGCATGCAGAGCACTTGCCTTTATTTGGCTGGCTCATAAAAGCTGCCAAGATATTTCCAAAGGCAAGGCTTGGTGTCAGCACAGTCCGTAACGAGTCAATGAGGCTTGTTGACTTCTCAGGTGGATCACAGCGTTAAAAAGGTGTTCCCTTCAGTGTTATCTCCAACGCATCCACCACCTCAAGCTTGCTGAGAGGGGCCCCCTCTGCCTTCTCCTGACCAAAACAATATACCCCAGGTCACGCAGCATCCCCTGGGAAGTCAGGCTTGAAAAACCCTTAGAAAGGTCAATGGAGTCTGTCATTTTCTCGACAGGATCAAAACCTTAGTAGCACGCTCCCCCAGGGCTTCATGCAATCCCTCCCCCAGCAGTTTGTAACGGCCTTTCTGCTTTCTTTTGCAGGGCAACTGCAAGCACAGCTAGGTGAGTGCTTCCTGGCGTGTGAGAGAGGCTCCTTGTTGCTGGAGGGGAAGGTGGGAATGGGGAGCGCTGTGTGTCCATGGGGTCAGCCCTTTGCCCAGGTGGCCAGGAAGGAAGCCTGCTGCTTGCCTCCCAAGGTGTCCCTTGCCCTCCTGCCCTCCACTGCCACGATTGCCCCTGTAGGCTGGAGTGAGCAGGCAGCAGGAAAAGAGGAGGGAAGGAGGTCTATGAGGTGGAATGGCAGGGCAGGGGAAGGCTGAGGGGTAGAAGTGAGGAACAGTAGGATGGAAGGAAGCCAGTAAGGTGGTGGATGAATGGGAGGAAGGAAAGAAGAAATAAAGGACGGGGAGAATGAAAGGGGGGAGGGAGGAAAGGAACGGAAAGGTCAAAGAGGCTTGAAGGAAGGGAGAAAGAGCAGATGGAAGTGAGAAAACCTAGGAATGAGAGAACGGAGGAAAGGAGGACGATAGGAATATGGACATTTCTGTGAAGAAAAGTCAGCCCGTGTGAGCTCTCTTAGGCTCGGGTGGGTCTTTTGTTTCTCCGTGTGACCCAAACTGCCAAAGGCTTTCCCAAGGCAGGGCTTGGTGTCAGCACAGACTTCTTAGATGGAGGCTGTTGTCTTCTCAGGGGATACAAAAGCTTGGCAGAGCGCTCCCTTCAGTGCTTCACACAATCCACACACCAGCACTTTGTAACCGCCCTTCTGCTTTCTTTTGCAGGGCAAATTCAAGGACAGCTAGGTGAGTGCTCACTGGCGTGTGAGAGAGGTTCTTGTTGCTAGAGGGAAAAATGGGGAATGAGGCGCACTCTGCGTCTGTGGCTCTAGCCTTTGGCTCTGCCATGCAGGAAGAGAGCCGGCTGCTTGCCTCCAAACACGTCTCTTGCCCTCCTGCCCTCTGCTGCCATGGCAGCCCTGGCAAGGTGGACGGAGCAGGCAGCAGTGGCTGGAAGCCATAAGAGCTGCCATTCTTCAGAAGGCTCTCTCACCAAAACACTGACACCTCTCTCTCTCTCTCCTTTTCATTCCCTTTGCCTTTTACAGACCGATTGCAGAAAGAACATGGTAAGTGACCTTTGCTTTCTGGTACTTCTTTGGCAACCGTGACCTGCTGAGACCTCCTTGGGGCACCTGCTCATCTCAGGAAAGCCGCCTGGCCTCCTCCAGTTGTGCAGGGACACATGGTGTTGTGATAATCAAGGCCCTGTAGAAAGGGAAGGCCAGGACGTCAAAGGATCTCTTTGGGCCCAAGGCTGAGAGGTTGCTCCTGGAGTCCCCGGGGTGCAGAACGCGGACTGGGAAGAGAGCTGCAATGAGGGGAAGGGAGAAGTCAGCAAAGGCCTGTGTGGGGAGCCGTGGCGGGCTCTGAGGCGCAGTGGCCTGTCTTTGCTAAGTGCCTTTTCCCTTCCTTTTGTAGCTCAGGTGAAAGAAGAAAAAGGTAAGTGGTCTGCGCCGCCTGGGACATGGGCCTTGGGGAGAGGTCGCATGGCGAGAGGGAGGTGCTGGCGTCCAAAGCCGCGGGGCTTCTTGGGGCAGGCAAGGAGCCCCTTGTTGTGAGCAGGAGTGGAGCTGCTGCCCCTGTGCAGGCTGCCCAGTGGAGGTCTTCCTCTTTAGCTGGGTCCTGCCTGGCAGGCTTGCCTGAGGAACAGGAGCATGTGGGAGGGAGGCAGAGAGGGACGGAAGGCAGACCTGGAATGAGGGGTGAGTGAAGGAAGGAGCAGTTTGAGGAGAGGAGGAAGCTATTAGCTGGGAGGAGGGATGAAGTCACGAAGGAAGAAATGAAGAATAGGAAAGAGAGGGAAGGTTATGGAGTTTTGAAGGAGGGAAGAGAAGATGGAAGGCAGAAACATAGAATTGAGAGAATGTGGGAAGTGAGGAATATGTCAATATTCACTTTCCTGTCAGGAAAAGTCAGCTCGTGTGAGCTCTCTTTGGCTCAGGTGGGTCTCTGCATTGGTGTCCTTTGCTTGGCTGCGTGACGCCAGCTGACAAGAGGTTTCACAGTGTAGGGCTTTGTGTCAGCACAGTCCTGGACTAGTTGATGGAGGCTGTCATCTTTCTAGACGAATAAAAAGCTCTGCCAGTGCTTCATGCGATCCGTCTAGAAACAGTTTGTTTCCACACTTCTTTGCTTTGCAGGGCAACTTCATGGATGGATAGATGAGTGGGAACCAAGAGTGGGAATGTGGAGAAACAGGAGTGCTAAAAAGGCTTTGTAGTTAATTAGATGCAAGGATCTCTTTGAGTGTTTGGATGAGTGGTCAATACTGAGTCCTCAAGACTCATCAAAATGGGAGTGGGAACTTGATTTGCTACAATGTGGTTATTGGTCTGGAAGGCCATTTTGATTGCACCGTTTTTGACAGCCTGAGAGTCTCTCTCCAGAAACAGTCTTTTCTCCCCTTTTCTCTGGCTGCTCTCTGTCCTGCCAGGGACAACATCCTCTCTCCTCCTCCTCCTCCTTTTCAGGGGTCATGTGTGTGTGAAAGGTTTCTCAAAGAGCAATCTCCCAAGTGACCCAAAGGATTTCCCTCTCTGGAGGATGACAGGGGCTTTTGAGGTGTTGTCTGATCTGCAGAACCAAAACGTTTCTGCAGAAGAGCCTGCTCTTCTGATCGGCAGCATGGGTTATGCATTAGGTCGCTGGAGACAAGGCCTCCTTCTCACATCCACTTATTGCCTCCTTTATTCATTTTCCTACAGAGTTTTTGAAAATACAGCGTCACAAAGGTAAGAGAGAAACAAAGAGGCTGATTCCCAGCTCTCAGGGCCTGGACGTATATTTGGAAGTGTATTTGTCCTACACAGAGAACAATTCAGAGGACAACATCTTTGCAGAAAGAACTGTTTCTTGAGCTTTCCCTTCTTCACGTGCTGCCCAAGACCCTCCACAAGCCTGGCATTTCAAGCAGCTGGCATTTCAAGCAGCATTATGTCTTCTCAGAAGAAAAGGGCAGGTTTTAGGAAGAATGAGAGGCTCATTTCAGGGAGGTCAGCTGGAACATTTCTACTGGATCTGCTGCTGAAGCATTCCTTGCTGAGCAGTGCACAGCTGAGGATGGGCAGGGATCAGCAGCTGGCACTCTGCTGTCTGCAAAGGCTGATTCAAGAAGTATCCCAGCAGCCCCCCTGGCCTGCTTAGGCCATGCAGGGTTGGCCAGCCTGACTTATCCCCAAACTCAGGCAAACAGCTGATGTGATTCTGGTTTTGCCCAAAGAGGTTATGTGTGCAGAGGCACGGTTCTTTTGCTCAGCTCACCTCTGCAGAGTCTCAGTGATGAAGGAAAAGTTTGGTAATCCCCTTACATTCCTTCTTGGTACTACTTGCATTTCCAACAGAGTGTCTCTGAGTTGACGTGCGTTTGATGCCTGCTGGCTGCTCTCTCAGCACAACATAGATGAGAGCAAGGCACATGAGAGATCTGGGAGGGCAATGGTTGGAGGTATCCTGTGACAGGAGGCCAACTAGGGAGCATGGAAGAGGAGGCAGAGGGAGGGCAAGGGAAGAGGCATATGGGGACACAGGGTCGAAAGTTTCAGAAAAGCAGCCCTCATGGTTTTTGATACTGAAGGAATGAGTTGGTCTTTGCAGTGGATGTCTCCCTGGACGCTGACACAGCTCATCCAAGGCTGGAGGTGTCTCAAGATGGGAAGAGTGTGAAAGATACTGGCACTGCCAGAAGTGTGCCCAGGACAGAGAAGAGATTTGACTCCCACACTTTCCTTTTGGCAAAGGAAGGCTACACATCTGGGAAATGCTATTGGGAAGTGGATGTTGGAAAGAGAAGAAACTGGGATGTGGGCATTGCGCGGGAGCCTGTGACTCGCAAAGGGACACTGACTCTGTCCCCAGAGAAGGGCTTCTGGGTCATAGGGTTAGCAGATGGGAAAGATTATTGGGCCCGCACAGAGCCTTGGACCCGTTTGGTTGTGAGTGGGAAACCCAGAAAGATTGGGATCTTCCTGGATGTCTCAGCCAAGAAGCTGTCATTCTTTAATGTCAGCAAGAAAACAGCCGTGTACACTTTCACCCTTGGTGGAGACAGCAGCCAGGGAGGGAAGTTCTTTCCCTTCTTCTCAACAGGGTCCACTTCTGCAAAGCCTGACACTGAGCCACTGAAAATAGTCCTGGGGTTTGAGGAGGACCATGATGATGAGTAAATGGATTACTGATAGGGAGATGCAGGAGGAGACTGCACTCCTGTCAAACAGCCCCAAAGTTTGTGCCACTTGTCTAATGCTCTCCTTTTTGATTCAGCACTCAGCACTGAACCTGGACACTGACTCTACAAAGTGAACCACTTAGTGGGCTGTGAGGGGGAAACCAAGCAAGACTGCAGGGCATTTGTGCACATCCACAAGAACACTGTCATTTGGCAAAGGCCACGCAAAGTCTCCCTCACACAGTTTTCCAAAGAGTCTCTGGCAGAATGAGATTGTCTTTCCCTCCCTCTCCATTGGGGGTGACTGCTGCCAGAACACCAGGTCCCAGTGTGCTGGCAGTATGGCAATCATCAGAGGAGGCACCGGACACATGGTCAAACTCCTGGCAGAAAAAGCTGGCAGAGTGAGATCCATTTCATTAACCTCTTATTTTATAGTGAAAGGCAGCTGTAGCCCAACATGCTCTCTAGTAAGCTCTGGTTGGCATGATAAAGCAACAGAGACATCAGACCAAGTATGAAACTCTGTTCTCCTTTCTGATTTTGCTAATGCTGATTGTCAAAAATCCAGCTGTAATAATTATACTAAGTGCATTCCATGTAACCAGGATTATAAACAGCAATGGATGTGGGAATTTTGTTGTTGTTTTTCTTTGACAACTTCTCAGTGTCCTTTAATTCTGAAGCAACTGAAGCACTCGGAATCAGCCGTAGCTGTCATACAGATGAGGAAGCCAAGCAGGGGCCAGCTGCTCTCATCCCCGTGATCCAGAGTGCAGGATGTAGTGGAGCTGGGTTCCCATCCACTTACCACATCCAGCCGAGGAAAACTTTATGGGTTGTATTTACAAGCCTTACAGAGACATCTGCAAGACCAGATCAGCAGTCTTTTTCTGGAGTCATCTTCCCAAGAGAGCATCAAGGGGATGTTAAGGGATAGAAGCCTTTCTCCTTGAAAACTCCATGACTAAATCAACAAAGGCAGATCATGAAGCTGAGTTTTGAAGGAAATAGCAAATTGCAGAGCGTTAAGTCATGTAACCTGCTGAATTTTAGAAGGCTGGGCATATATTTTTTAATCCATTTCCCTTCCTTGGCTTTCCAGGACACAGGCATGCAGGGCATGGCAGCCTCTGCAGGGCATTCAGCAGCTTCCACACCCTCCCTGGTAACACCCCTGAAGGTCTTGGCAGCAGGGCTTCACCCTCTCTTGACCCTTGCATATAAGAGTGGTAGTCAGGGCCCTATCCAAGGTGTCCCTGAGGCTGCGGGGTACAGGGTCAAGAATATCTTGGGGCGTTCCCTCTGCACTGGTGTGGAAGCCAACTGTCCCATACACACTGCTCTGCTGGTGGTCCCTGCAGAACTGTCTCCTCCCTTTCCTGCCTCAGTCATGCTTTGTCCCTACAGAGGAGCACAGAGCATATGGCAGGACGCCCTGCCCACTACACCGCCTCTACCCCCTAAACGTGAGCAGCATGCCCTGGAGTTTACTCACTACCTGTCCCCACCTCTACCACTGGAAACTCCTGTCCCTCAGGCTTGCTCCCAGGGTGGGTGAAATTTCAGTGTCAACCTTGGTCTTTTTTTTAAAGGCAACATGAATCTTGGAAGGAAAAGAACGCCACTTTGCGCACATGATTTCCTTCAGTGCTGCACCTTGGTCTCTCCGTAAGTCCACAAAAGTTTTCTTTGCTCTACTGGAGATATTGTTAAGGAAGTACTGAAGGTGCGGATGCTGCAAAGGAGTCTCTTGTTGCTCCAACCTCTGGAAGAGCTAGGCTTTTAAGTGGCCTTTCCCCATCTTTCGTCCTTTCTCTCCTACAGCCTTTGTCTGCCCTTTGGAGGTGGGCACCCCCCATGGAGTGGGAAGCAGAGAGGAGGCACGTACCTATGTCAGGGTTCCTGCTAGCAGCAGGCTTTCTGCCTCCTTTCCTGGGTCCAGTGGGTTACTCCCTGTAGGTCTGGGAAGGAGAGACCCCTGATTGTAAAAGGACACACCATCGCTTCTGCTTCCTTCCCCCAAAGAAGACAAAGTGAGACAGAATCCCACCAGCACATTACCTGGTATTGTTCTTCGTCCTTCCATTTTCTCCCAAGTTGGAAACCTGGTTAAATTTCCTTTTACACCAGCAGACAACTCCCCTCTTACATGTTTCCTCTCTTATCACCCACCTGCCTGGGAGGCAGTTGGTTGAGGTTTACAACACCTGCTTTCACACCCAGCCTCAGCTCCCCTCATCTCTAGAATGGACTGAGGACTCTGTGATCTTTGTGCAGGAAGCAGCCTGCCCGCAGTGTATTAACACTGTGTATTAGTCTCATTAACTAGAAAGTGCTGTAAAACTGAAGAACATTTTGCACTCTGAAGGGATGAAGGTTACCTAAATCTGAAGCTCACCATCAACTCCTGAAGATCCAGCCTCCAAAAGTGAGTCTAAATGGCACTTGTTTCAATTATTGTTCCTTGCATTTTTTTTGCTTGGGAATAGCAAAGAAAGAAAGAAACAAACAAACAATATTGCTGTGGTGCCACTTGCAGTAGTAGTCCACCTGGAGCACACTGGGGACATGTCTATGTATTACATCAGGTTTCTGTGTACACTTATTGTATCGAATTGAGGTATTTCTCATGGGGATTAAGCATTGTCCAGGTTCATTCACTGTAACTCTTATGAAGCATTTTCAGTAGGACTGCTAGTTAATTCTCCCCCACACACATCTTGTGTACTCTAGAACTACCTCCTTTCTTCTGCAAGATTCAAAATTGTTCTGCCTGTACAAGAAGCTTCGATACATGAATGTCTCTCCGCATACTGTAACATGTTTCTGCAGTTGTAAAATGTGCTTTGGGAGTTAAGAATTTGCATTCCTACCTGCTTTCTTTTTTCTTTTTTCTTTTGTAAGTGTGACGTTAGACACCTATGTTCAAATACATTACCTTTGTCCATGCTAGTGCCTTTAGCTGAAAGGTCCTCTCAAATCGCCTCTGAGATAA
Organism: Apteryx mantelli; assembly: GCF_036417845.1. Classification (NCBI taxonomy): domain Eukaryota; kingdom Metazoa; phylum Chordata; class Aves; order Apterygiformes; family Apterygidae; genus Apteryx; species Apteryx mantelli. The sequence goes on from NC_090011.1 coordinate 1,130,862, forward strand.
ATTCACTTTGTTAAAATTGTCAGGTACAACCCTGAGGACTTCAGAAGGCTTCTAAACTGTTTGAAATACATTCCCCTATAGTGTTGCTGCAGCTGACGGGCTAAAATCTGAAATATCAAACTCTTCTTGTCAGTGGTGAATGCTTAAAGCAGGAGAGGCAAAAAAACCAAATAGGTTCAGCCACCAAAATCAAAGCACAGGTGCTGTGCCAATGATCAGTTGGTTGTGGGGTTCTATAGCATTTTGGGGGAAATAAGGTTTATATGAGGGCAGTCTTTTCCCCCGCAGCACCATACATCTGCATGCATGGCCACATGTCCCCTCATAGCTCTATGTGATCTTAAGCCACTGTAAGCCTTAAGCATTTAAAGCTATATCCTAACAAGAGTTCAGTGCGACTTAGGGTCTAAGTCCACATTTACAGACCATGAGCAATCCTTCATGCAGATCCTAAGGAAGCCTGTGGGCACTCAAACACTTTAGGCACATTATTTTTTAAATGTTAGAGCTCCCAGATCACTCAAAGATATGTCTCTGGATGCACGCAGAGTCAGAACTACAAGCTCCTTGGAATTTTAAGGTTAAAAAAAAAAAAAAGCCATGTGTCTCCGTGAGCTATTGGTGTAGGTAGGTTCATGCAGTGCTTTATAGGCTTTCAGCATGAAATGTTCCCAGTACCTCAGGCACACGTTGTTTATCATGCAATGCCCTAATTCCCTGTGTATTCAGCAAGCAGATAGAAACACATACATTCCTCCTATTCATATTTCTCTTTTCCTTTTTCAGCCTCACAGAAGAGCATGGCTTTCAAACGTAAGTCTATGACCATTTCACAAGGAGGGGGAAGAGGATGGGGAGGAAGAAGAAAAGCAGAGGTAATAGCCAGAAAAGCCATTGCAGTGACAGAAAAAGGGATGACTCAGAACCCATTCACCAGCTGAAAAGAAACAAATGCTTTAGCATGATTTCACTGCAAACAGAGAGAGAGTGATTTTTAGCCTGGGTCCTTTCATATGGGATGCCACAATGAGACTTGTAGAAGCATGCTGTCTGCTAGAATGCTTCTCTGCCTCTCTGTATGCCTGCCTCTCTACCCTTCCAAGTGTTCCTTGTAAAACTGATGGGAGTAGTCACCTGGAAGGAAGAGGAGGACTGTATTCGTGCCTGGATGTGGGAAAAGGCTGAAGTGTGACCTTGGCTTTGCGTCTTCTGGCATCAGACCGTTCCAGAGACATTCAGGCTTTATTAATTCTGCTGCTAAGGGACACATGCTTTTGGCTAACTGTCTGTTTCACTTGTGCTGCCTCTCCTTCATCTCCTTTTCTTTCTCGTCCTGCTTTCTTTGCATCAGCTTAACAACAGCTCTTTGCCTCTTCCTGTTGATTGCTTGAGGGTCAGCTCTTCAGGTTCTTCTAACTTTTAATGTCAGCAAGCCACCAGTGTTAGCTCATGTCCAGAGGGATATGAGAGTGTCAGGGAAGATGGGAGACAACAGCATGCAAAACACCTCACAGAATCACAGAATCACAGAATGGTTGAGGTTGGAAGGGATCTCTGCAGATCATCTAGTCCGACCCCCCTGCTCAAGCAGGCTCACCTAGAGCACATTGCACAGGATCGCGTCCAGGAGGGTTTTGAAAATCTCCAGAGAAGGAGACTCCACAACCACTCTGGGCAACCTGTGCCAGTGCTCTGTCACCCTCACAGTGAAGAAGTTTTTTCGCATATTCGGGTGGAACTGTCTGTGTTACAGTTTGTGCCCATTGCCTCGTGTCCTGTCACTGGGCACCACTCAAAAGAGTCTGGTCCCATCCTCTTTACACCCTTCCTTCTGATATTTGTATACATTGATAAGATCTCCTCTCAGCCTTCTCTTCTCTAGGCTAAACAGGCCCAGCTCTCTCAGTCTTTCTTCATAAGAGAGATGCTCCAGTCCCCTCATCATCTTTGGAGCCCTCCGCTGGACTTTCTCCAGTAGTGCCACATCCTTCTTGTACTGGGGAGCCCAGAACTGGGTCCAGTACTCCAGATGCAGCCTCACCTGGGCTGAGGGTAGGGGCACAATCACCTCCCTTGACCTGCTGGCAACACTCTTCCTCATGCACCCCAGGCCTCCATTGGCCTTCTTGGCCACAAGGGCACATTGCTGGCTCATGGTTAACTTGGTGTCCACCAGCTTTCCCAGGTCCTTCTCCGCAGAGTTGCTTTCCAGCAGGTCAGCCCCTGTAAGGGAAAATGCGGAAGAATGTCGAGGAGATAGGCGATGGAAGCTAGCCAGACTGTTCCGTGGGAAAAGGAGCATCAACAGGGCATGTTGACCCATAGCCATGTAGCTGGGCCTATGCCAGTGTGATGCTGCACCTGGGCTTTGACTTGAGATTAGTGATGAGCTCAATGTGCTTACTGTGCATGTGTATAGTACACAAAAACCACGTATAGTGCCCCCCCCCCGCCATTTCTCGCCATGGACCGATGCTTAGCCGTGCCAGGGACTCTCCCGCTCCTTTATTGCCTCGATCGGGAAATCGCTGGGGAACTCCCACTCAGATGCAGAGGTAATAAACGCTCAGTATCGACCTTAGTATGCCTTGTGTTTGTGTATCTGTTCCTGCCAGGAGTCCAGGCGTCGCCCCTGCCAGACCCTTGCAGCCCCCAACCTGTACTGATGCATGGGGTTATTCCTCCCTAGGTGCAGGACCCTGCACTTGCCTTTGTTGAACTTCAGGAGGTTCCTCTCCGCCCACCACTCCAGCCTGTCCAGGTCTCTCTGAATGGCAGCACAGCCTTCTAGCGTATCAGCCACTCCTCCCAGTTTGGTATCATCAGCAACCTTGCTGAGAGTGTGCTCTGTCCCTTCATCCAGGACATTGATGAAGAAGTTGAACAAGACTGGACCCAGGACTGACCCCTGGGGGACACTGCTAGCTACAGGCCTCTAACTAGACTCTGCACCGATGATCACAACCCTCTGAGCTCTGCCATTCAGCCAGTTCTCAATCCACCTCACTGTCCACTCATCTAACCCACACTTCCTGAGCTTCCCTATGAGGATGTTATGGGAGGCAGCGTCAAAAGCTTTGCTGAAGTCAAGGTAGACAACATCCACTGCTCTCCCCTCATCTACCCAGCCAGGCATTCCATCATAGGAGGCTATCAGGTTGGTTAGGCATGATTTCCCAACGATGAAGCCATGCTGACTACTCCTGATCACTTTCTTGTCCTCCACATGCTTGGAGAAGCTCCATCACCTTTGCAGGGATGGAGGGGAGGCTGACTGGCCTGTAGTTCCCTGGGTCCTCCTTCTTGCCCTTTTTGAAGACTGGCGTGACATTGGCTTTCTTCCAGTCTTCAGGCACCTCTCCTGTTCTCCATGACCTTTCAAAGATGATGGAGAGTGGCCCAGCAAGAACATCTGCCAGCTCCCTCAGCACTCGTGGGTGCATCCCATTGGGGCCCATGGATTTGTGGGTGTCAAGTTTGCTTAAATGATCTCTAACCCGATCCTCCTCAACCAAGGGAAAGTCTTTCTTTCTCCAGACTCTCTCTCTTGCCTCCAGCATCTGGGATTCCTGAGGACTGGCCTGAGCAGTAAAGACTGAAGCAAAGAAGGCATTCAGTAACTCTGCCTTCTCTGCATCCTTCGTCACCAGGGCACCCACCCCATTCAGCAAAGGGCCCACATTCTCTCTAGTCTTCCTTTTGCTACTGATGGATTTGAAAAACACCTTCTTGTTGTCCTTGACATCTCTCGCCAGATTTAATTCCAAACGGGCCTTAGCCTTCCTTCTCGCATCCCTGCATACTCTCACAATGTTCCTATATTCCTCCCAAGTGAAGGAAGAAGGTGAGGAGAGGAGGAAGCGATAAGCAGGGCAAGAAGGAGGGAAGGAAGCCATTAAGGCTGAGTGGAAGAGAAGGGAAGGGTGGATGTGTGGCAGGGCATGAGGGCATGAGGAAGGACTTGCAGAAGGCAGTCTAGAGGGAGGGAGGGACGGAAGGGTGAAAGGAAGGAAGGCAGGAAGGAAGGGCTGCCAAAAGGCTTTGGGTGGCTTGAGGGAAGGCAGGAGCAGAGGCTAGAAGGGGTGAAGAGGGGAACGGGAGAAGGGAGACATGTAGTGTGGGAGGAGGAAGGAAGGAAGGAAGGAAGGAAGGAAGGAAGGATTTAAAGAAGGTTTTGGCTGGATTGAGGGAAGGCAGGAGAAGAGGATAGATGGGGTCATGACGGGAATGACAGAGAGGAGAAACTGAGAGCAGGAGCACTCTGAATCCTGCTCCTGTGAGCACCACTGAGCTTGTGTGGGCTCTCTGCCTCAGGTAGGGCATGCACAGCGATGGCCTTTGTTTCGGTGTGTGAGCCCAGGTGCCAGGGGTCTTCCCAGGGCAGGGCTGCACAGCAGCACAGTGCTGGACTCGTTGCCAAAGGCTGCCGCCTTCTCCCGAGAAACGTAACCCTCGCAGGGTACTCGCCCAGCACTTTGTGCAATCCCTCCCCCAGCAGGTTGTAACAGTCCTTCTGCTTTCTTTTGCAGGGCGACTGCATGGAAAGCTAGGTGAGTGCTTCCTGGCGTGTGAGAGAGGATCCTTGTTGCTGGAGGGGAAGGTGGGAATGGGGAGCGCTGTGTGTCTGTGGGGCCAGCCATTTGGCCTGCCAGCCACGAAGGAAGCCTGTCCCTTGCCCTCCTGTCCTCCGCTGCTGCGATGGCCCTTGTGGGCTGGAGTGAGCAGGAAGCAGGGAAGGAGGAGGGAAGGAAGTGTATGAGGTGGACTCGCAGGGCAAGGAAGGTCTGAAGGTTGGAAGTGCAGAAGGGTGGGATGCAAGGAAGTTGATAAGGTGATGGTTGAATGGAAGGGAGGATGGCAGGAAGGTAGGAAGGGAGGAAGGAAGGAAGGATGCCAGATGGAGGGGTGGGGGGGACACCCTGGAGGCCCTATGGGGGGCAGGTATGGAGGGAGCAAGGGGCAGAAGAGGCCACTTTCCCTTTCATTTTGCTTCCATGGTTTTGTCTGTGGCGGGGGGCCCTGATGCCGGGGTCCGCCATCCGTCGGGTGGGGGTGGGGGTCCAGGGCGAGGGCACTCTGCCAGGATGTGGGGCTGCTGAGGGGGTTCCTGGCTTGGCCCCTGCTCCCTCCCCCTTTGTGTCCCCCCCAGGAGCTGAGAGCATCTCCAGCATCATGCAGATTGGGGGCCGCCCTGCTGCGGGGGTGAGTGCAGACTGGGCCCCCCGCCCTGCCCCCTGAGCCTGGGAGCTGAGAACGGATTGGCCACCCCCCTGCTCCAGGGGGGTGAGGGCGGATCGGGGCCTCCCTCAACCTGCTCCGTGGGGCGGGTGTAGATTGGCCCCCCCGACCCCTCGCCGGCACCCGCAGGTTCATCCGTTCCCTGCTGGAGGGGGCCCCTGGGGCTTGGCGCTGGAGGCGGTGGAGGCGGCCCTGCAGCCGGAGAAGTCAGTGAACCAGGCGCTGCTGGACTTGCACTGCCTGGCGGTGGAGAAGGGGGACCCCCATGTGAGTGACCCCAGGCCCCAGTGGACCTGCCCCGGGCTCCCAGCCCTCCCAGTCCCTGTCCCATCATGGTATCTCCTCCCTCTTCTGAGGTCCCCATCCCACCATGAGGTCCCTGTCTTGTCCCACAGGTCCCTATCGTGTTGTGTTGTCTCCTCCCTGTCCTGTTGTGAGGTCCCTGTCCTGCCGTGGGGGCTCTTCTGGGGAGGCTGCTCGGGCTCCCCCGCCCTGTCCCCATCCCTTCCTGCCTCCCCGGCTCGCTGACCCCCACCCCGGTGTCCTGCAGCTCTGCGACTTCCTCGAGTCCCACTACCTGGACTAGCAGGTCAAGGCCATCAAGGCGCTGGGAGACCATGCCACCAACCTGCGGCGCCTGGTGGTGGGCACTGGGGGGCCAGCAGGAGCCGCAGGAGGGCTCAGTGAGCACCTCTTTGACCTCCTGAGACTGAAGGAGCGCAGCTGAGCCCCGGCCGCAGACCCGCAACCCCCTGCCCTGTCCAAGAGGGCCAGCCTGCCGTGGCCGCGCGCCCCGGCATGACTGCAATAAAGGGTCCGTTCTGCCCCTCGCCATCTGCCTGCTGCTGCGCAGGGCCGGGGCTGGGTGCTGCCGCCAGGGAGGGCCCAGGTATCTGGCATGGGGCAGGGGCAGCGTGGGAGGTCTGGGGCTGGGGTGGGGTGTCCGGGGAGGCCTGGCCCCCCCATGCAGTGACTCAGCACAAGGCTGTGTGTGTGGGGGGGACTGTGACTCAGCAATCCACAACCCTGACACAGCAAAAATGCGCCTGAGGTGGGGGGGGCAGGCTGAGGGGGTCCCAGGTGGACTGAGACCTGCAGCCACCGGGGGGGCGGGGGGCAGCGCCGGCTGGGGCGGCTGCGAGGGCGACCTAGCACAGATGTCTGCGTGTCTGTGTGTCTGTCTGCCGTGTGTTCGTGTGGGGGTGTCGGTGTCCCTCCATCATGTGGGGGGGGGGGGGCTGTCTGCTTGTGCCCACTGCTGCCCTCACTCGATTGACTGCCCGTACTGCAACCCCCGGATCACGCATGCGCACGGCTGCCTGCCACCATCCAGGCATACACCAGCACAACAGCCGGCGGATCGCGCATGCGCACTGAAGCCCGTCCGGTCACCGCCGCCCTCACCTGATTAGCTATGAGTACTGCAGTCGCTGCTATCACGCATGCGCACTACTGTCCGCACGGCTCATTGCTGCCCTCACCTGATCACGCAACGGTACTGCAGACTGTCGCTTAACGCATGGGCACAGCGGGCGGCTGTGCTCAGTACCGCCTCCATCGGCTCACTCACCCAAACTGCAGCCGGCCGGCTCACGCATGCGCAAATCACTCTGTGGTGCTCACTTCTGCCCTCCTCTGCGCACACGCCGGTACTGCAGCTGCCCGACACGCATGCACAGTGCTGGCAGCCGATGAGCTCACCACGGCCGGCGCGCGCATGCGCACTACTGTGTCTGAGGAGGGTGGCGGGCTGTGCTCGGCAGCTCTCTCCGCTGCTCAGACTGCAGGTGCAGCCCGTGTTTGCGCAGTGCTGCTGGGTGATGTTGCGGGGATGAGGCCGTGGTGCTCGCACGAAGTCGCCCTGCTCACTGATTCCCTGCTGGGCATGGACAGAGCAGCCCCGGTGCGCTTGCCGCGGCGAGCATGGTGGGCTGCAGCACCGGGCGGCGGCAGCGATCCCGGCTGCAGTACCGGGATCTGAGCCCTGCCAGACCTGGGGAGCCATTTCCGGCCCCCTCCGTCACCCCCCAGCTCCTCGGAACCCCAGCGCATGCGTGGTGCTAGGGCTCCATCCCCTGCTCCCCCACCCATTCCTTTGGCAGACAGCACATGCGCGCTGCCGACACAGCCCCGCCCCTTGGCGTCCGGCGCATGCGCTGTGCCCAGAGCAGCATGGTGGCGGCTGGGCGTGGTCCCGCGCAGGGTGGCAGCTAGGCCCAGAGACACGGTTGTGCATGTCAGGCTTCTTCCTGGGGGTAAGCGTCCCAATACAGAAGGAGCCTAGGCGAAGTATCAAAAAGGTGATAGGTTTGAAACAGAGGGAGCAAATGAAGTGCTCTCACTCTTCTGTGTAGTTGAAGATTGACAGAACTGTGGCTTAAGCGCGTGTGTATGAAGGTTTGAGGGAGAATACTGAACAACAGAAATAATTGTTTTATGGAAGATGGTATAGGTAAGTGTCAGGGGATGCTCCCACCTGTCTAATAACGAAAGTTTAACCACTGCATTTAATTTTTCCATAAGTTTACCCTGTAGTGCATGATGGTAAGTGATATATTAGGATCTTTCCTTTAAGGAAAATAAACAAACAAATAGAACATGGTAAAGAGAGAAATATGACGCATAAATTTAACAGCTTCTCATTTCAAACAACATGCAAAATTCTTCTGTTTGTTATAGAGATGGAACCAATGACAGCAAATGCTGACAGATAACAGAAGATCAGTAAACAGATTTTTTTGTGAATAGTACCTAAGGGACAGGATGAAACATGGAAGCAAAACTGCAATTTAGTGGGCTCTTGATATCACCAGAAACCAGAGGAGGAGGTGTTCCGGCCTGGATAACTAAGGTAACTGTTGCTAACAGATGTTTGTTAATTCTGTCTCCTAGCGGCAGTGCTGAGGACTAAGTAACCCATTCCTGCCCTGTGGATATCGTTAACTATATGTGGCTTAGCTTTGCTTTGTTTGTTTCTGGTTTTTTGTTATCATATATGCATACGTGAAAAGGGAACGATGTAATACTTACCAAATTAATTGCCATGGCTGAAGTACAAAAGGCCAGAAAAATGTGAAGAAGCTGAAGTAGTAAAACCAAATGAACACAACTGAAAGCCGTTTCTATATCCAAACAAGAGAAACCTCATTTTTCCTTGTGAGGAAGGATCGCTCTTAACAGTGATCAGGATAATAGATCACCAACATATAACATGTGTAACGTATACCATATGTGTAACAAAAAGTACATTGCATACATATATTTGTACATATATGATTGTATATATGAAGCAGTATATTATATGAGCTACAAGACACCAAGTTATTGTCTTAAGTGAATGATTGTCAAGTGACGAGAGTTACAGAAGACAAAATGAGGGAGAGAAGTAGCTGAAATGTAAAATTAAGAGCTCAGTTTCAGTAAAGCTCAATTAGTGCAGAACAAAAGTTCTCCAGCTATGAGAAAAACTGTTTAGCAGTGATCTGGGCTGTAACAGTGTTTGAGGCTTTCATCTTTGATTGCGTGGTTGCAATCCAATCTGCTCAAACCCCTCTAAAGTTTGGGGGTTGACCTGCTGGAAAGCAGCTCTGCGGAGAAGGACCTGGGAGTGCTGGTGGACACCAAGTTAAGCCTGAGGCAGCAATGTGCCCTTGTGGCTAAGAAGGCCAATGGTATGCTGGGGTGCATCAGGAAGAGTGTTGCCAGCAGGTCGAGGGAGGTGATCCTCCCCCTCTACTCAGCCCTGGTGAGGCCACATCTGGAGTAGTGTGTCCAGTTCTGGGCTTCCCAGTAGAAGAGAGACATGGAGCTGCTGGAGCAAGTCCAGCGAAGGGCTCCAAAGATGATTAGGGTACTGGAGCATCTCTCTTATGAGGAAAGACTGAGAGAGCTGGGCCTGTTTAGCCTAGAGAAGAGAAGGCTGAGAGGAGATCTTAATGTGTACAAGTATCTGAAGGGAGAGTGTCAAGAGGATGGGACCAGACTCTTTTCAGTGGTGCCGAGCGACAGGACGCGAGGCAACGGGCACAAACTGAAACACAGGAAGTTCCATGTGAACATGAGAAAAAGCTTCTTCACTGTGAGGGTGACAGAGCACTGGCACAGGTTGCCCAGAGAGGTTGTGGAGTCTCCTTCTCTGGAGATTTTCAAAACCCTCCTGGACGCGATCCTGTGCAACATGCTCTAGGTGACCCTGCTTGATCAGGGGGGTTGGACTAGATGATCTGCAGAGGTCCTTTCCAACCTCAACCATTCTGTGATTCTGTAAAGTAGCTAATTTCAGGGAAATGAGTAGGCAGCAGTCACCTATCCAGGTGGCACAGTGAGCACTAATATTAATGAACAGCGGGCCAATAACGTGGATGCTAAAAGCTCCATAAAGATAAATCTCCAGCAACTACTTAGTCTAACGTCCCTCTCACAGCAAGCCTGAATGTCATTATAGCCTGCAGAATGGGAGGAGGGGTGCTTGTGGCTTGCGTGTTCTCACTTACCTTGCTTGTGTTATTAGGTCAGCTTTTATGTTGATTACTGACTTTGGTTTCTTATGCTTTTCTGCAGAGCTTTGATTTTTGCTTTGCTTTGTGTTTTTGCAGGGTGATGGATTTTCACTATGCCTCCATCAACAAGTGCTGGCTGACAAAGTTATAATGTCACAACGGAGACTCCTGAGCTGGGACCGTGGAGCTGAGATACGCGGCCTGCCAGAAGCACGTCACTTGGGAGCAGTTGCGGCCCTGCACAGCATGCTTTTGTTTCCCCATTCTTTTAACAAGATTATCTCTGTTCTTCAGCTGTTTCTTCTGAGGGGGGAGTTGCTGCAGGAATTGCTGGGGAGGCCCTGACAGTGGGACGTGAAAAAGACACCTTTGACTATGTCCAGCAGAAGAGATGTAAGGCTAAGGATTAGAGTAAATAACTGCTTGTCTAGGTTTGTTACCTAGCGACACATTGTCAAAATTTTTTATGACCAATCATACCTGATCAAGTGCCTATTCTATCCGTGAATATTAGTGCAAAAATGTGTACATTACCGATCCTTTAAAGCAAGTCCATGGCACTCGCGTAGCATGTGTTGTGAAGACTAAATCCCATAATAACGCATTTTGACGTTGTTCTCTTATATGAAAGCACTTAGAGCAGATTAAAACATTTATCGTACTCTTTTGTTTATTGAATGGACCAGTATAGTAAGAAAAACCTGCAGTGAAGGAGACATAGTAGCCAGCTTCCTTAGAGAAGGTGTCTTGTCCTGTACTTTAGGGCTTACTGTATATTTTGAGAGATAGTAGTGAATGACAGGTTTCCTTTTAACCCCTGGGGAGCAGAAAATTCTGACTTGAAGGCAAAATGTTTCTTGCAGTTGGGTTAGAAGAAGCTGGCTACCAGTCAAAAGTAATGACAATTCTGTGGAGTCACTGGAAGTTTTTAAAAGACAGTATTTAACTTTTATAGAAGGCTGTGCACTTTCATTACTAATACCTATAGTAATTAAGACAGGTAAGTGATACATAGGTGATCAAGCCATTAGTCTTTTTCACATAGTAATAGCCTTTAGGCTGTGATCACTGTTATAAAGTCCAGCTATTTTAAAAATGGAACAGCCTTTTTAGCTTGTTTCCTGTAGTACCACAAGAGGTGATCAGAATACTAATGTTTTCATGCTTTAACGTGGTAGACGTACTCTGTGCAAACATCTCTTAAAGTTTAATAATGAAAACTGAGCAGTCTGTCAAGAAAATAGTGCAGCTTTCTTTTGGCTAGTTATTTTGTTTAACAACCAATAAAGGCAAGAGGTTGAAAGTCCTGAAAAAGACCATTGCTTGTTTAATGGTTGCAAATTGTCCTATTAAGTAGTGTTTTTTTTTTTTTTTTTTTTAACGCAGCTTGTGCATATGTTTTGTCTGTAGAGTATTTTGCAATGTTCAAATGAAAGCTTTGGTACTAAAGCCTCTAGTAGAAACGGCTTGAGTGTGAAATAGAATCTGCAGCAGGCACTGTAAATGACGGTAGATCAGATTAGGCAGTGGCAGTGAAATACCTCCAAAGGCCAGTGCTGAAGCTCAGGTTCCTCTTTGTAGCACCACTTTAGAGTAGTAAAATGGAGGGGACAGTAAGTCAAAATAACAAGCATAAGTGCAGAGAGAAGTCAACATAATAGTGAAAAATGAGAATAAACTTAAGGATAAGGGGTTTGGTACTGTCAAAGGCAAAGAGGATTGCAAAGCATCTTTTCTTTCTACATCTTCCTACCAATTTTTTCTACATACAGTGTGTGGGGCAGAAGACATATACTTTGCCTGCTCTGTTCACCTGTCCATACTTACCTCTGTCTTCCATGAAATCTCCATTACCTTCGCTGGCAATTTTCTCCTTTCAGTGAAGAGTTAAAAGTATCTCATCTTCTCTATCAATATTACCAGGCTGCTGTTTCTTTTTTTCCTTTCTTAATGAAAAAAAAACCTCATGGATAAATTCCTAGGATGTTACTGTACTGATCTCCCTGTTGGCTTACATCAGTGATTTAAAGAGAAACTTGTAGCTTAACAAATGTGAAGCTTTCAAACTTCCACCCAAGATCTTGGCTCTCAAAATCACTATTGAGCTAGTCCTAGAGCATACTCCCAGTAAAGGTTTGTAACTTGAACTAACCAGTGAGTTGAAATGGCATAACATAACTAAATTAAGGACTGCACTTTCAAAATTATTATTACCAGGGCTTTCTTTCTGTAAAAGGTGTTGCTGATTTTTTTCCCATGCTAATACTTACCAGTGAGCCTGTAAAAATGACACAGTATGAAATGTAAGCACCTTTTTCCATTTTCTACTGAACAATACTGTTTCAGTTAAAAATCTATGCTGATACAATATTTAAACACAGCTTCTTCTATCCCAGGACATGCATTCTCTGGAGTCTGGCAGCTATAGAAGCGTAGAAATTTTGGCTGCTAGGGATTTGAACTACAATTTTCCTGATAGTTTTTAACAGGCTCTTAAAAGCCTCTGTTAATAGAGTTTCTGTAGGCATACATCTGTTCCAGGATTTAAGTATCATTATGCTGAGAAAATTCCCCTATGGCCATGACTTCTCACATTCATTTAAACATGGAGAACAGCATATTCACTTTCCTTTCTGAAGATGACTTTTCTGTACTTACTTTTATCAAAAGTATTCCTCAGTCCTCTCTAACCTCCCCCCCCCACCAAAAAAAAAACAAAAAACAACCCACCCTCATGATTTCCTCAGCCTTTCTGTTCAGGGTTTTTTGTTTGTTTGTTTTTGTTTTTTCCCCCTCATATCTCCAATTACTGGATAAGTTCAAGGGCTCTCAGAGAGAGGTATACCCATCTAAAAACAGCAATAATGCAACTCCAGCAGGCAGGTTCATTTCCGTCAGTGCAACCCATTAAATCCATATGAATTAATTGAAATTTCATAGTAAATGCACTGTTTTTTATTTATGGATTTAGCAAAAGTATGATTTCTTACCTGAATAGTAAGAACCATAAGACTTCTATATGGAATATGGTTGTGGTGAACCTTTGTCCTCATATCTTTATTGCCACTGAAGTTTGTGACTGTATATTCAGGATCTAATAGGGCTAGAGAGGCTTGAACAATCTGATCAGGGGAAAAAGTACGTGTCAAGGTCTATGCTGCAAGACCAAAATAACTGCTCATTTCCCACTTCATCTCTCTCTATATTCCTCGGTAGAACAATGTAGGGATATTCCTCCTTATCCTCTTGTGCAAAGTGTTTCTCTGTTCAACCAGTATTCAGCCAGCAAACACAAAGATAAGACTTAAAAGCATGTAATGAACAACTTGATAGGGTATTTTTCGTCTATCACACACATGAGTGTTCCCCTCTATTTGCAAGCATATCTGGATATTGATAACATTTTTTTCATATTTTTCTTTTTATGTTCAGTTGAAGACCAGCAAAAAAATTCAGTCAAGCTTTCCTCTAAGTTCTGCACTTCAGCTCGTCTGACTCCTGGCTGTTCTGTCAGCAAGCATTTAGTGCACTCGGGAAACTGCGGCCTCTCTTTCCCACATCCTGATTTTACCGAAGTTTCTTGAAATAGAGATGCCCCAGATCCTCTTTGTTTGCCCTTACAATACAATGCTTTGTGTCTTTTGTTCTTTTGTCCAGCTTCCCTTTTTTCAATCATGGCACTACAAAAGCTATTGTTGACTGAAAATCACAGCCCAAGTGTCCATTAGGAGCTTTGCCAGATTTGTTCATATTCCTTTAAACAAAGGTGCCATTCTGGAAATGAAGATGATGAAGACACATCCCATCCTGTGCCCATCCCTCCCATCCTACTAACTTTTGGGGCCAATTCTGTCAATTTTATCCAAATGTGGTGGAGCAGTGGAGTTTCTCAAAGCTATCAAGTTTCTGTAAGGTCTGTGAGAACAGTTACTTTGTTGTCTAGGGAAATTCAAGGATTTGTGCTGTACCAAGGGAATTAGACTCAGTGGGTAAGACTACAGTCATAATCTATTCCTCTGTAGTAACTACGTAGCTGGAGCTCTTGAGCTAGCTGGAAATGCTGTCTGGGAAAACAAAAACAAGAACAGAAAGGAAAGACTAGAAACCTCCATTGGCACATTTCATAGGAAGATAAGGGACAAAAGAGCGTCCTTTCATTCAAGGCTGGGTTTTTCTCAACACCCAGTCCAAGAAAAGTAAGACCCACAGAGCCAAGGGTAAGACAAACTATAGCATGATCAGGCTCAGATTTGGACCCGCTCTCAAACTTCCTCCAAGAATAACTTATAAAAAATTATCTTTACTGCAGATATGCAGTAAATCTCAAAGAAGATTTCTGAGGGAGCATGAGACAATTTTGCATATGTTGATTTAGGCATTCTTTCCAGAGGCAGAACTGGAGAATGCACAGAGGCACTTGCCTGAAAATGATCCTGATGAGTGATGGAGCCCAAAATGAGATCAAGAAAGCAAAATGAGATCAAGACAGCTTATGAAAAAAGGTGTGGGTCTGGGAAGGTGGGAAGGGTCACTTGTGGAAACAAGTGTTCTATGTGTGAAGTACTAGATGAAAGGAAACAGTGGATATGTGTTTTGGGAAGAGGGTATCCTAAGCATCATAGGAAACATTGGAAGGAGATGACCCTTGTGCATTTGTATAGATGTTCTGCACGTAGCACTCCTGGTAGAAAGGCTTCTGGAGAAGTCTTTTAAGAGAAACTCCTTTCTGGAGAAAGGAAGACTTTCTCTTGGTTGAGGAGGATCGGGTTAGAGATCGTTTAGGCAAACTTAACACCCACAAATCCATGGGCCCTGATGGGATGCACCCAGGAGTGCTGAGGGAGCTGGCGGATGTCATTGCTAAGCCACTCTCCATCATCTTTGAGAGGTCATGGAGAACAGGAGAGGTGCCTGAAGACTGGAAGAAAGCCAATGTCACGCCAGTCTTCAAAAAGGGCAAGAAGGAGGCCCCAGGGAACTACAGGCCAGTCAGCCTCACCTGCATCCCTGGAAAGGTGATGGAGCAGCTCATCCTGGAGGCCATCTCCAAGCATGTGGAGGAAAAGAAGGTGATCAGGAGTAGTCAGCATGGCTTCAGCAAGGGGAAATCATGCTGAACCAGTCTGATAGCCTCCTATGATGGAATGACTGGCTGGGTAGATGAGGGGAGAGCAGTGGATGTTGTCTCCCTTAACTTCAGCAAGGCTTTCGACACTGTCTCCCATAACATCCTCATAGGGAAGTGCAGGAAATTTGGACTTGATGAGTGAGGTGGATTGAGAACTGGCTGAATGGCAGAGCTCAGAGAGTTGTGATCTGTGGCACAGAGTCTAGTTGGAGGCCTGTAGCTAGCAGTGTCCCCCAGGGGTCAGGACTGAGTCCAGTCTTGTTCAACTTCTTCATCAATGACCTGGATGAAGGGACAGAGTGCACCCTCAGCAAGTCTGCTGCTGAGACAAAACTGGGAGGAGTGGCGGATACCCCAGAGGGCTGTGCTGCCATTGAGAGAGACCTGGACAGGCTGGAGAGGTGGGCAGACAGGAACCTCACGAAGTTCAACAAAGGCAAGTGCAGGGTCCTGCACCTGGGGAGGAATAACCCCATGCACCAGGACAGGTTGGGGGTTGAGCTGCTGGAAAGCAGCTCTGTGGAGAAGGACCTGGGAGTGTTGGTGGACACCAAGTTAAGCCTGAGGCAGCAATGTGCCCTTGTGGCCAAGAAGGCCAATGGTATCCTGGGGTGCATCAGGAAGAGTGTTGCCAGCAGGTCGAGGGAGGGGTTCCCCCCCACCTCCTCAGCCCTGCTGAGGTCACATCTGGAGTACTGTGTCCAGTTCTGGGCTCCCCAGTAGAAGAGAGACATGGAGCTGCTGGAGCAAGTCCAGCGAAGGGCTCCAAAGATGATTAGGGTACTGGAGCATCTCTCTTATGAAGAAAGACTGAGAGAGCTGGGCCTGTTTAGCCTGGAGGAGAGAAGACTGAGAGGAGATCTTATTAATGTGTACAAGTATCTTAAGGGAGGGTATCAAGAAGATGGAGCCAGAGTCTTTTCAGCAGTGCCCAGCAACAGGACATGAGGCAACAGGCACAAACTGAAATACAGACAGTTCCATCTGAACATGAGGAAAAACTTCTTCACTGTGAGGGTGACAGAGCACTGGCACAGGTTGCCCAGAGAGGTTGTGGAGTCTCCTCTGGAGGTTTTCAAAACCCTCCTGGACGCGATCCTGTGCAATGTGCTCTAGGTGACCCTGCTTGAGCAGGGGGGTTGGACTAGATGATCTCCAGAGCTCCCTTCCAACCTCAACCATTCTGTGATTGGGTGAGATTCTGCTCACCAAGATCTACTTCCCTTAATGTTGCACATCACTGTATCTCTCTGGCTTTTTTTAGTTGCCAGAAAAGTCACTTCATCTTACCTATTTCTCTGCAAGGATCCTAATGTGGTTCATTAACTCATGTAGGGAAGATGAATACCACTCATCGCTGTTTCCACTGAGCATATGGGCCTGAAATAACCCCTTGAAAGCGAACGTGGGATACTTATGTCAGTAATATCCTAAGTTAAATGGCTGGTTTCAAAGAATGTGAGACCTTGCATCTTCTAATTTTATAAATGTGTAACCATTTTATTAAAAACAGATATGAAGTGTAAAGGTCTTTTTTGTCTTCTGGTGCTTTTAAAGACCCTTTCTAGAGATGTTAATTCCTTCCTCCATGAGGAAACTAAAAAAAAGACAGTAGAAGTTTTTACCAAGTAAGAAAAAATACATATAGCGCTTCAGTGCAGAATAGATTCTTTCTAGGGGGACTTGGAAATGAAGATGCCGTTCAAAGATCTCAGCCTGCCTCATGATCTCACCTGCCTAAGCTTAGGTATTTTAAATGTCCTGTTGGATTTTGATATAACCTTACATCATGCAGAGAACTTTTGGCATCCAAGCTGAAAGGTTCCCATACACAGAGTGTCTTGTGGACACTTGGGGACCAGGTCTGTGAAATGCCCTGAAGAGCACAGAATACTCACAGCTATCTAAATATAATGTCCTTCTAGGGTTCTCAGAAATACCTCTCTCTTTCTCTCTTTCTGACGGATAAGCATGAATCTTAGAATCCCAGCTCAGTTGCTTGACTTCCATTAAAAACACCTTGTTTAGTCACTTTCTTGATTTCACTCAAAGGCAGGTACCTAAATACTTCTGAAGAGTTGTCATTGTATCACTTCATATGCTATGATATATAGAGAAACATGTGGCTTTAGTTCCTGATTCAGTCTTCTCATTTTTTGTTCTGTACTTGAAAAGGTTACAGGAGTCTGATAAGATTTGCCTTGGAAGTTTTGCATATTGATGTCCTCCAAACCTGCACACTGATGGGTTCCACATTTCAGTGGGTGATGAATCCTCACATCATTGTTTTCTTACAGATAATTCATTTGGTCACAGGTAAATCTAGGTTCTATTCTAACCATATATATATTTTTTTTAAAGAACATATAATTTCTGAGGTCTGTGGAGAGGTCTAGGAATAAAAAAAATAGTATATTTTGGGGGGATTTGGGCAATATATATTTTATTTTGCAATATATGAAAAATTAAATATTGATACAAATATTATATACATATATATACATACTATATATATATACTTATATAGTATTTGTAGTAATGTTCTTGTTTTAGAAACACTCTATCATCCTAAGCAGACATCCTCCATTCTCTCCACTTGCTGTCTCAAGCCAGAATCAAGCAGTAGCATTATATGAAATATTAATACACTTCATTAATGCAGATTACAGTGTGCACCTGGTTGTTGAAGTAATTGAGTCATCTGCACAGAGAAAGCACTAGGCCTAAGCAATACTAAAGACTCGCTTAAAGCTTCAATACAGGATTATAAATAGAGTCACAGACCTCCCATGACTGCTTTTCAGTGAGCTTCCTTTCTCTGTTTTGGAGCCTCTTGTCATCTCAGCTGGCCCTATCATGTTATCACGCTGAGAAAGCTCAGGTTCCTCTTTGTACTTCCCACTTCAGAGTAGTAAAATGGAGGAGATAGTAAGCTTTGCAAAGGACCATTAATATTCTTGCAGTTAAAACTCAATGTAAAGGTTGTCTTTTTCACAACTGAACCTTTTTTTTTTTTCTTAAAAAGTGGACTATATTCGAAAAGAAATCGACTTACCATGCGTGATTCATCACCAATGTAGCTATCCCAGTGAAAATATCATGGACATCTGAAGTTAAACAGGCTGAATCCTGCCTTTGTGGGTTCCAGCTTTACAAAAGGGGCTAGCTTATGTGCCAGTCTGGGCTTACAGAGATGTGATTGGATTATTGTCACAGGATGTCTTCCTCTTCAGTGCTCTGGCCTCCTCAGTCTCTCATCGGTGAATTTGCCTTTACAGTGGGAAGATGATGTAACTTGCTCTAACATAACTTCCTGGTCCAGAGCATTTTCTGATGTATTGATATTACCAGAGCAGAACAGCTAGCTTCCTTTTTTTGCAATCACAGATCTGACATTCCGGTTGCCTATTGGATGTGCTAATGAGAACATCTGTTACGGATAAGATTTGCATCTATATTTCCTTGCAGGCCAGTTTAAAATCATTCCTCCTGACAATCCTGCCATTGGAGTCATTGGAAAAGGAGTCATCTTGCCCTGTCAACTGAAAGCTAAGACAATCTCTGAGAGACTTTCTGTCCAGTGGATATTTACTACAAACTCTGAAAAAATTGACGTGAGCATCTATGATGGAAAAAATACACAAAATCCAGTTACTGAAGACAAGAGATACCAGGGCAGAACAAATTTCTTCCACACTGAATTTAATAAGGGAAATGTGTCTCTTTACCTGAAAGATGTCATGGTCTCTGACAAAGGGAAGTACACCTGCAGCGTCTTTTTTGAGAACTGGTATGATGAAGTGGTTGTTGAGCTGCAAGTGGCAGGTGAGTGGAATGGCAGAAATGTTCTACTTCTTTCTCAGTCCAGTTGCAAAAGGCCAGTAAAGACTATGGGGTACTGCTGTATTGCATTCATCTGACCTATCCTTAGTCATGTGAAAGACCAGCATCTGTTATAAGCTGGGCTACCTGCATTGCCAGTGGACACTGGAGCGTCACTGTCTTTCTACCATCTCTTAAAGAGAACAGTGTTGTCCAGCTTTGCTTTACCAGCAGGTTTCCAGTCAGGGCAATGTTACTTTTCATTTGTTGTTGTTGTTCAAGTTGTTCATGGAAATATTAAGGATCAGCCCCCAAATCTGCCTCTATCAGGACTGTAGTAGTAACTTCCCTCAAACCTGGAAGTCTCTTTTTATCAAAGGCCATTATTTGTTCCCCCACTAGAGTATGCCATCAGTAACCATCTGCCAGAATCTGTAGTACCATGGCAAAGAGGAGCTGATTCAATACATATATGGCATATAAATGCCTCAGTTTTAATGTAGCACTGTAGGAAGAACTATTTAATCAGTGTTAAAGTTCCAATTTTGTTGAATTTATTGGTGGTGTTTACACATAAATCTGGGGAACACCTTCCCTTCACGTATTGTTTGGTCAGAGAATATCTATTGTTTTCTGGGGGGTTTTGAGTATGTTTGCTTGTCTTTCTATAGCTATAGGCGATGAGTCTTCTGTTTCCCTGGATGGTCATGTGGGTCAGAGCATTGGCCTCACCTGCAAGTCCCAAGGATGGTTTCCAGAGCCCATAGTGGTATGGCTGGACAGCAAAAGAGAGATACGGAAGGAGAAAGCGACCACCCAAAACGTGAAGACATCTTCAGGCATTTTTGACGTCATAAGTTCCATGAACCTAGAACCCAGATCAGACATGGAAGTATCCTGCAGAGTAGTCAATGACCTACTCAACACAGCACGTGAGTCCCGAGTCCTGATTTCAGGTGAGTGACTTCCAGGCTCAACTGCTGTCAAGACTAGTTGGCAGGCTGCTGTCCGTTGTCTCTCCATTCACCCTGGAGTAATCATGGACACCAAGCCCAAGCATAAATGACTAATGTTTAGATGGTGAACATGATAAGAAGTCCACCTTTGTGCTGTAGATTACTTGCTATATTCAACACGCATCTTAGCCACAAAGATTAATGCAGAGCTCTCATATGCTGTCACCTGAAAGTGCTATGCCAGTATAGAGAGGGAAGGATTTAGAAGTGCTGATGGGGATAGCAAAGCCCCTACATTGCTTCCAAGTTACCCAGCACAGTGACTTAAGAGATAGCAAGAGCATACTAATGGGAAATGCTGAATGTCTGCTTCCTTCCCTGTTTCTCTCCCCAATACCACCATGAATATGCTGAGCTTCAGGATGTGCCTCCCTCCAGTTTGGACTCCTTGTCTAGAAAGTAGACAACTTCACTTTAAAAGTGAAGGAGGGGTAGTTATCTTTTTCTTCTGAAGCACAAATGAATATTGTTCTGCTTTGCCAAAAACTTTTTCTAGTGGTTCAGTAGTTAAAATACTGGCTCCAGAGACGGGCTGTTCAGTATCTGTCCCTATAGGGAGGCAGTTTCTCCACCATGACTCTATCCATAGGGACCGAGTCTTAGTGAATGTGGGTATATGAAATGTAGGAGCACAATCTGATTGTTGGCAGATAGGCATCTAGCAGTAGCTCTTATGCCCTGGAGTATCTGACAGATCAGCACACAGATGGTTTGAGATTGAGGGGAGACCTGCAACCTTCAGGACTGACAGCTGGAGGCCATGAAGGTTACCCTACAGCAACTAAAATGGCACTAGGCAACTAAGTTTTGGCCACTGGAGCCTGTCTTAACTGTCTCACAACCAGTAAGTGAAAATATCATTGTCTATATTTTACAGATGCCTTCTTTCCTTCCACTTCACCTTGGATGACTGCCTTCCTTGTAATTTTATTTCTAACTGTAGCTGTTATTGCTGCTATAGCTTATAAACTGAAGAGTAAGTATTTCCATTTACAACAGCTATATGGAAGTTTTCATCTCTAATGCAAAACACAGTTAACGAAAACTTAAATAAACCTGTTAAAATCAGATTCAGAAAGAAGCATATAGGAATAAGAGGCAAGGAGGAGAAAAAGGATAGACGTACGGTAAAAAATGGAGTGTGGGTGGAGGCTGCATGTGTGTGAATGCACATAGCATCCTCAATTGGGAGATCACGTCTATGAGAAGCCATTTTGTATGACCACAGATATTCAAAAGCACAGGAAATGATTTTAGTTTTTAGAACAGTGGATTCTTGAAAACCTTCTCATTTTGAAATTATACTGCAATATTCTAAATAGGCCCCTTTTCTTAAAATAAATAAATAAATAAATGCTTCTTTGCTTGTTTTTCCAGGTAATTCTAAAAGAACACTGGATGCAAGTGAGTAATGAGGGAGCTAAATATAAACACAGATGAAAATATTTTAGAAGAAAAGTTTATGCTCCTTGTTGCTGACTCAGACGCAGTTTCTTGAATTATAGGAGTGATAATAATGAAAGCATGACCAGTATTTAGGTATTTCAATTCTATTATGCACTCAGGTGAAGTGGGGATATTAAGACACCGATCAGCACTGAGTACTGCCATCCCTACTTTAGCAACGAGATTTGTTTCCTTCAGTCATGGGCAGATCTAGTTGCCAGCGTAGATAATACTTGGAGTAGTGTCCTGCTATATGGACTCCAATATAGTCATCTCTTTCTGCTGCTCCAGAGCCAAGAGCAAACTGTGAGTTCACTCAACTGTTCCTTGAGACAAAAACAAATAATAAAAAAAAAAAATTGATTATAGTGCTATGTCAACATCAGTTAACAAATCCAATACAAAACTTTTTTTATCTGCCTTGAAGACAGGAGATGTTGCCTGCCTGCAAGTGAAAATTCTCCTTGTCTCTAGCATTTGTCCAGATTAGAGGTTATAGCAGGGTTTATTCAATATACACAGTGCTAGTGTTGCTGTTCCAGTAGAGCATTTTTCTTCAGGCACTTCTAATGTCTTCTGGTACTGAAATATTACTCCATTAAAACAAATTACCTTCTCTACAGAAATCAGGTGTTCAGTTTTCTACTGGCATTTGAGATCCTTTGATTAGTTTCACATATTATTATTACTGTTTTATTGCATTGTTAGTGGAAGTTTAAGGGAATAAATAATATTGCAACACGATTCTTTTTATTTTCAGAAAAAATGAAGGAGAACAAGGAAGAAGGTAAATACTCTTTGAAAACTGTGAGGATACCTTGAAAACATAAATTCAAAGATACTATTTTAGGGCACTTTGATTTCTTTGACATGAATTTCAAAAGTATCAGTCCTTTAAGCATTAAGTCACAATGGGCCACATTGTTCTTAGTAATTAAAAGGTATTAACCTCTCCATAGGTAGCCAAAAGGAGAGCTGTTCACTTAGGGTAATCCTCTGATACTTTCAAGATAAGAAACACAGCAAAAAAAGACAGGAAAGGACTATGGGGTAATCAAGTTTAGGGAAAGATCTTCTTGTTTTCTCCCATATGAAAGCTCCTGTTCTTCTCATGGCCCTTTGAGTTCTGCTCTCAGTTCATCTTTCTTGAGCAAAGGTAAACAGACAGAGTGATTGCACTAATAGATTGAGATATAACCTCACTGATAACTTCTGTGCACTGAAAATGCCATTGACCTATCCCAGGTTCATGTTCATTTTTTTCATAGCTGGATCACGGTCATTCATATATTCCTTCCTTTTGCCTCTTCTGTCTTAACCTGCTAATAATTCCCCAGGTGACGAGAGAAATAAACTTTTAAACAATAAACCTTGTACTGTTTAGTGCTAAATTGCACCCCAAAGCTTTGACTAATCCTCTAGTCCATGCAGTCTAGCCTGAATAAAGAAGTAACAATTTCTGCTGCGGTTTCTGCCATTTCTTTGCATCATCAGCAGATGTATTTCTTGCCTAAGCCAAATAATGATAATTGTAAACCAGATAGGTCTCAGATGTTTCTTAAGTGTGTAAAATAATAGAGCTCTCAGGGTCTTCCTGTGCTCCCTTATAGTCACCTATGAGAAACAGGCATGTTCAGAGAGAGGTTAATTCAAACTGTTTTAGACAGCTATTACTGGAGGAAATGCTCTTTTTGGGGTGGATTTCCTACACTGACTTTAAGGGACATATAAAGCAATTAGATGAGATTGATGCATTCATCTCTAAGATACCTGAAAGAAGTCAGATGAATGTCATCTCATCTCTGTAGCCAGATGCTAACTCTCCTCAGAATTTGTGTGCTACTTGACATGTTTTCCATTTGACAACATAATTCTCCATTTGACTCAACCTTCTGTACCTTACCAAAGTCCCAACGGATTATCAGGTCAATCATAGCTGGTCCTACAGTAACATATTACTGAAGAAAAAGAAAGCAAAGAGACTCAGGAAAAAACACTGTAATTCATATTTTAAAATCCCCCCTTGTTAAGTTTACCCTAAATATTTGAAATTCTTCACTCACCAAGTCTTTGGCCACCCTGTACCATCCTCAGATGGATAAATTTACCAGCCATCCTCACTAATGGATTAGCATGTCCTAGTCCTTGCATCGTTCTGGAATGAAAATCATATATACCTCAATACGTTGTTGAATCTTTACTTCTACCTTGGATATAGCAACGTGTCTGGATACCTCATTTTCCCTCTCTGTCCTGCCTTCAGAATCATGTTCAGCATCATCTTATGTAACAAACACATTAAAAAAAAACTTCTTTAGTGTTGTGACCATATGGAGATTGGCTTTAATCTTTACCCCATTCTCACTCAACAGCACAACAACTTATTTTTCTGTTATATCCTTCTATATGACAGAAACATCTCTTAGTCTGTCAAAATGCCCTTTTCAAAGAATAAATCATCTTGATTTTCAGCAGTCTTCACTTTACTGCTATAGCTCCTGGTTTTCAAGATAATGATTTCTGTAGAAATTAGTTTTTGTTTGTTTTTTAATCCATTTTTTTCCCAGTCCCATGTTTATCTATGCTTCATCAGCTTCTTTACATCACCAAAACCTACCAAAGGAAAAACATAGAAGTTGACTAAAAAAGTAATTCTTAATCTTCTGTCAAAATGAGGAAATATAAATGTCTCTTCACATCCTCAACACCGGTTCTGGTAAAAAATTAAATATAAAAATAATTTTTAGCAGTGTTTATCTTCAGATGTCTGTGACTCCATAAAAACAGATATATAATATAAGCAAATGTTTGGTTTAAAAGTTACTACTGCGTTTTGCTTCATAAGTGGTAGGGAAGTTTTACCCTATACTAGATGGTTATGTGATTTTACTGAGTCATAGAAAGATAGGCCAAAAATGCCAAGTAATTCAGCCCAGTCAAATATTTGACATCCACAGAATGTGTTTATTAAGAAAAATTGAGTTGACTAGAATAAATTATTCAAAGTAAGAGATTATTTCCTCCAAAGTAAGACTACATTTTCAAGGGAAAAATAAATATCCCCAAAAGAAAATCTGGAATTTTGAGTGGTCAGGGTTTTTTAAGAGAACTGCCCTGTTCATAAGGGGCAGGATTCTACTTAACTGCAAAAATAAGTCAAGCCTTCATCTCCTCCTTACCTATTCATATTATCTACATGCCAGTTAGCTAATAGTACAGAAATTGTCTCATTAACAAGAAAACAAATTTTAAGTATAAGTATCATGTGAAACTGTTACAGTGATAGCTATGTACTGTTTCTTTCAGAAAAAGAAAATCTGAAGGCAACATTAGGTAAGAATACAGTTGTTCACGTTCATTTTAGTATTTTTGTGTGTGTTATTTACATCCCTGAAAACTGTCATATTTCTGGTCTGATCAACTTCATACGTGGTAGTAAATCTTCACAATCATACACAAAAGCAAATGATCTGTAGAACATTTCTAGAAGAAATACTTCTGTATGTGTCTATTCCTTTTAACAGAAGTTTTTATTATCAGTTTGACTGCAAATTAAAAGATTCAGAACATCCATATCATCTATTTTCCATGCACTTAGTTCAGGTTTAATAACTGAGGACAATGGAATAATTCAAAAGCTCATTTTATCATTTTAAACTTCTAAATTAAGCTAATTGTTCACTCTCCACCACGGTAATATTTGTTCTTTTTCTTCTTTGTTGTTGTTGTTTTTGATCAATTTAGAGACACAGAAGATGACAAATGAAGCAGGTAAATACAATTCTACAACTGAAAATTTTAATCAAAACTTACAGGCAGAGTTATGTGACAATGAAAATAAGCTACTTCTTTAAAAACGATGGCAGCTTATTTTTATATGAATGGTTGTTATTTCTATTTCATTTTCATCACTGCTCAAAATTATTATTTAGTGTGGTTCTGCTGTTAAGAGGCTGGTGATACTTTTCTACCCATACAGAAATACATAATCTTTGCGCCTCGGTTGCTGACTCTACTGTTATCCATACTGAGATTTCTTAAAGCTCTAACTTATAGCTCCTGCTCTGGCTAGTAACTAGCTAAGTGTTCAGCTGTAACTAGCATCACAGAGCCCAAAATGTGCAGATCAGTCTCTGTATCCTGAGATGTATTGGCTACAAAATACAACTACAAAATAAGTACTAAAGAAAATGCAGTCTTATGCTTCTTATGCTTTTGCTCTTCCTTCTACATCACTTACTTACTATCCCTCAGCTCACCCACTGAGATATCCACCCTGAAAGGACACATACAGTCAAGACCCTCATGGTCACCCTCACCTTTTGGATGAGCAGGCCTTATGAAGGCCTGTCAGAAGACTCTAGGCATCCCAGATGTCATTAGACAACCTGTGCCTATGAATCCCCCAAAAAGGAGGATACTATCAATGCTTTCAGTACGGATGGCCAATATTGCTAATTGCACCTAGGGAACAGTCACACCCCAAAACAGACACCTGCACTGGGTCACCTGAACCTGCACACCAACTCTTTTGATTATATTCATTCAGACAGCAATTCAGTTGGTTGTGCATGGATATCCAGATTCTACTGAGGTGCCGTAAGGATTCCTGCCAAGGGTCCACCTCACACTCCAACAGGACACAAATCTCCTGTTTGTCCTGAGTGGCATTTGCCAGTTCTTTATAGATGTCTTAAATAATATCAGACAGCACTGGAGACTTATATTGGGAGCAGTGTGGGGCAGAGTTCAATAGCTCTAGAACATAGAAATTCTGCTGTATAGATGTGTTAATTTATACCTGAATCTTATTAATATCACATGCTTTTAAGAATTAAAGCTGACATATTTTCACACTGCAAATTTTAGAGTTAAAATCTTTCCACTATCTGCACAGCATTCTTCATATGGTGTAGCTGTTTATTTCAGTTCTTGCCTCTTAATGATTACCTTCATTTAACTCATTTAAGCTATTCTTTTACAGCAAAGACCGAAAACAGACAACGTCTTGGTAAGAAAATATGTCTTGAATAAATCTTGCATTCTTAAGAACCTTAGAAACAGCAAAGCTAGTGGGCATAGAGCCGGCCTATGTCTTCCCTGAGCGTGAAGCCCAGTGTAAATATTGCATCACAATGAGATTCTGTTTCTTCCTTCAAGAAATATGGCACATAGCTGCCTCCCAGGATTCTGAAATCTTCCTTGTTGGGAATTTTTTCATGCCTAATACTGCAAGAAAGCTACGGACACCTATATTGTGTCATGAGTCATTACATTATAAATCAGGTCTACCAGAACCATTGTGATGACAACCAAGAAGGAAATCATCTCCTCCTGGTCACATAGCCCAACCCACTGACTTGATGTCCTCTAGAAGCCTTACAAAATGCAAGCAAAGGCAGGCCAAGGCTGCAGGGCCAGTTTGTGCCCTTCCCCTTGGAATGCAATCTCAAAATTTTAAATGGCTTCAACAAAAAGTCCCCACACTGAGTTTTGGAGCTGTCTAATCTTCTTTGGCTTGGAGTTTTCCTGTTTAGAAAAAGGGGAATACAAAACAGAGAAAAAATAGTGTTAATAATGCAAACATCTTTCCCTTACAGATCGATACAATGTTGAATTGGGTAAGTGGTTTAAAAAAACTTATTTTACTGCCAGATGCACTGGTGCATGAAGTAGAGTAAAGCCAGCACTGCTACAGAATCACAGTGATGGCAATAATTGTACATGAGTAGACTGAATAGTTTAGTCTGAGAAGTATTTCACGACCCCATGGATTCGTAAAACATTAATGTCCATTGGATTAATGCCCATAGATTCATAAATTATTGATATCTTTTTCTTTTTTCTAGATTTTTGGGAAGCTCAGAGCCACGCAGGTAAGCTGACAGGAAGAAGGGTGGGGAAGTGGTGTGGCCAGCTGTCCGAGTTACCCTGAAATGACATCACCAGGTTTCTAGAGATGTACCAACTAAAATGGAGTCAAAGGCATGTGCCCTCACTGGGCTTCTTCTAAAGGAAATGAGGCTAGGATGTGTGTGTGTTGGGAAGTGTGAGAAAAGGAGTTGTTGAAAGGTGTCAAAGCATGAATGCAATGTCAAAGTATGAGGGGGCAATTCTGGAGAAGATGGATAGGCATGTGGAAAGGGCAAGAGAGAGACTTATTCTAGAGCGTGTGGGGGAAGAGCCACGTGGACTTGTGCCCTGAGAGAGGAGATGGCTGTTACAGCTGGAAGGTGCCTCTTTGCCCATCAGCAGCTGGATGCACTGCTTTGAGGAGTGTTTAAAGTCTTTGCTGCATCAAGGCAGCACTGCTCAGTTCCTGGAACCTTTCACCCCCTCGCACCTTGCAGACAGAGGTCCCCAAGTCACCCTGCTAATTGGATTATCCTGCTTTTCCCTTCCAGTACCCATTACTGTGAATGCAAACAGCCGAGACTTAGAGCTCCAAGTGTCTGGAGTGCTGGACACCAAGAGCAACACCACCTCTGAATCTGCTGCTCTGAGCGCTGCCTCCACAGTCCCCATCCTGGTGGGGCAGGAAGGGTTTGCAGCTGGGAAACACTACTGGGAGGTGGAGGTGGAGCAGCATCAGGACTGGGTGCTGGGGGTAGTGAGGGAGAACGGGAAACAAGAGGAGGGAGGTATACTCCCCAGGGAGGACTACTGGGCTCTGCACAGATCCCAGGCAGAGCTCTTCTCTAGTGAAGGAGACTTTAGGATTGAGAAGAAGCAGCTGAATCATTCAGTGATTGGTGTACTTCTGGACTTGGAGGAAAGGCAAGTCAAATTTTATGAAGCCGTGCAGATGATCCTCCTGGTAGCAATCCCTATAAGCCTTGGAAAGGAAGCTGCAAAAACATTTTACCCATTTGTGCCCAAAAGGGAAGGGACACTCAAACCTTTGTTCTGCGGCCAGTCAGAATTCCTGTCCCATTAAAAGCTCTATGAACAGGAGTGTGAGATCAAACGGATTAGAGAAAGCCAGTTCAGTGAGAGGGAGAGGGGGAAATTTAAGATCTCAGACATCAGTAATGTAAAATTAATCCAGAGGAAACATGCGGTTG
The DNA here is from genome assembly GCF_036417845.1 of Apteryx mantelli. Lineage (NCBI taxonomy): Eukaryota > Metazoa > Chordata > Aves > Apterygiformes > Apterygidae > Apteryx > Apteryx mantelli. The sequence continues at coordinate 1,159,075 of NC_090011.1, forward strand.
AAACAAAAACAAAACCAGGAGAAAACAAGAAAGGAAAAAAAAAATCAGATAATGTACATAATTATGGGACCAAAGTCACAAAACCCTAAATAGATATCTGAGTTCCCATTATGGGTCAAGAAAGTCTTGCCGTTACAGCAGTGGGTTTAGTTAACTGAAGAAAGACTTGCAATTTAGGCAGTGCTATATAGCCTGCCTTGTCTTCTGCTCTACTCCAGAAGGGTTTGCGTCATCTTTAGGTCCTGTGTCAAAACTGCTAGCCAATGTCTTAGGTAGCCTAGTGCATGTCAAACAGCACCTGTCTTTAGGCAACATAAGTTTTTCACAGTGTTTCACCTTCATGTTCAGTTGAATGCCCTCTCTAAAGTTAGGCAAGCAGAATTCTACTCTCCCTCTATCAAGAAAACAAATAAATTTGTTTTGAAGTAAAAGAGGTTGTCTTCAAAAATTTTTCTTTTAATCTTTTTTCCTTTTTTTTAACAAATGGTATGCAGTTTGTTAGCATAATTGTTGTAGCAAAAAGAGTTAATGGCAGGTCATGACTGCCAAGAATGTGCTAAAATTTAAAATGTTACAGGAAAAGACTCAGAAACTAAAGGCAGTGGGAACCCTTCTTTGTAGATATTTTTCAGTAATAATTTTAAGGTCAAACAGGAAAGGTTATGAATAAAAAATTCTTTTTAAATAAAAGTCTTCCATTCCACTAAAAAAATACTTCTCTACTGTAGTAGTAGAGTCTGTCCAAACCAATTGAATTCAGATTCTGCTGTTTCTCACACTGAAGCATTATAACCATGAAGAGACTCTAACTTTATGGTTTCCTGCATCATTAATCACTGCACAGCATGCTTTCCTGCTCCTTGTACTGTACTCCAACCCAAACTTTTTATACTGGCAAGACTGAGTGTATTTATAACACTAATCAGCTTTTATCAGCAATGTGATCTTTCTCAAATCAATGTTCCAATGTTCAATGATATGTTTTGTGATCCAGCACATGGAAAAGGAAGAGTTTCCACAGATGCAGATGTTCAATGGGCACTCCTTATAGAGCCTGCAGTATGCCTCTGGTATGCCAGACTGTAGTCCTGTCTTGACCCCTGCAAGATCAGGGATGTCTAACAGATGAGACTGAACAAGTGGTTTAAGAGAAATGTCCACATTCTTTTGCATAAGGTAGCAAACACCCGGTGAATCTAAGCCCTCCCGATTTTTTAGAAGTCAATGGATTTGGGTTGATGTACACTAACCAGTGTTCTCACCTGTTTTAAAATAGTTTATTGTATTAAAATCATTAAAGGAATTCTGCAGACTACACGCTCAGTATTTTACCAGAAGATTGACACGACATAGACAAGCCTAAAGGCTTTCTAAAGTGAGACTGCAGATGGAGAGAGCAGGCAGACTGGTGGCATTTTAAGCTGTATAACTTTTCCTCTAAGCAGGTTCAGGGTTCAATGCTCTTCCTTTGAATATGGGGCAGATATTTGTTTCATTTTGTGCTGAAGCTCACAGTGTAAGTTCATCATATAATGCAAGGACCATTTCTGAAAGCATGTGTTGGGGCTAGCATGCACTGCATTATTCCCATTCAGTGCTTTAACATATTTCTTTGACTGTGGGGCAGGACTGAATACGGATCTTTTCTTTTATACTTAGCTTTTTTCTGCCCATGAATGAAGATGAAACCCTTTCAATTTTTATAGTATGAATAAGGTGCATTTGCCACCTCCACTCTTCATGCACAGAATAAAAGGTGGTAATTTTTTAGAACCTGTCCAGCCCGAATTCACATGAATGGGAAAGTCTGTCAAAATTTTTCCCCACCAGGAAGTTCACAAGTAAACATCCTTCTCAACTGTCTCTGTAGCCTCTAATAAGATTTAGAAGAGTCTGAAATAAGATTTAGAAGAGTCTATTGGAGCCTTTTCTACATCATGAATGTGACAACTTTACTCATTCCCTGGTAAGACTTTAATTGCTGTCAAGATATTTTGCATGAGCACAGAGTGAAAATCTGTATTTCAATTTGTAACACACAAAATGTTCCTCCACACAATTTCCTGCATGTTATGGGCTAGGGACAGCTATTCCTTTAAAAGTCTTGCACATCCTCTGAATCTTTTTCATTTCTCTTTTTCAAAATTGTTCTCTCTCTTTCCCCTAGTCTTTCACACCAGCACTTATCTGTATATTTTCTGGCACCTCCAGGGAAGCAAGGTTCTAAGTGCTCCTTCTCTCTTCCCCATTCAGTGACAGCAAGGGATCATTCATCTCTTTCTGCATCTCTGCACATAAGATGATCCTTAAAATTAGAATTCCTGACCTGTGACATGGTTTGGGCAGAAAGCAAGTCTGAACCGAAAGGAACTGTTTTGCAAAACAGGTTTCTGAGGCTACGGATAGCACTTGCCTGCAAATGGTGTGCAGAAGTGCCACTGATCAAAAAAGATCAGAGCTGAGCATTATTTCAAAGGACAATAAGTAAGAGTGTGGAAAGAGTTTGTTTTGTCAGAAGAAAACACTCAGAGAGACAGGTACAAAAATTCCAAGGGCTATGCTTGGAGGAAAATAAAAGATGTGGGAGAAGATGAACTCACACACCGGATTCTTCTAGCTGCCAGTGTGCACTTCCGAGCATCATAAATTATATATGTAAATTATCATCTCATCTTCCTCCAGTCTTCTCCTCTTCTAACTAAACCAGGCAAAAATCTGCAAGGTTCAGTACCTGTCTCGGACTGTTGTAACCCCTGTCCCACCACAGGGGAGACGAAGGGAGGAGATCCAGACAAATCCGTGCACACATTGCCACCCCTAGTTATACCACAAGATTTGAGGAAAGATTTCCTGCAGTTACCAGTAATCATTTCTCCTTTAGGTTATTTTCTGAGTGATAGTCCTGAAATAGAGAGTGAGAGGACATGGATGCTTGTCTGCATGGGAATACACAAGAGAATTAATCTGAATTCACTCTTAAAATACAGGCATTAACTGCTTTCAACCCATGTTCTTATTCAGAATACAAGAGCCAAAAAACAAAGGGAAATCAAACTGACAGTTGCTCATGCAGAAGAGTAATAGAGAGTGGAATATGGTTTCTCTGATGGAATACTGTCTATTTCTGTAGAGCATACAGAAATTCAGCTTTCCCAAAATCAAACAGGAGGGTCACAGCTCCCTGAGAAAGCTCTCAATAACTATGTCAGACCAAATAGAGATGAGTTTATACCCAAATCCCAGATACTGCAGGAGTTTAAAAGTGAGTTAGAAACAACAGCTGAAAATGTGAAACTAGGTAAAACGCCTGGCAACTCTTCCCCCCAGCATGGATCTGGAAAAATAACTCCATGTTTCAGGCATTCCAACAAAACTCCATGTTTCAGAATGCCAACAAAGATGCCAACAAAGATGGAAAAAAGATAGATTTTATGAAATGAAAGAGAGGAACAGAGTTGCTGGGAGACAGTCACTGTTCATAACATTAAGGTCCAGACTGAGATGCCTGAACAGAATGTGCAATTCAATTCAGAAACCTCCATTTACAGTCCCTGGAGTCTAGACTCCAATGACTGAGCTGTTTTGAAGCTATTTGAGAGAGAGCTGTCTGAGAAGCCTCAGCAGAGGCTCCCCGCTTCTCTTGGGAGCTCTATTCAAGCTCAAGCTCTCACCCTTGGGCCCTTCCTGAGCTACTCTGCAGCCATGCCCATGCCTGGTCACATACCTCATTGATCTGGACCAGGACCCTGACCTGCAGCTTGACATTGGACCTGCTTCATCCCAGCAGATCTGTTTGGTGATCACTGTTGTCTGACTCTGGTTACCATCACCAGACCTGCTAGACACACTTTATTCAGGTAAAGTGAGGTTGTGATCTTTGTTGGTGAGCAGACATGCCCATGCCTGCTTGGCAATCAATCACTTTCAGCTACTGGTTTCTCTTCCTTTTACCCTCCCTTCTGGAGCAGCCTGACCTTGATACTCCCTGACAGGGGTGACCTAAAGGCTCAGTCCCATAAAGTGACCTCAGGTTGCAGTTGGGTAAGCATAACATTTGCTGAGATGGAGTACTGAGGGTTTTTGGTTTGGGGGATTTTTAAATAGTATTTGAGGGCTATTGCCATGAAGGAGAGAGCTATATTCTATTGTGTCAAAAGGTTTGATTGTAGTAACATGCAGAATCTAACAGAGAGAGGCTAGTGCTTCGAGGAGTGGCTCGGAGCAAGTCCACACCATACAAACAGCAGTAGCTAGAACCAAGTCTTTCTCTGCAGCCACATTTAACTCTAGACTGTAAGTTATGAACTATTGCATAGGAGAGAAGCAGTTGACTGGTCTCACAGTTGTCTCACTGAACGAGAGAACACTGTTAAACCATTGTAGCTATCTGTTCATTAGGATTTAGATATTTCATATTCATCTCTCCCTTTACCTTTCTGAAGTGTTCTTTCTTTAATGAGCCTAGTGAATCAATGCATCAATGCAGCAGTTCACGCAGAAGGGACCTTTGTTTCTGTTCCCTGTGGTGTACACTTCCTCAAGTATGGTCGTGACACGCCGCAGGGCGCGTTCCCCAGCGGCTGTTGGAGTTGCTGTGTCAGAGGCTTGGACCCAGACCGACCCTCTGACAGTAGATGCAGCTCTACAGGTCTCAGGCTGCAGGGAGTGCTTGGGGCCTCTCCGGGAGGCCTGGGCTGGCAGCCAGCTCTCCTGCAGGAGGTGTGCTGCTGTTGGCGAGTTGTGTCGTCAGGTAAGGGAGTTATGGGAGGAGGTCAGTAGGCTGCGCAGCATCCGAGAAGCAGAGCAGGAGATAGACAGGGTATTCTCGGAGACTGTACAGCTCCAGGAGTCCCAACCCCCTGCAGCAGTGGAGTTGCCAGAGGGCTCTGTGCCGTGTGAAACGGTACATCATAACATCGTAGAAGAAGGCTGGAAACTGGTCACTGCTCGTGGGAAGAGAAAGGCTCCTACTCCTCCTGAAGACCTGAAGCTGAAGAACAGGTTTAGTGCCCTCCAGGATGAGGAGGAGATGGGCATGGCTGCCAGGGAAGTACCTGGGACAACAGACCCTGTGCCCTGCTGGAACACCCGGAAGAAGCGGCGGGTGATTGTTGTGGGGGACTCCCTGCTACAGGGGACGGAGGCATCTATCTGCCGACCTGACCTCTTGTCTAGAGAGGTTTGTTGCCTGCCGGGGGCTCGTGTGAGAGATGTTATGCAAAGACTGCCAAGGCTTGTCCACGCTTCGGACTATTACCCACTGCTGCTCTTTCATGTGGGCGCCAATGACACCAAGGGCAAACTGGAGACCATCAAGCAGGATTTCAGAGCTCTGGGGATGGTGGTCAAGGGCCTGGGAGCCCAGGTCATCTTCTCCTCAGTCCTGCCAGTGAGGGGGATGGATGAGAGGAGGAGGAGATGGACTTTCCAGGTTAACGACTGGCTGCGCCGCTGGTGTTGGCAACAGGGTTTTGGTTTCTACGACCATGGGACCCTGTTTGAAGATCGACAACTGATGGCAAGAGATGGGATCCACCTCACGAGGCGGGGCACGCGGGTCTTTGCCAACAGGTTGGCCAACCTGATAAGGAGGGCTTTAAACTAGGAAAGATGGGGGAAGGGGAGAGTTATAGTGCCAGGGTAGCTGGCAAAAGACTGCTCAAGTCAGGATGCCTCCAGCAGGTGAATGCAGCCAGGGAAGTGTGCATGGGATGTGGCTATGGAGGACCCTCTTTTACCCCTCCTGGGAAACCTGCATGCTCGATCACCTCTCTGAAATGCCTGTACACCAATGCATGCAGCATGGGGAACAAACAGGAAGAACTAGAGATATATGTGCGGTCGCAGGGCCATGATCTCATTGCCCTTACAGAGACATGGTGGGATAGCTTGCATGACTGGAGTGCTGTCATGGATGGCTACGTGCTTTTTAGGAAAGACAGGCCAGGAAAGCGAGGTGGTGGAGTTGCTCTTTATGTGAGAGAGCAACTGGAATGTATTGAGCTGTGCCTAGGGGTGGATGAAGAGCGAATCGAGAGCTTATGGGTAAGGATCAAAGGGCAGGCTAACAGAGGTGACACTGTTGTGGGTGTTTACTACAGGCCACCTGATCAGGAAGAGGAAGTCGATGAGGCCTTCTACAGACAGCTGGAAGTAGCCTCACGATCCCAGGCCCTGGTTCTCATGGGGGACTTCAACCACCCCGATATCTGCTGGAAAGACAACACAACTAGGCGCAAACAGTCCTGGAGGTTCCTGCAGAGCATTGGTGACAACTTCTTGACACAGGTGGTGGAGGAGCCAACAAGGAGAGGTGTGCTGCTGGACCTCGTACTAACAAACAAAGAAGGACTGGTGGAAGATGTGAAGGTCGGGGGCTGCCTTGGCTGCAGTGACCATGAGATGGTGGAGTTCAGTATCCTGCGAGGAGGCAGCAGGGCACCAAGTAGGATCGCAACCCTGGACTTGAGGAGAGCAAACTTTGTCCTCTTCAGGGACCTACTTGGAGGAATCCCATGGGTGAGGGCCCTAGAAGGAAGGAAGGGGGGTCCGAGAGAGCTGGTTAGTATTCAAACATCACTTCCTCCAGGCTCAAGAGCGGTGCATCCCTATGAGTAGGAAGTCAAGCAAAGGAGGCAGGAGAGCTGCATGGATGAGCAAGGAGCTCCTGGCAAAACTCAACCAGAAGAAGGAAGTCTACAGAAAGTGGAAAGGGGGACAGGCCACTTGGGAGGAATATAGGAACTTTGTCAGAGTATGCAGGGATGCAAGGAGGAAGGCTAAGGCCCGTTTGGAATTAAATCTGGCTAGAGATGTCAAGGACAACAAGAAGGGCTTCTTCAAATACATCAGCAGCAAGAGGAAGACTAGGGAAAATGTGGGCCCTTTGCTGAATGGGGTGGGTGCCCTGGTGACGAAGGATGCAGAGAAGGCAGAGTTACTGAATGCCTTCTTTGCTTCAGTCTTTACTGCTCAGACCAGCCCTCAGGAACCCCAGATCCTGGAGGCAAGAGAGAAAGTCTGGAGAGAGGAAGACTTTCCCTTGGTGGAGGAGGAGTGGGTTAGAGATCATTTAAGCAAACTTGACACCCACAAATCCATGGGCCCTGATGGGATGCACCCACGAGTGCTGAGGGAGCTAAGCCACTCTCCATCATCTTTGAAAGGTCATGGAGAACAGGAGAGGTGCCCGAGGACTGGAAGAAAGCCAATGTCACACCAGTCTTCAAAAAGGGCAAGAAGGAGGACCCAGGGAACTACAGGCCAGTCAGCCTCACCTCCATCCCTGCAAAGGTGATGGAGCAGCTCATCCTGGAAGCCATCTCCAAGCATGTGGAGGAAAAGAAGGTGATCAGGAGTAGTCAGCATGGCTTCACCATCGGGAAATCATGCTTAACCAATCTGATAGTCTCCTATGATGGAATGACTGGCTGGGTAGATGAAGGGAGAGCAGTGGATGTTGTCTACCTAGACTTCAGCAAGGCTTTTGACACTGTCTCCCATAGCATCCTCATAGACAAGCTCAGGAAGTGTGGGTTAGATGAGTGGACAGTGAATTGGTGGCTTGAGAACTGGCTGAATGGCAGAGCTCAGAGAGTTGTGATCAGTGGCACAGAGTCTAGGTGGAGGCCTGTAGCTAGCGGTGTCCCCCAGGGGTCAGTACTGGGTCCAGTCTTGTTCAACTTCTTCATCAATGATCTGGATGAAGGGACAGAGTGCACCCTCAGCAAGTTTGCTGACGATACCAAACTGGGAGGAGTGGCTGATACACCAGAGGGCTGTGCTGCCATTCAAAGAGACTTGGACAGGCTGGAGAGGTGGGCGGAGAGGAACCTCATGAAGTTCAACAAAGGCAAGTGCAGGGTCCTGCACCTGGGGAGGAATCACGCCAGTCACCAGTACAGGTTGGGGGTTGACCTGCTGGAAAGCAGCTCTGCTGAGAAGGACCTGGGAGTGCTGGTGGACACCAAGTTGAGCATGAGGCAGCAATGTGCCCTTGTGGCCAAGAAGGCCAATGGTATCCTGGGCTGCATCAGGAAGAGTGTTGCCAGCAGGTCGAGGGAGGTGATTCTCCCCCTCTACTCAGCCCTGGTGAGGCCACATCTGGAGTACTGCGTCCAGTTCTGGGCTCCCCAGTACAAGAGGGATGTGGCACTACTGGAGCAAGTCCAGCGAAGGGCCACAAAGATGATGAGGGGACTGGAGTATCTCTCTTATGAGGAAAGGCTGAGAGAGCTGGGCCTGTTTAGCTTGGAGAAGAGAAGAGTGAGGGGGGATCTTATCAACGTGTACAAGTATCTGAAGGGAGGGTGTCGAGAGGATGGAGCCAGACTCTTTTGAGTGGTGCCGAGCGACAGGACGCGAGGCAATGGGCACAAACTGAAACACAGACACTTCCATCTGAACATGAGGAAAAACTTTTTCACTGTGAGGGTGACAGAGCACTGGAACAGGTTGCCCCGAGAGGTGGTGGAGTCTCCTTCTCTGGAGATATTCAAAACGCGCCTGGATGCAATCCTGTGCAATGTGCTCTAGGTGACCCTGCTTGAGCAGGGGGGTTGGACTAGATGATCTCCAGAGGTCCCTTCCAACCTCAGCGATTCTGTGATTCTGTGAATGCATACTTGAGGGATGGGAAAATCCGCTCATGGTGAAGCAGGGAGTTTAGAATAACTGTCTCAGATTTCACAAGTTCTCTTTAAGCTGTTGTTTTACTAGTGGCCCCTGGGCATCTGAACCTGCCCTTTCTTGCTGCTGGTTGAGTCCTGGCTGAGGGTACCTCCTGCTTCCCCAAAGGCCAAGCACTGTGGCTCTGTAGCATGTTGAGCTACTATTCAGCTGGCTACAATTGCCTATATCTGTTTTCCAAATGAACCATGGTTAAATGGTGGCTGTGAGAGAGAGGAGAAGGGAAATCTTATTTCCCTGTGATACCAGCCTGGCAAGCAGGGACAGAGAGGTATACCACTCCTAGTTCCTTCCCAGAAAGAACACATGGTTTCTGAATATCAGCAAAGCATGAGAAGAGATTGTCTCTATCATTAGAAACTGATAAGCCAATATGGCTGTCCAACAAACAATTCCAGTCAGCATAACATGTCTTCAGTGTGGAAAAAAAAAGTCTTTCCCTTCACTGCCTGTCGTCCCTGCCCTGCTTGTCCTTTCATCTTTGCCCCTCCCTGGCCTCAGCAACAATAAAGGAACTGAGTGGTTCAAAAATTAACCATTATGACCAGGGGAGCAAAGATCTTTCTTACACCTGTACTCCTTCCTCCCTCCTCTTGGCACCCCTCCATGACTCCTTTGGCTCCCTGAGAGCAGGGAACAGCAGCTTCAGGGAGCACTGCCCATGACACTCCTTCCCCCTTCCTTCCTGGTTATGAATCAAAGATTGAAGCAAAGTCTGCAGCTGGTCCCTGCTTGCCCTCCACTCTTTTGCTGTAGCAGCAAAGTGAAACGTAGCACCCTCAGCAAGACGCAGGTGGAGAGACAGTATCTACCAAGGTAGGAGAGCTTCTCATGGCTACTTTTCTGCAGTTGTTTGTTAATTCATATAGCTCTGTGACTCTGTGGAGGTTTCCTGCAGTTTTGTTTTCCATACCGGCACAAAGTTGCTTCTGAACCATGCGATCACTGTGGCTATGCACTATAATGGAAGTGTGCAGGCTGAGAAAGCAACCGAATGAAGTCTGATTACTTTAAGCCATCTACTAGAGTATTAGACAAATGGTGGACCCATGTAATCCACTTGGTCTAGAGAGAATGCAACACAAAACACAAGGTTTCAGCTTGGGAAAAGAGTTTACAGGGAAAAGAAGAGAAATAAATCGAACAGCTCCAGCATCTGCCAGCCAGACGTGTTCTCTATGGTTAGCATTGAAAGCATTCACCGTTCCTTCCACTTTTCTCTGAGATACGCTTTCCTATGATAAGTTAGTGGCAAATAATCCTTTGTGGAAAGTTTGAAGACTTTTCACAAGGGTGTTTTCAGTTCCATTAGGCTGCTCTGCAAAGACTGGTAGAAATTCTGAAACCGCCTGGTTTCTAGTTTCAGCAAAAGGCAGAAATCCTGGCCCCTTCCACAGAGGTGCTAAACTGGACCCTGAGACAGAAGGCTGAAACCACTATGAAGCTTTCAGCCAGGCTCTTCTCTTTCAGCTTTCCTTTCTGCCAGCTGCAATGTGCCAGCACTCAGTGACCAGCAAGGCAGGAAGCTCAGTGAGGGCATCTGCTTCTTCCCCCTCCAATATGTGGGAAAGGCAGGTGTTGTGCTTAGCAGTGCAAATCTCCCTCACAGCTGTTAGATGGTGAGTGTGGCCACACCAAACAGTCCCTTCATGCCAGCTTTCATCAGGACACATCCTGCCCCTTCACTACACCAGTCCAACCCCTAGCATGAGGTAGCTAGCACTGGTAACCTTCAGCAATCATGCAGTCTTGCCATTAGCTGGTTCAGGGAGCTGCTGTGATTGAGATGAAACTGATCTTGGTTGGGTTAGTTATCAGCTGGATGCAGCTGCCTGAAATGGCTGCCCGCAAAGTCCTCTGGGCACCTGTGATGGGGTAAAGGAGAGGGATGGAGTCAGGACACCCACCTGCCCAGTCTGCTGTATTGCTCTGTACCACCACTCCAGGTCCCTCTCATAGGCGCAGCTGTGAAGGCTTGGAAGGACAGGGGCCAACACCAAGCTGTTATCCCTTGTAATTGCTGCTGTGTTAATTGTGAGAAAGCACTGGAAAGTCACTGAAGGGCATTTGATTTGATAGTTTCAGCGAACCTGCGAGGAAAGTCAGAATGTCTACTTTGGTCCAATTATTCCATTCAGTATTGTCAAAGGCGTGTTTACTGTGGTGAAGTGGAGGACACTGATGGCAAATCGCTAGTGCATGGACTTTTCCTCACATGGATTTTTTTTTTTTTTTAAGGGGTGTGTGGTATTCCAAACTGGCTGTGGTTACACATATCAGCTCTGAGTCTCCTCTTCAGAACCACTGGAGACCTGCTGGGGTTGATTAGCCACATGTTCTGGCAAGAGGTTTTTGTACCTCGGCACTGGCTGCTTGATACTATGATCTACCAGATAATCCCAAAGTTTGACTGATTAATCCCAGAGCAAAGAAGTGTAGCGTGATGGCCTCTCCAGGCTGGACACAAAGCAAGTCCTTCAAGAGGAGAAATCAGTGACAAAAGGGTGGACATGTGTTAACAGCTGTCTTCCAATGCTCTTAATTCCTCATCTTTCTGTGCCTTCATTGAATGGTTCATACTTTTATTAGGAACAAAGGAATGTACAAGCAGACAGAAACCTCAAAGCGAAATAAGGCCCTAACAATGGCCATTTTAACAAAAAATTGGAAGTACCATTCTGAGAAGTGCGTATGAACACAAAAGGAGGAAGGTGGGAATTACCTTTACCATTATTTACATATCATCCTTTGGAAGTAGCAAAGGATGAGCTCTTGGTTGTTGGACCACTCTGTTAGTGCTGAGATTTATATTCGTTATGCTACTAAGAATAATAATATGAATTGTGAATAATGGGAATAATATTATTATGAACATTTAAGAAAAATAACTAAGAAGAGTGCTATTAATAGGAACTTTATTCTTCATCTTTATGCCAAGCCCCAAGGGTATATACACAGAACGAGATGAGGGAAACTTCCTTTGGTGCACAGCTGCAGAGCTGGGCTTCCCTTTAACGTGACAAGGGATGAAGTGAAAAACAATATTTAAAGGAAAGAAAGGAGAGATGTGGTACTCGGGCTAATGGAGGATTTTGTTATGTTATTTTTCACTCTTTCTTCCATTGCAGCACATCAGAAATGATGAATTTCTGGGCTCAGAAAGGAAGAAGCAAAGGAACAGTCTGTTTCCTCTTCTGTTTTCTACTTCTAATATGTCTTCATTCATCAGGTAAGTAATCCTCCTTCAAATGTTCCCTTCCTATTCTTCATAGTCATGCCTAAGGGGCTTATCTCTATAGGCAGTTGCTGTAGTTATCTGCATTGTATTCTATGCAAGACTATATTCCTGCCCAGCTGCAGAGACTGGTGACATGTAGAGGGCTTTCTCAACAAAGAGGAAAAGAATCCACAAACCAACCAAAGACATAGAAACAAGCAACCCTGTTCACACACATACCCATCCAAGCCCCTCACATCTTCCAGACTAAAGAAATGGGCTTTGCCATACCCCCTCTACCTACCCTCCATCTTTTGAACCCACTGGTGCTTGACGATCAGGAAGTCCTGGGTTTCCTCTGGGTGGACGGACTGGAGCTCTTGCAGTCCTTTCCCAAACCAGGTGAGATGGTGACGTCATAAATTCTGCCATTTCCACTGAGTATTAAGTCAGTGTGACAGATGAGACACAAGGAAAGTCTAGGCTTTCAGTTAAGCATAGCTAAACTGACTCAAAGTGTAGCCTTCTCAACGGTAGTAGGTTTTCACTGAAACTCCCTTAAGCCACAGCTTTTTCTCCTCTGGCTTGTGATGGAAGAACATCAGAAAGGATTCAGAGGTGACACACTCTGAGAAAGGCTGTAAAGGCAACTTCAGTTTGGGACATTTTACTCACTAGCAGGGCTCCTAAGGGTGTGTTTGAATGCTGATGAGGCAAAAGAGGGTCAAAGCTGGAAAACCATCCCCCCTTGCTGCGCTGCATATATTGCCACAGGTGGCCTGTAGAGCGCAGCAGTGAACATGATCCACTGCAGTAGGACACCCTGGGGCTCAGCTCATCAAAAAACAGTCTTAACGCTGCAGTATCATAATAGTAGTCCCTCTGCAGCACAGCATTCCTGGACTGCATGTGACTTGTCTTCTAAGTCTTTTGCATGCAACACCAGTCAGATGCATTCCCATCAGGTGGAGCCAAGGATTCCACAAGCAAATGTTAGCACAAGGCCTGGTTTGTTTGATGGGCATTTGTAAGGATTAGTAACAGGAAGAAGCAGCTGATGGTCTGACAGAACCATCTGATCAGTGCTTGGGCACTTCTGGAACAAACCTAATGTGACTCCACAGAGCCCGGTAGGAATGGGTGGGCAATGCAACCTGGAAGCAGTCTGGCCGTGTTTGCACAGACCTAAGTGCAGTCTGAATTACTTTTCCTCTCTGTGAGGCTGTCTGTCTGAGGAAGGAGAGAAACACCTTTTAGGAGATACCCATTCTTTGGGAGTCAGGAACAATACTGTCCACACTGTACAGAACAGAAGGACGACCGGGGCTTTGCTGTTTCCCTGGTTGCGCAAACCAGCCTGTGCCTGCCTAGCTCCTTCCTCAAGCATTTCCCCTTGGTGATGTGGTGGGATAGGGAGGATGGGAATGGGGAAGGGTGGGAAGGCCATTCATACACACGAACTCCTTGCATTGGGATATGACTGTCAGCAGGAAAGATGAGGTTTTAGTCAAAAGGGGTCACTGTGAGAGGAACAATACTGGCTCTGAAGCCAGAAGCTGGAGGTATGAAACTCAGCTTTCTGGTACTTGTGAACTTGTTTTGCCTACATGCATGCAGTAAAGAATGACAAAGGCCTAACAAACTCTACTTCCATTAAAGGTGTGAAAGGACAGATCAACAACGTGGATAAACAAGGTAAGAGACAACACCCAATTTTAAGAGCAGCTGTGATGATTCTCCAGGTGTCCAACCTCTGGTGAGGTGACTGCTATCACCTGTTACTTCTCCCCCCCCCACATCCCTCTATTACACCTGCCTCACAGTCTGGGATGGTTTCATCTGTTGGGGTACCAAGGCTTCATCTGTGATGAACTCAACTCTCAGCTACCCCTCTCTGCCACTGTGTATCCACCCCAGCAGCCCTGCCTCCCTTGCCTTTCTGCACCCCTACCTGCTCTTTCTCACTACCAGAACTTCTGTGATGAGAGCCCCTGGCTGGAATGGTCATGGCACGGAGAAAGGAGACATCCCTGCAGCAAAATGAGAGCCTTGCATACAGCTTCTCCCCCCTGCCAGCATTCTCATTCAGTGTCCCAGCCATCTCCCACCCCATGCTCTCACCTTTGCTGGGCTGTTGTTACACTACCGGCTCAGCTCCGGAAAGCTTCCTGGCCCTACTCCTTGTGCAGGGCAAAGTACTCCTGGTGCCTTCTTGAAGAGGCCGAATACATATCCCTTATTTCCTCAGTTCCTAACTCCTTGTTCTCCTTTAGAAAGCTTCACATGACATATGCTTTCAACTGCTAAGCTTGCAACCTAAAAGTTAGAGGTTAAAAAAAAGCTTCTAATATTGTTCTTGCTTTGATCTGTGCCATTCTCTGAATCAGAAATATTGAATATGCTCGTAGCCTCCTCAAACTCCGCATCCTTTCAGACACACTCAGGAATTAATTAAGAAATCAAAAGAAGGCTATTATGTCAAGACACCAAGATACTAGACGATGGAACTTGTTCTACTGACATGAAATACTCAATATCATCTTTCAGAAAATGCAGGTTGGTCTCCACAGTTCATTGTGCTAACAACTCTGGCAAGCCTAAACCTCCTCATTCTTACCTGTGGAAAAACACCGAGAGGTAAGATTTTAAAGGAGCCCTCTGTTATCTGTTATTCCCACCATAATGTGAAATTAAACCCAAGAATTCAGTGATAAACCATAGTCACCAAGTGCCATGCCCTCAGGCATCCAAGTCATCCATGGCAGATGTGACAAAAGACAGACAGGAGACTTGTGTTCTTCTGGAGCAGGAGCTGGAGGCAAAGTGAGATCCATAGTAGAGAGAGGATCCCACCATAGGAGTCGGAAGACTATGGGCTCTCACTCCTCTGCCGTGTAATGCATGGTCCATTCCACTGTCATGTCCATTCCTTCATTTTGCTTCTGATATGGGTCTCCATTTCCACCAATATTCTCGCCACTGTTTGGAAAACTTCAAGTTTACTTTGATTAGTTACATTACAAGAAGCCTAACCTTTCTGTTTTCTGCCAGACAAGACAGAGTCCTGGCCAAAATGTTCCTGTCAGTACAGGTCAAATCCCAGACCTATGCCATGAGCTGCAAATTTTTCAGTTCAGTTTAAAGGATTTCCCACTTTGACCTGCCTATTGCCTTGGAGTTATTTAGTCCTTAAGCTAGAGCAATAACCATGCAATTCTTGGTTCGCTAGCACTTCTGCTTTTCCAAGTACAGCCTCAGAAAAGGAAATCCTTGGGAGGAATTGCAAGGAGAAAGCTTCCCTGTGTTTTCACCCACTACTGCGTTCTTCCAGTGCCTGCAGACAATGCCTTTGTGTGGTGTGTTTTTAATGTGTCTTTCCTCTTCTTTGATATGTGAAGAACTGAAAACTAAATGGGATGACTCCAATCTAGCAAGTGGTGATTTATCTCCCACCCAGATAACTCCTGTTTAGACATTTCACCTTACGTGTCTTGATTTCACACTGAGTGCTGTCCTTGGAGGTAGATTAGATGAATTTTGAAGCTTTGAAGCTCCAATTTCTTATTGGAGGAGAAGCTACTCTCTGCTTGACTCCTCATCTGAGGTTTGGAAATACGAGTGTGCAATGTGTGAAATGTCTATCTTCTATGTCAGAAATAGCAGTCACAAAGATCCTTTTGTAATCTAATTTCTTCCTTCTTTTTTTTCTATTTTTTTCTCCTTCCCCTTCAAGGTCCCTTCAGGAATACGGAAGAAGGTAATATATACTAAACAAATCTTTCAAGCAAATGTTAAAAGAAGTAAAGGAAAAGTTTACATGTAAAATACATTTTTCTTTTGCAGGTCGAAGTTCTGCTGGAGGTAGAAAGGAAAAAGAGTTTGGAATATTTAACCTTATACATCTCTGAGCTTTAGTTGGCAAAGAGTCCACTCTTCTGTTGCTTCTAACCATGCTATTAGATGTTTTTGCATGGCCAGGGTTGGTGTGAGGCAACTTGGCTCTACACCAGTTCTTCTTCAGGGATGAGGCTGCTATTGCATTGGAATTAGTGTAGTCGAGCTCCATGAGTTGACAGCTTCTATATCTATGTCCTGGGAGTTCTTCCATCATTCTGGCATTGGCTTTGTTGATGTGAGCAGGAGATCCATGAGGCAGCAGGGTGGCAGGCCAGGCAGCGCACACAGGGGTAATCTGTAGGCATCAGGCAGAAACGGCCAGAAATGGCAACACAGACAGTTGTGGGTGAGGGAGGTGTTTGGGTGCTCAGGGCATGTTGGGAAGGGTTTGCCCTGCCACAGAAGTTGGCAGGGTTCTTCCCAGAGAGAAGCTCTGTTTCCTTTTTTCCAATTCAAAGTAGCAACAACCATATCTTAAAAACCATCTTATTATTTTGCAGTGGCACTCTTGGCAGAGGATGGTAAGTGTTCCTTCTCTTTGCAAATAAGCCCTTGAAAATTGTGTTTAAATATGTGGGCTAATGTTCACAAGGTGCTGACACCCTGCACTCAGTTGGAGTGGGTTGTTTCTCCTCCACTGTGGGACTACAGAGTATTTGTTTATACCAATGTGTCATTTCAAGAACATTGATAGTTACTGAAACTGGTAAATAGGTCAGATAAAATTCCTAGAAGACAGGGTGAACAAGAATCCATGGGCAGAGGAAGGAGAATGTCACTAGATGCAGTCCCATTGTATGAGCTGCTGAACAGAGTCCACAAATGGAGACTGTAGAGTGATGGCAGAAATGCCACAGATGTTGGAATAGGAGAGAAGGGGAAAGAGTGAAAGAGGCAGGAAAAAAGGAAGAGACAATGAATGATGGAAGGCAAGAAGGAAGCAAGTAAAAATGAAATGGAAAAGGAAGGGAGAGAGGGAAAAAAGGAAATCATCAACAACTCTTTCAGGAAAAAGTCATCTCATGTGAGCAGTCTTTGGCTCAGTGGGTATGCAAAGCACTTGCCTTTATTTGGCTGGCTCATAAAAGCTGCCAAGATATTTCCAAAGGCAAAGCTTGGTGTCAGCACAGTCCGTAATGAGTTGATGAGGCTTGTTGACTTCTCAGGTGGATCACAGCATTAAAAAGGTGTTCCCTTCAGTGTTATCTCCAATGCGTCCACAACCTCAAGCTTGCTGAGAGGGGCCCCCTCTGCCTTCTCCTGACCAAAGCAATATACCCCAGGTCACGCGGCATTCCCTGGGAAGTCAGGCTTGAAAAACCCTTAGAAAAGTCAATGGAGACTGTCATTTTCTCGACAGGATCAAAACCTTAGTAGCACGCTCCCCCAGGGCTTCATGCAATCCCTCCCCCAGCAGTTTGTAACGGCCCTTCTGCTTTCTTTTGCAGGGCGACTGCAAGCACAGTTAGGTGAGTGCTCTCTGGTGTGTGAGAGAGGCTCCTTGTTGCTGGAGGGGAAGGTGGGAATGGCAGGGCAGGGCAGGGGTGAAGGGTGGAAGTGCGGAAGGGTAGGATGGAAGGAAGCCAGTAAGGTGATGGATTAATGGAAGGGAGGAAGGAATGGAGCGGGGAAGGAAAGAAGTAAGGAAAGAAGAGCAGAGTGAAGGAAGGGAGGTATGAAGGGAAAGGAGGAGGGGAGAGGTCAAGGAGGTGTGAAGGAAGGGAGGGTGATGGAAATGAGGAATCTGGGAAGGAGAGAATGGAGAAAAGGAGGGCAGTGGGAATATGAACTTTCCTGCTAAGAAAAGTCAGCCCGTGTGAGCTGTCTTAAGCTCGGGAGGTCTACACAGTGGCATCCTTTGCTTGGCTGTGTGACCCCAGCCGCCATGGCGTTTCCCAGGGCAGGTCTTAGTGTCAGCACAGTCCTAGACTAGTCAATGGAGGCAGTTCTCTTCTCAGGGCAATCAAAACCTTACCACCATGCCTGTTGCAGAGCTTCATGCAATCCATCTGCAGGCTGGCTGTGAGCACACTTCTCCTTTGCTTTACAGGGCGTGTTGAAGAGAAGCTAGGTGAGTGCTTGTGAGGCGCTCCTTGTGCTTAGAAGAAAAAAAGACAGGAATGGGGCACGCTCTGTGTCCGTGGCTCTAGCCCTTGGCTCTGAAACGCAGGAAGAATGCCTGCTAATTGCCTCCAAACACGTCCCTTCCCCTCCTGCCCTCTGCTGCCATGGCAGCCCTGGCAAGGTGGATTGAGCAGACAGCAGGGGCTGGAAGTCAAAAGAGCTGCCATTCTTCTGAAGGCTCTCTCTCCAAAAGACTGACACCCCTCTCTCTCCTTTCCACTTCCCTTTGCCTTTTACAGACCAACTGCTGAAAGAACACGGTAAGTGACCTTTGCTTTCTGGTACTTCTTTGGCAACTGTGACATGCTGAGACCTCCTGGGGGTACCTGCTCAGCACGGGATTGCTCTCAGGGCAATCCAAACCTTTCCCCAGTGCCCATTTCAGTGCTTTCCTCACAGTGCCTGTGCTTCAGGCTGGGCACTGTTGGCTCATGGCGAGGGTCTGCAAAGGGCAAGAGGAGCCCTTGGGGGCCCCAGACTGGGTGGGCAGAGGAGGTGCTGTTCTACTGAAGGGCATCCCTCATGGAGCCAGGCTGTACTCTTCCCAGCACGGGGAGAACAAAGCAACAGCTCTCCCCAAGAACATCACAGCCGCTGAGGAGCACTTCTTTGCTAACTGCCTCTGCCTTTGTGTTGTAGAACGGACGCAGGAGGAAAAGGGTAAGTTCCCTCTGATACCTGAGAAAATTCCCCTTGCAGAGAGACAGCGAGTGTCCTTGCAAGAGGGCCCTGCCGCTGTCCATGGGCGTCTCAAGCAGGAGAGCAGAAAAACTGCCGTTCTTCAGAAGGCGCTCTCGCCAAAAGACTGACACCCCTCTCTCTCTCTCTCGCTCCTTTCCACTTCCCTTTGCCTTTTACAGACCAACTGCTGAAAGAACACAGTAAGTGACCTTTCCTTTCTGGTACTTCTTTGGCAACCGTGACCTGCTGAGACCTCCTTGGGGTACCTGCTCAGCTCAGGAAAGCCTCCTGGCCACAAACAGTTCTGTAGGGACACAACATGCTATGTTAATCCAGGCCCTGTAGAATGGGAAGGCCATTACGTCAAAGGATCTCCTTGGGCCCAAGGCTGAGAAGTTGCTGCTGGGGTCCCCTTGGTGCAGAGCCCGGACCGGGAAGAGAGCTGCAACAAGGGGAAGGGAGAAGTCACCAAACACCTGGGTGGGGAGCCGTGGTGGGCTCTGAGCGCAGTGGCCTGTCTTTGCTAAGTGCCTTTTGCCTTCCTTTTGTAGCTCAGGTGAAAGAAGAAAAAGGTAAGTGGTCTGCGCTGCCTGGGACATGGCCCTTGTGGAGAGGTCGCGTGGTGGGAGGGAGTTGCTGGCATCCAAAGTCGCGGGGCTTCTTGGGGCAGGCAAGGAGCCCCTTGTTGTGAGCAGGAGCGGAGCTGCTGGCCCTGTGCAGGCTGCCCAGCGGAGGTCTTCCTCTTTAGCTGCAGCCTGCCCGGCGGGCTTGCCTGAGGAACAGGAGCATGTGGGAGGCAGGCAGGCAGAGAGGGACGGAAGGCAGACCCGGAATGAGGGGTGAGTGAAGGAAGGAAGAAGGTGAGGAGAGCAGGAAGTGATAAGCAGGGCCAAAAGGAGGGAAGGAAGCCATTAAGGCTGAGTGGAAGGGAAGGGAAGGGTGGAGGTGTGGCAGGGCATCAGGGCATGAGGAAGGGCTTGCAGAAGGCAGGCTGGAGGGAGGGAAGGATGGGTGATAGGACGGAAGGAAGGGTGGAAAGAAGAACAGAATGAAGAATGGAAGGAAGGAGGGAAGCAAGCAAGCAAGGAAGCTAGGAAAAAGCATGAAGGAAGGAAGGTTTTAAAAAGGTTTTGTATGGATTGAGGGAAGGCGGGAGAAGGGGATTAGACGGGCTAAAGACGGGAATGACAGAGAGGAGAAACTGAGAGCAGGAGTACTCTGAATGCTCCTGTGAGCACCCCTGAGCTCGTGTGGGCTCTCTGCCTCAGCTAGGGCATGCACAGCGGTGGCCTTTGTTTAGGTGTGTGAGCCCAGGTGCCAGGGGTCTTCCCCGGCCAGGGCTGCACAGCAGCACAGTGCTGGACTAGTTGCCGAAGGCTGCCGCCTTCTCCCGAGAATCATAACCCTACCAGGGCACTCCTGAGCGCTTTGTGCAATCCCTCCCCCGGCAGTTTGTAATGGCCCTTCTGCTTTCTTTTGCAGGGCAACTGCAAGGACAGCTAGGTGAGTGCTTCCTGGCGTGTGAGAGAGGCTCCTTGTTGCTGGAGGGGAAGGTGGGAATGGGGAGCACTGTGTGTCCGTGGGGCCAGCCCTTGGCCCTGCCAGCCACGAAGGAAGCCTGCTGCTTGCCTCCCAAGCTGTCCCTTGCCCGCCTGCCCTCCGCTGCCGCGATGGTCCTTGCGGGCTGGCGTGAGCAGGCAGCAGGAAAGGAGGAGGGAAGGAAGTGTATGAGGTGGACTGTCAGGGCAGGGCAGGGCAGGGCTGAAGGGTGGAAATGAGGAAGGTAGGATGGAGGGAAGCCATTAAGGTGGTGGATGAATGGAAGGGAGGAAGGAAAGAAGAAATAAAGGATGCAGGAATGAAAGGGGGAGGGAGTTAAGAAAGGAGGGGAAAGGTCAAAGCGGCTTGAAGGAAGGGAGAAAGAGAAGATGGAAGTGAGAAAGCCTAGGAATGAAAGAAGGGAGGCAAGGAGGACGACAGGAATATAAACATTCCTGTGAAGAAAAGTCAGCCCGTGTGAACTCTCTTTGGCTCGGGTGGGGATCCACACACTGTTGTTTGTGTCTCTGTGTGACCCCAACTGCCAAAGGCTTTTCCGAGGCAGGTCTTGGTATCAGCACAGACTTGGCTTATAAGACGGAGGCTGTTGTCTTCTCAGGGGATACAAATGCTTGGCAGAATGCTCCCTTCAGTGCTTCACACGATCCACACACCAGCACTTTGTAACCGCCCGTCTGCTTTCTTTTGCAGGGCAAACTAAAGGACAGCTAGGTGAGTGCTCACTGGCGTGTGAGAGAGGTTCCTTGTTGCTAAAGGGAAATATGGGAATGGGGCGCGCTCTGTGTCCGTGGCTCTAGCCCTTGGCTCTGAAACGCAGGAAGAGAGATGGCTGCTTGCCTCCAAACACGTCCCTTGCCCTCCTGCCCTCCGCTGCCACGGCAGCCCTGGCAAGGTGGACTGAGCAGGCAGCAGTGGCTGGAAGCCATAAGAGCTGCCGTTCTTCAGAAGGCTCTCTCACCAAAACACTGACACCTCTCTCTCTCTCTCTCTCTCTCTCTCTCTCTCTCTCTCTCCTTTCCACTTCCCTTTGCCTTTTACAGACCAACTGCTGAAAGAAAACAGTAAGTGACCTTTGCTTTCTGGTACTTCTTTGGCAACCGTGACCTGCTGAGACCTCCTTGGGGCACCTGCTCATCTCAGGAAAGCCGCCTGGCCTCCTCCAGTTGTGCAGGGACACATGGTGTTGTGATAATCAAGGCCCTGTAGAAAGGGAAGGCCAGGACGTCAAAGGATCTGCTTGGGCCCAAGGCTGAGAGGTTGCTCCTGGAGTCCCCGGGGTGCAGAACGCGGACTGGGAAGAGAGCTGCAATGAGGGGAAGGGAGAAGTCAGCAAAGGCCTGGGTGGGGAGCCGTGGCGGGCTCTGAGCGCAGTGGCCTGTCTTTGCTAAGTGCCTTTTGCCTTCCTTTTGTAGCTCAGGTGAAAGAAGAAAAAGGTAAGTGGTCTGCGCTGCCTGGGACATGGGCCTTGTGGAGAGGTCCCGTGGCGAGAGGGAGTTGCTGGTGTCCAAAGCCGCGGGGCTTCTTGGGGCAGGCAAGGAGCCCCTTGTTGTGAGCAGGAGTGGAGCTGCTGCCCCTGTGCAGGCTGCCCAGCGGAGGTCTTCCTCTTTAGCTGCAGCCTGCCCGGCGGGCTTGCCTGAGGAACAGGAGCATGTGGGAGGCAGGCAGAGAGGGCCAGAAGGCAGACCTGGAATGAGGCGTGAGCAAAGGAAGCAAGGAAGAAGGTGAGGAGAGCAGGAAGCGATAAGCAGGGCCAGAAGGAGGGAAGGAAGCCACTAAGGCTGAGTGGAAGAGAAGGGAATGGTGGAGGTGTGGCAGGGCATCAGGGCATGAGGAAGGGCTTGCAGAAGGCAGGCTGGAGGGAGGGAAGGATGGGTGATAGGACGGAAGGAAGGGTGGAAAGAAGAACAGAATGAAGAATGGAAGGAAGGAGGGAAGCAAGCAAGCAAGGAAGCTAGGAAAAAGCATGAAGGAAGGAAGGTTTTAAAAAGGTTTTGTATGGATTGAGGGAAGGCGGGAGAAGGGGATTAGACGGGCTAAAGACGGGAATGACAGAGAGGAGAAACTGAGAGCAGGAGTACTCTGAATGCTCCTGTGAGCACCCCTGAGCTCGTGTGGGCTCTCTGCCTCAGCTAGGGCATGCACAGCGGTGGCCTTTGTTTAGGTGTGTGAGCCCAGGTGCCAGGGGTCTTCCCCGGCCAGGGCTGCACAGCAGCACAGTGCTGGACTAGTTGCCGAAGGCTGCCGCCTTCTCCCGAGAATCATAACCCTACCAGGGCACTCCTGAGCGCTTTGTGCAATCCCTCCCCCGGCAGTTTGTAATGGCCCTTCTGCTTTCTTTTGCAGGGCAACTGCAAGGACAGCTAGGTGAGTGCTTCCTGGCGTGTGAGAGAGGCTCCTTGTTGCTGGAGGGGAAGGTGGGAATGGGGAGCACTGTGTGTCCGTGGGGCCAGCCCTTGGCCCTGCCAGCCACGAAGGAAGCCTGCTGCTTGCCTCCCAAGCTGTCCCTTGCCCGCCTGCCCTCCGCTGCCGCGATGGTCCTTGCGGGCTGGCGTGAGCAGGCAGCAGGAAAGGAGGAGGGAAGGAAGTGTATGAGGTGGACTGTCAGGGCAGGGCAGGGCAGGGCTGAAGGGTGGAAATGAGGAAGGTAGGATGGAGGGAAGCCATTAAGGTGGTGGATGAATGGAAGGGAGGAAGGAAAGAAGAAATAAAGGATGCAGGAATGAAAGGGGGAGGGAGTTAAGAAAGGAGGGGAAAGGTCAAAGCGGCTTGAAGGAAGGGAGAAAGAGAAGATGGAAGTGAGAAAGCCTAGGAATGAAAGAAGGGAGGCAAGGAGGACGACAGGAATATAAACATTCCTGTGAAGAAAAGTCAGCCCGTGTGAACTCTCTTTGGCTCGGGTGGGGATCCACACACTGTTGTTTGTGTCTCTGTGTGACCCCAACTGCCAAAGGCTTTTCCGAGGCAGGTCTTGGTATCAGCACAGACTTGGCTTATAAGACGGAGGCTGTTGTCTTCTCAGGGGATACAAATGCTTGGCAGAATGCTCCCTTCAGTGCTTCACACGATCCACACACCAGCACTTTGTAACCGCCCGTCTGCTTTCTTTTGCAGGGCAAACTAAAGGACAGCTAGGTGAGTGCTCACTGGCGTGTGAGAGAGGTTCCTTGTTGCTAAAGGGAAATATGGGAATGGGGCGCGCTCTGTGTCCGTGGCTCTAGCCCTTGGCTCTGAAACGCAGGAAGAGAGATGGCTGCTTGCCTCCAAACACGTCCCTTGCCCTCCTGCCCTCCGCTGCCACGGCAGCCCTGGCAAGGTGGACTGAGCAGGCAGCAGTGGCTGGAAGCCATAAGAGCTGCCGTTCTTCAGAAGGCTCTCTCACCAAAACACTGACACCTCTCTCTCTCTCTCTCTCTCTCTCTCTCTCTCTCTCCTTTCCACTTCCCTTTGCCTTTTACAGACCAACTGCTGAAAGAACACGGTAAGTGACCTTTGCTTTCTGGTACTTCTTTGGCAACCGTGACCTGCTGAGACCTCCTTGCGGCACCTGCACAGCTCAGGAAAGCCTCCTGGCCTCCTCCAATTGTGCAGGGACACATGGTGTTGTGATAATCAAGGCCCTGTAGAAAGGGAAGGCCAGGACGTCAAAGGATCTGCTTGGGCCCAAGGCTGAGAGGTTGCTCCTGGAGTCCCCGGGGTGCAGAACGCGGACTGGGAAGAGAGCTGCAATGAGGGGAAGGGAGAAGTCAGCAAAGGCCTGGGTGGGGAGCCGTGGCGGGCTCTGAGCGCAGTGGCCTGTCTTTGCTAAGTGCCTTTTGCCTTCCTTTTGTAGCTCAGGTGAAAGAAGAAAAAGGTAAGTGGTCTGCGCTGCCTGGGACATGGGCCTTGTGGAGAGGTCCCGTGGCGAGAGGGAGTTGCTGGTGTCTGAAGCCGCGGGGCTTCTTGGGGCAGGCAAGGAGCCCCTTGTTGTGAGCAGGAGTGGAGCTGCTGCCCCTGTGCAGGCTGCCCAGCGGAGGTCTTCCTCTTTAGCTGCAGCCTGCCCGGCGGGCTTGCCTGAGGAACAGGAGCATGTGGGAGGCAGGCAGAGAGGGCCAGAAGGCAGACCTGGAATGAGGCGTGAGCAAAGGAAGCAAGGAAGAAGGTGAGGAGAGCAGGAAGCGATAAGCAGGGCCAGAAGGAGGGAAGGAAGCCACTAAGGCTGAGTGGAAGAGAAGGGAATGGTGGAGGTGTGGCAGGGCATCAGGGCATGAGGAAGGGCTTGCAGAAGGCAGGCTGGAGGGAGGGAAGGATGGGTGATAGGACGGAAGGAAGGGTGGAAAGAAGAACAGAATGAAGAATGGAAGGAAGGAGGGAAGCAAGCAAGCAAGGAAGCTAGGAAAAAGCATGAAGGAAGGAAGGTTTTAAAAAGGTTTTGTATGGATTGAGGGAAGGCGGGAGAAGGGGATTAGACGGGCTAAAGACGGGAATGACAGAGAGGAGAAACTGAGAGCAGGAGTACTCTGAATGCTCCTGTGAGCACCCCTGAGCTCGTGTGGGCTCTCTGCCTCAGCTAGGGCATGCACAGCGGTGGCCTTTGTTTAGGTGTGTGAGCCCAGGTGCCAGGGGTCTTCCCCGGCCAGGGCTGCACAGCAGCACAGTGCTGGACTAGTTGCCGAAGGCTGCCGCCTTCTCCCGAGAATCATAACCCTACCAGGGCACTCCTGAGCGCTTTGTGCAATCCCTCCCCCGGCAGTTTGTAATGGCCCTTCTGCTTTCTTTTGCAGGGCAACTGCAAGGACAGCTAGGTGAGTGCTTCCTGGCGTGTGAGAGAGGCTCCTTGTTGCTGGAGGGGAAGGTGGGAATGGGGAGCACTGTGTGTCCGTGGGGCCAGCCCTTGGCCCTGCCAGCCACGAAGGAAGCCTGCTGCTTGCCTCCCAAGCTGTCCCTTGCCCGCCTGCCCTCCGCTGCCGCGATGGTCCTTGCGGGCTGGCGTGAGCAGGCAGCAGGAAAGGAGGAGGGAAGGAAGTGTATGAGGTGGACCGTCAGGGCAGGGCAGGGCAGGGCTGAAGGGTGGAAATGAGGAAGGTAGGATGGAGGGAAGCCATTAAGGTGGTGGATGAATGGAAGGGAGGAAGGAAAGAAGAAATAAAGGATGCAGGAATGAAAGGGGGAGGGAGTTAAGAAAGGAGGGGAAAGGTCAAAGCGGCTTGAAGGAAGGGAGAAAGAGAAGATGGAAGTGAGAAAGCCTAGGAATGAAAGAAGGGAGGCAAGGAGGACGACAGGAATATAAACATTCCTGTGAAGAAAAGTCAGCCCGTGTGAACTCTCTTTGGCTCGGGTGGGGATCCACACACTGTTGTTTGTGTCTCTGTGTGACCCCAACTGCCAAAGGCTTTTCCGAGGCAGGTCTTGGTATCAGCACAGACTTGGCTTATAAGACGGAGGCTGTTGTCTTCTCAGGGGATACAAATGCTTGGCAGAATGCTCCCTTCAGTGCTTCACACGATCCACACACCAGCACTTTGTAACCGCCCGTCTGCTCTCTTTTGCAGGGCAAACTAAAGGACAGCTAGGTGAGTGCTCACTGGCGTGTGAGAGAGGTTCCTTGTTGCTAAAGGGAAATATGGGAATGGGGCGCGCTCTGTGTCCGTGGCTCTAGCCCTTGGCTCTGAAACGCAGGAAGAGAGATGGCTGCTTGCCTCCAAACACGTCCCTTGCCCTCCTGCCCTCCGCTGCCACGGCAGCCCTGGCAAGGTGGACTGAGCAGGCAGCAGTGGCTGGAAGCCATAAGAGCTGCCGTTCTTCAGAAGGCTCTCTCACCAAAACACTGACACCTCTCTCTCTCTCTCTCTCTCTCTCTCTCTCTCTCTCTCTCCTTTCCACTTCCCTTTGCCTTTTACAGACCAACTGCTGAAAGAAAACAGTAAGTGACCTTTGCTTTCTGGTACTTCTTTGGCAACCGTGACCTGCTGAGACCTCCTTGGGGCACCTGCTCATCTCAGGAAAGCCGCCTGGCCTCCTCCAGTTGTGCAGGGACACATGGTGTTGTGATAATCAAGGCCCTGTAGAAAGGGAAGGCCAGGACGTCAAAGGATCTGCTTGGGCCCAAGGCTGAGAGGTTGCTCCTGGAGTCCCCGGGGTGCAGAACGCGGACTGGGAAGAGAGCTGCAATGAGGGGAAGGGAGAAGTCAGCAAAGGCCTGGGTGGGGAGCCGTGGCGGGCTCTGAGCGCAGTGGCCTGTCTTTGCTAAGTGCCTTTTGCCTTCCTTTTGTAGCTCAGGTGAAAGAAGAAAAAGGTAAGTGGTCTGCGCTGCCTGGGACATGGGCCTTGTGGAGAGGTCCCGTGGCGAGAGGGAGTTGCTGGTGTCCAAAGCCGCGGGGCTTCTTGGGGCAGGCAAGGAGCCCCTTGTTGTGAGCAGGAGTGGAGCTGCTGCCCCTGTGCAGGCTGCCCAGCGGAGGTCTTCCTCTTTAGCTGCAGCCTGCCCGGCGGGCTTGCCTGAGGAACAGGAGCATGTGGGAGGCAGGCAGAGAGGGCCAGAAGGCAGACCTGGAATGAGGCGTGAGCAAAGGAAGCAAGGAAGAAGGTGAGGAGAGCAGGAAGCGATAAGCAGGGCCAGAAGGAGGGAAGGAAGCCACTAAGGCTGAGTGGAAGAGAAGGGAATGGTGGAGGTGTGGCAGGGCATCAGGGCATGAGGAAGGGCTTGCAGAAGGCAGGCTGGAGGGAGGGAAGGATGGGTGATAGGACGGAAGGAAGGGTGGAAAGAAGAACAGAATGAAGAATGGAAGGAAGGAGGGAAGCAAGCAAGCAAGGAAGCTAGGAAAAAGCATGAAGGAAGGAAGGTTTTAAAAAGGTTTTGTATGGATTGAGGGAAGGCGGGAGAAGGGGATTAGACGGGCTAAAGACGGGAATGACAGAGAGGAGAAACTGAGAGCAGGAGTACTCTGAATGCTCCTGTGAGCACCCCTGAGCTCGTGTGGGCTCTCTGCCTCAGCTAGGGCATGCACAGCGGTGGCCTTTGTTTAGGTGTGTGAGCCCAGGTGCCAGGGGTCTTCCCCGGCCAGGGCTGCACAGCAGCACAGTGCTGGACTAGTTGCCGAAGGCTGCCGCCTTCTCCCGAGAATCATAACCCTACCAGGGCACTCCTGAGCGCTTTGTGCAATCCCTCCCCCGGCAGTTTGTAATGGCCCTTCTGCTTTCTTTTGCAGGGCAACTGCAAGGACAGCTAGGTGAGTGCTTCCTGGCGTGTGAGAGAGGCTCCTTGTTGCTGGAGGGGAAGGTGGGAATGGGGAGCACTGTGTGTCCGTGGGGCCAGCCCTTGGCCCTGCCAGCCACGAAGGAAGCCTGCTGCTTGCCTCCCAAGCTGTCCCTTGCCCGCCTGCCCTCCGCTGCCGCGATGGTCCTTGCGGGCTGGCGTGAGCAGGCAGCAGGAAAGGAGGAGGGAAGGAAGTGTATGAGGTGGACTGTCAGGGCAGGGCAGGGCAGGGCTGAAGGGTGGAAATGAGGAAGGTAGGATGGAGGGAAGCCATTAAGGTGGTGGATGAATGGAAGGGAGGAAGGAAAGAAGAAATAAAGGATGCAGGAATGAAAGGGGGAGGGAGTTAAGAAAGGAGGGGAAAGGTCAAAGCGGCTTGAAGGAAGGGAGAAAGAGAAGATGGAAGTGAGAAAGCCTAGGAATGAAAGAAGGGAGGCAAGGAGGACGACAGGAATATAAACATTCCTGTGAAGAAAAGTCAGCCCGTGTGAACTCTCTTTGGCTCGGGTGGGGATCCACACACTGTTGTTTGTGTCTCTGTGTGACCCCAACTGCCAAAGGCTTTTCCGAGGCAGGTCTTGGTATCAGCACAGACTTGGCTTATAAGACGGAGGCTGTTGTCTTCTCAGGGGATACAAATGCTTGGCAGAATGCTCCCTTCAGTGCTTCACACGATCCACACACCAGCACTTTGTAACCGCCCGTCTGCTCTCTTTTGCAGGGCAAACTAAAGGACAGCTAGGTGAGTGCTCACTGGCGTGTGAGAGAGGTTCCTTGTTGCTAAAGGGAAATATGGGAATGGGGCGCGCTCTGTGTCCGTGGCTCTAGCCCTTGGCTCTGAAACGCAGGAAGAGAGATGGCTGCTTGCCTCCAAACACGTCCCTTGCCCTCCTGCCCTCCGCTGCCACGGCAGCCCTGGCAAGGTGGACTGAGCAGGCAGCAGTGGCTGGAAGCCATAAGAGCTGCCGTTCTTCAGAAGGCTCTCTCACCAAAACACTGACACCTCTCTCTCTCTCTCTCTCTCTCTCTCTCTCTCTCTCCTTTCCACTTCCCTTTGCCTTTTACAGACCAACTGCTGAAAGAAAACAGTAAGTGACCTTTGCTTTCTGGTACTTCTTTGGCAACCGTGACCTGCTGAGACCTCCTTGGGGCACCTGCTCATCTCAGGAAAGCCGCCTGGCCTCCTCCAGTTGTGCAGGGACACATGGTGTTGTGATAATCAAGGCCCTGTAGAAAGGGAAGGCCAGGACGTCAAAGGATCTGCTTGGGCCCAAGGCTGAGAGGTTGCTCCTGGAGTCCCCGGGGTGCAGAACGCGGACTGGGAAGAGAGCTGCAATGAGGGGAAGGGAGAAGTCAGCAAAGGCCTGGGTGGGGAGCCGTGGCGGGCTCTGAGCGCAGTGGCCTGTCTTTGCTAAGTGCCTTTTGCCTTCCTTTTGTAGCTCAGGTGAAAGAAGAAAAAGGTAAGTGGTCTGCGCTGCCTGGGACATGGGCCTTGTGGAGAGGTCCCGTGGCGAGAGGGAGTTGCTGGTGTCCAAAGCCGCGGGGCTTCTTGGGGCAGGCAAGGAGCCCCTTGTTGTGAGCAGGAGTGGAGCTGCTGCCCCTGTGCAGGCTGCCCAGCGGAGGTCTTCCTCTTTAGCTGCAGCCTGCCCGGCGGGCTTGCCTGAGGAACAGGAGCATGTGGGAGGCAGGCAGAGAGGGCCAGAAGGCAGACCTGGAATGAGGCGTGAGCAAAGGAAGCAAGGAAGAAGGTGAGGAGAGCAGGAAGCGATAAGCAGGGCCAGAAGGAGGGAAGGAAGCCACTAAGGCTGAGTGGAAGAGAAGGGAATGGTGGAGGTGTGGCAGGGCATCAGGGCATGAGGAAGGGCTTGCAGAAGGCAGGCTGGAGGGAGGGAAGGATGGGTGATAGGACGGAAGGAAGGGTGGAAAGAAGAACAGAATGAAGAATGGAAGGAAGGAGGGAAGCAAGCAAGCAAGGAAGCTAGGAAAAAGCATGAAGGAAGGAAGGTTTTAAAAAGGTTTTGTATGGATTGAGGGAAGGCGGGAGAAGGGGATTAGACGGGCTAAAGACGGGAATGACAGAGAGGAGAAACTGAGAGCAGGAGTACTCTGAATGCTCCTGTGAGCACCCCTGAGCTCGTGTGGGCTCTCTGCCTCAGCTAGGGCATGCACAGCGGTGGCCTTTGTTTAGGTGTGTGAGCCCAGGTGCCAGGGGTCTTCCCCGGCCAGGGCTGCACAGCAGCACAGTGCTGGACTAGTTGCCGAAGGCTGCCGCCTTCTCCCGAGAATCATAACCCTACCAGGGCACTCCTGAGCGCTTTGTGCAATCCCTCCCCCGGCAGTTTGTAATGGCCCTTCTGCTTTCTTTTGCAGGGCAACTGCAAGGACAGCTAGGTGAGTGCTTCCTGGCGTGTGAGAGAGGCTCCTTGTTGCTGGAGGGGAAGGTGGGAATGGGGAGCACTGTGTGTCCGTGGGGCCAGCCCTTGGCCCTGCCAGCCACGAAGGAAGCCTGCTGCTTGCCTCCCAAGCTGTCCCTTGCCCGCCTGCCCTCCGCTGCCGCGATGGTCCTTGCGGGCTGGCGTGAGCAGGCAGCAGGAAAGGAGGAGGGAAGGAAGTGTATGAGGTGGACTGTCAGGGCAGGGCAGGGCAGGGCTGAAGGGTGGAAATGAGGAAGGTAGGATGGAGGGAAGCCATTAAGGTGGTGGATGAATGGAAGGGAGGAAGGAAAGAAGAAATAAAGGATGCAGGAATGAAAGGGGGAGGGAGTTAAGAAAGGAGGGGAAAGGTCAAAGCGGCTTGAAGGAAGGGAGAAAGAGAAGATGGAAGTGAGAAAGCCTAGGAATGAAAGAAGGGAGGCAAGGAGGACGACAGGAATATAAACATTCCTGTGAAGAAAAGTCAGCCCGTGTGAACTCTCTTTGGCTCGGGTGGGGATCCACACACTGTTGTTTGTGTCTCTGTGTGACCCCAACTGCCAAAGGCTTTTCCGAGGCAGGTCTTGGTATCAGCACAGACTTGGCTTATAAGACGGAGGCTGTTGTCTTCTCAGGGGATACAAATGCTTGGCAGAATGCTCCCTTCAGTGCTTCACACGATCCACACACCAGCACTTTGTAACCGCCCGTCTGCTTTCTTTTGCAGGGCAAACTAAAGGACAGCTAGGTGAGTGCTCACTGGCGTGTGAGAGAGGTTCCTTGTTGCTAAAGGGAAATATGGGAATGGGGCGCGCTCTGTGTCCGTGGCTCTAGCCCTTGGCTCTGAAACGCAGGAAGAGAGATGGCTGCTTGCCTCCAAACACGTCCCTTGCCCTCCTGCCCTCCGCTGCCACGGCAGCCCTGGCAAGGTGGACTGAGCAGGCAGCAGTGGCTGGAAGCCATAAGAGCTGCCGTTCTTCAGAAGGCTCTCTCACCAAAACACTGACACCTCTCTCTCTCTCTCTCTCTCTCTCTCTCTCTCTCCTTTCCACTTCCCTTTGCCTTTTACAGACCAACTGCTGAAAGAACACGGTAAGTGACCTTTGCTTTCTGGTACTTCTTTGGCAACCGTGACCTGCTGAGACCTCCTTGCGGCACCTGCACAGCTCAGGAAAGCCTCCTGGCCTCCTCCAATTGTGCAGGGACACATGGTGTTGTGATAATCAAGGCCCTGTAGAAAGGGAAGGCCAGGACGTCAAAGGATCTGCTTGGGCCCAAGGCTGAGAGGTTGCTCCTGGAGTCCCCGGGGTGCAGAACGCGGACTGGGAAGAGAGCTGCAATGAGGGGAAGGGAGAAGTCAGCAAAGGCCTGGGTGGGGAGCCGTGGCGGGCTCTGAGCGCAGTGGCCTGTCTTTGCTAAGTGCCTTTTGCCTTCCTTTTGTAGCTCAGGTGAAAGAAGAAAAAGGTAAGTGGTCTGCGCTGCCTGGGACATGGGCCTTGTGGAGAGGTCCCGTGGCGAGAGGGAGTTGCTGGTGTCTGAAGCCGCGGGGCTTCTTGGGGCAGGCAAGGAGCCCCTTGTTGTGAGCAGGAGTGGAGCTGCTGCCCCTGTGCAGGCTGCCCAGCGGAGGTCTTCCTCTTTAGCTGCAGCCTGCCCGGCGGGCTTGCCTGAGGAACAGGAGCATGTGGGAGGCAGGCAGAGAGGGCCAGAAGGCAGACCTGGAATGAGGCGTGAGCAAAGGAAGCAAGGAAGAAGGTGAGGAGAGCAGGAAGCAATAAGCAGGGCCAGAAGGAGGGAAGGAAGCCACTAAGGCTGAGTGGAAGAGAAGGGAATGGTGGAGGTGTGGCAGGGCATCAGGGCATGAGGAAGGGCTTGCAGAAGGCAGGCTGGAGGGAGGGAAGGATGGGTGATAGGACGGAAGGAAGGGTGGAAAGAAGAACAGAATGAAGAATGGAAGGAAGGAGGGAAGCAAGCAAGCAAGGAAGCTAGGAAAAAGCATGAAGGAAGGAAGGTTTTAAAAAGGTTTTGTATGGATTGAGGGAAGGCGGGAGAAGGGGATTAGACGGGCTAAAGACGGGAATGACAGAGAGGAGAAACTGAGAGCAGGAGTACTCTGAATGCTCCTGTGAGCACCCCTGAGCTCGTGTGGGCTCTCTGCCTCAGCTAGGGCATGCACAGCGGTGGCCTTTGTTTAGGTGTGTGAGCCCAGGTGCCAGGGGTCTTCCCCGGCCAGGGCTGCACAGCAGCACAGTGCTGGACTAGTTGCCGAAGGCTGCCGCCTTCTCCCGAGAATCATAACCCTACCAGGGCACTCCTGAGCGCTTTGTGCAATCCCTCCCCCGGCAGTTTGTAATGGCCCTTCTGCTTTCTTTTGCAGGGCAACTGCAAGGACAGCTAGGTGAGTGCTTCCTGGCGTGTGAGAGAGGCTCCTTGTTGCTGGAGGGGAAGGTGGGAATGGGGAGCACTGTGTGTCCGTGGGGCCAGCCCTTGGCCCTGCCAGCCACGAAGGAAGCCTGCTGCTTGCCTCCCAAGCTGTCCCTTGCCCGCCTGCCCTCCGCTGCCGCGATGGTCCTTGCGGGCTGGCGTGAGCAGGCAGCAGGAAAGGAGGAGGGAAGGAAGTGTATGAGGTGGACTGTCAGGGCAGGGCAGGGCAGGGCTGAAGGGTGGAAATGAGGAAGGTAGGATGGAGGGAAGCCATTAAGGTGGTGGATGAATGGAAGGGAGGAAGGAAAGAAGAAATAAAGGATGCAGGAATGAAAGGGGGAGGGAGTTAAGAAAGGAGGGGAAAGGTCAAAGCGGCTTGAAGGAAGGGAGAAAGAGAAGATGGAAGTGAGAAAGCCTAGGAATGAAAGAAGGGAGGCAAGGAGGACGACAGGAATATAAACATTCCTGTGAAGAAAAGTCAGCCCGTGTGAACTCTCTTTGGCTCGGGTGGGGATCCACACACTGTTGTTTGTGTCTCTGTGTGACCCCAACTGCCAAAGGCTTTTCCGAGGCAGGTCTTGGTATCAGCACAGACTTGGCTTATAAGACGGAGGCTGTTGTCTTCTCAGGGGATACAAATGCTTGGCAGAATGCTCCCTTCAGTGCTTCACACGATCCACACACCAGCACTTTGTAACCGCCCGTCTGCTTTCTTTTGCAGGGCAAACTAAAGGACAGCTAGGTGAGTGCTCACTGGCGTGTGAGAGAGGTTCCTTGTTGCTAAAGGGAAATATGGGAATGGGGCGCGCTCTGTGTCCGTGGCTCTAGCCCTTGGCTCTGAAACGCAGGAAGAGAGATGGCTGCTTGCCTCCAAACACGTCCCTTGCCCTCCTGCCCTCCGCTGCCACGGCAGCCCTGGCAAGGTGGACTGAGCAGGCAGCAGTGGCTGGAAGCCATAAGAGCTGCCGTTCTTCAGAAGGCTCTCTCACCAAAACACTGACACCTCTCTCTCTCTCTCTCTCTCTCTCTCTCTCTCTCTCTCTCCTTTCCACTTCCCTTTGCCTTTTACAGACCAACTGCTGAAAGAACACGGTAAGTGACCTTTGCTTTCTGGTACTTCTTTGGCAACCGTGACCTGCTGAGACCTCCTTGCGGCACCTGCACAGCTCAGGAAAGCCTCCTGGCCTCCTCCAATTGTGCAGGGACACATGGTGTTGTGATAATCAAGGCCCTGTAGAAAGGGAAGGCCAGGACGTCAAAGGATCTGCTTGGGCCCAAGGCTGAGAGGTTGCTCCTGGAGTCCCCGGGGTGCAGAACGCGGACTGGGAAGAGAGCTGCAATGAGGGGAAGGGAGAAGTCAGCAAAGGCCTGGGTGGGGAGCCGTGGCGGGCTCTGAGCGCAGTGGCCTGTCTTTGCTAAGTGCCTTTTGCCTTCCTTTTGTAGCTCAGGTGAAAGAAGAAAAAGGTAAGTGGTCTGCGCTGCCTGGGACATGGGCCTTGTGGAGAGGTCCCGTGGCGAGAGGGAGTTGCTGGTGTCTGAAGCCGCGGGGCTTCTTGGGGCAGGCAAGGAGCCCCTTGTTGTGAGCAGGAGTGGAGCTGCTGCCCCTGTGCAGGCTGCCCAGCGGAGGTCTTCCTCTTTAGCTGCAGCCTGCCCGGCGGGCTTGCCTGAGGAACAGGAGCATGTGGGAGGCAGGCAGAGAGGGCCAGAAGGCAGACCTGGAATGAGGCGTGAGCAAAGGAAGCAAGGAAGAAGGTGAGGAGAGCAGGAAGCGATAAGCAGGGCCAGAAGGAGGGAAGGAAGCCACTAAGGCTGAGTGGAAGAGAAGGGAATGGTGGAGGTGTGGCAGGGCATCAGGGCATGAGGAAGGGCTTGCAGAAGGCAGGCTGGAGGGAGGGAAGGATGGGTGATAGGACGGAAGGAAGGGTGGAAAGAAGAACAGAATGAAGAATGGAAGGAAGGAGGGAAGCAAGCAAGCAAGGAAGCTAGGAAAAAGCATGAAGGAAGGAAGGTTTTAAAAAGGTTTTGTATGGATTGAGGGAAGGCGGGAGAAGGGGATTAGACGGGCTAAAGACGGGAATGACAGAGAGGAGAAACTGAGAGCAGGAGTACTCTGAATGCTCCTGTGAGCACCCCTGAGCTCGTGTGGGCTCTCTGCCTCAGCTAGGGCATGCACAGCGGTGGCCTTTGTTTAGGTGTGTGAGCCCAGGTGCCAGGGGTCTTCCCCGGCCAGGGCTGCACAGCAGCACAGTGCTGGACTAGTTGCCGAAGGCTGCCGCCTTCTCCCGAGAATCATAACCCTACCAGGGCACTCCTGAGCGCTTTGTGCAATCCCTCCCCCGGCAGTTTGTAATGGCCCTTCTGCTTTCTTTTGCAGGGCAACTGCAAGGACAGCTAGGTGAGTGCTTCCTGGCGTGTGAGAGAGGCTCCTTGTTGCTGGAGGGGAAGGTGGGAATGGGGAGCACTGTGTGTCCGTGGGGCCAGCCCTTGGCCCTGCCAGCCACGAAGGAAGCCTGCTGCTTGCCTCCCAAGCTGTCCCTTGCCCGCCTGCCCTCCGCTGCCGCGATGGTCCTTGCGGGCTGGCGTGAGCAGGCAGCAGGAAAGGAGGAGGGAAGGAAGTGTATGAGGTGGACTGTCAGGGCAGGGCTGAAGGGTGGAAATGAGGAAGGTAGGATGGAGGGAAGCCATTAAGGTGGTGGATGAATGGAAGGGAGGAAGGAAAGAAGAAATAAAGGATGCAGGAATGAAAGGGGGAGGGAGTTAAGAAAGGAGGGGAAAGGTCAAAGCGGCTTGAAGGAAGGGAGAAAGAGAAGATGGAAGTGAGAAAGCCTAGGAATGAAAGAAGGGAGGCAAGGAGGACGACAGGAATATAAACATTCCTGTGAAGAAAAGTCAGCCCGTGTGAACTCTCTTTGGCTCGGGTGGGGATCCACACACTGTTGTTTGTGTCTCTGTGTGACCCCAACTGCCAAAGGCTTTTCCGAGGCAGGTCTTGGTATCAGCACAGACTTGGCTTATAAGACGGAGGCTGTTGTCTTCTCAGGGGATACAAATGCTTGGCAGAATGCTCCCTTCAGTGCTTCACACGATCCACACACCAGCACTTTGTAACCGCCCGTCTGCTCTCTTTTGCAGGGCAAACTAAAGGACAGCTAGGTGAGTGCTCACTGGCGTGTGAGAGAGGTTCCTTGTTGCTAAAGGGAAATATGGGAATGGGGCGCGCTCTGTGTCCGTGGCTCTAGCCCTTGGCTCTGAAACGCAGGAAGAGAGATGGCTGCTTGCCTCCAAACACGTCCCTTGCCCTCCTGCCCTCCGCTGCCACGGCAGCCCTGGCAAGGTGGACTGAGCAGGCAGCAGTGGCTGGAAGCCATAAGAGCTGCCGTTCTTCAGAAGGCTCTCTCACCAAAACACTGACACCTCTCTCTCTCTCTTTCTCTCTCTCTCTCTCTCTCTCTCTCCTTTCCACTTCCCTTTGCCTTTTACAGACCAACTGCTGAAAGAACACGGTAAGTGACCTTTGCTTTCTGGTACTTCTTTGGCAACCGTGACCTGCTGAGACCTCCTTGGGGCACCTGCTCATCTCAGGAAAGCCGCCTGGCCTCCTCCAGTTGTGCAGGGACACATGGTGTTGTGATAATCAAGGCCCTGTAGAAAGGGAAGGCCAGGACGTCAAAGGATCTGCTTGGGCCCAAGGCTGAGAGGTTGCTCCTGGAGTCCCCGGGGTGCAGAACGCGGACTGGGAAGAGAGCTGCAATGAGGGGAAGGGAGAAGTCAGCAAAGGCCTGGGTGGGGAGCCGTGGCGGGCTCTGAGCGCAGTGGCCTGTCTTTGCTAAGTGCCTTTTGCCTTCCTTTTGTAGCTCAGGTGAAAGAAGAAAAAGGTAAGTGGTCTGCGCTGCCTGGGACATGGGCCTTGTGGAGAGGTCCCGTGGCGAGAGGGAGTTGCTGGTGTCTGAAGCCGCGGGGCTTCTTGGGGCAGGCAAGGAGCCCCTTGTTGTGAGCAGGAGTGGAGCTGCTGCCCCTGTGCAGGCTGCCCAGCGGAGGTCTTCCTCTTTAGCTGCAGCCTGCCCGGCGGGCTTGCCTAAGGAACAGGAGCATGTGGGAGGCAGGCAGAGAGGGCCAGAAGGCAGACCTGGAATGAGGCGTGAGCAAAGGAAGCAAGGAAGAAGGTGAGGAGAGCAGGAAGCGATAAGCAGGGCCAGAAGGAGGGAAGGAAGCCACTAAGGCTGAGTGGAAGAGAAGGGAATGGTGGAGGTGTGGCAGGGCATCAGGGCATGAGGAAGGGCTTGCAGAAGGCAGGCTGGAGGGAGGGAAGGATGGGTGATAGGACGGAAGGAAGGGTGGAAAGAAGAACAGAATGAAGAATGGAAGGAAGGAGGGAAGCAAGCAAGCAAGGAAGCTAGGAAAAAGCATGAAGGAAGGAAGGTTTTAAAAAGGTTTTGTATGGATTGAGGGAAGGCGGGAGAAGGGGATTAGACGGGCTAAAGACGGGAATGACAGAGAGGAGAAACTGAGAGCAGGAGTACTCTGAATGCTCCTGTGAGCACCCCTGAGCTCGTGTGGGCTCTCTGCCTCAGCTAGGGCATGCACAGCGGTGGCCTTTGTTTAGGTGTGTGAGCCCAGGTGCCAGGGGTCTTCCCCGGCCAGGGCTGCACAGCAGCACAGTGCTGGACTAGTTGCCGAAGGCTGCCGCCTTCTCCCGAGAATCATAACCCTACCAGGGCACTCCTGAGCGCTTTGTGCAATCCCTCCCCCGGCAGTTTGTAATGGCCCTTCTGCTTTCTTTTGCAGGGCAACTGCAAGGACAGCTAGGTGAGTGCTTCCTGGCGTGTGAGAGAGGCTCCTTGTTGCTGGAGGGGAAGGTGGGAATGGGGAGCACTGTGTGTCCGTGGGGCCAGCCCTTGGCCCTGCCAGCCACGAAGGAAGCCTGCTGCTTGCCTCCCAAGCTGTCCCTTGCCCGCCTGCCCTCCGCTGCCGCGATGGTCCTTGCGGGCTGGCGTGAGCAGGCAGCAGGAAAGGAGGAGGGAAGGAAGTGTATGAGGTGGACTGTCAGGGCAGGGCAGGGCAGGGCTGAAGGGTGGAAATGAGGAAGGTAGGATGGAGGGAAGCCATTAAGGTGGTGGATGAATGGAAGGGAGGAAGGAAAGAAGAAATAAAGGATGCAGGAATGAAAGGGGGAGGGAGTTAAGAAAGGAGGGGAAAGGTCAAAGCGGCTTGAAGGAAGGGAGAAAGAGAAGATGGAAGTGAGAAAGCCTAGGAATGAAAGAAGGGAGGCAAGGAGGACGACAGGAATATAAACATTCCTGTGAAGAAAAGTCAGCCCGTGTGAACTCTCTTTGGCTCGGGTGGGGATCCACACACTGTTGTTTGTGTCTCTGTGTGACCCCAACTGCCAAAGGCTTTTCCGAGGCAGGTCTTGGTATCAGCACAGACTTGGCTTATAAGACGGAGGCTGTTGTCTTCTCAGGGGATACAAATGCTTGGCAGAATGCTCCCTTCAGTGCTTCACACGATCCACACACCAGCACTTTGTAACCGCCCGTCTGCTTTCTTTTGCAGGGCAAACTAAAGGACAGCTAGGTGAGTGCTCACTGGCGTGTGAGAGAGGTTCCTTGTTGCTAAAGGGAAATATGGGAATGGGGCGCGCTCTGTGTCCGTGGCTCTAGCCCTTGGCTCTGAAACGCAGGAAGAGAGATGGCTGCTTGCCTCCAAACACGTCCCTTGCCCTCCTGCCCTCCGCTGCCACGGCAGCCCTGGCAAGGTGGACTGAGCAGGCAGCAGTGGCTGGAAGCCATAAGAGCTGCCGTTCTTCAGAAGGCTCTCTCACCAAAACACTGACACCTCTCTCTCTCTCTCTCTCTCTCTCTCTCTCTCTCTCTCTCCTTTCCACTTCCCTTTGCCTTTTACAGACCAACTGCTGAAAGAACACGGTAAGTGACCTTTGCTTTCTGGTACTTCTTTGGCAACCGTGACCTGCTGAGACCTCCTTGCGGCACCTGCACAGCTCAGGAAAGCCTCCTGGCCTCCTCCAATTGTGCAGGGACACATGGTGTTGTGATAATCAAGGCCCTGTAGAAAGGGAA
Organism: Apteryx mantelli; assembly: GCF_036417845.1. Taxonomy (NCBI): domain Eukaryota; kingdom Metazoa; phylum Chordata; class Aves; order Apterygiformes; family Apterygidae; genus Apteryx; species Apteryx mantelli. The sequence continues at coordinate 1,197,379 of NC_090011.1, forward strand.
GGCCAGGACGTCAAAGGATCTGCTTGGGCCCAAGGCTGAGAGGTTGCTCCTGGAGTCCCCGGGGTGCAGAACGCGGACTGGGAAGAGAGCTGCAATGAGGGGAAGGGAGAAGTCAGCAAAGGCCTGGGTGGGGAGCCGTGGCGGGCTCTGAGCGCAGTGGCCTGTCTTTGCTAAGTGCCTTTTGCCTTCCTTTTGTAGCTCAGGTGAAAGAAGAAAAAGGTAAGTGGTCTGCGCTGCCTGGGACATGGGCCTTGTGGAGAGGTCCCGTGGCGAGAGGGAGTTGCTGGTGTCTGAAGCCGCGGGGCTTCTTGGGGCAGGCAAGGAGCCCCTTGTTGTGAGCAGGAGTGGAGCTGCTGCCCCTGTGCAGGCTGCCCAGCGGAGGTCTTCCTCTTTAGCTGCAGCCTGCCCGGCGGGCTTGCCTGAGGAACAGGAGCATGTGGGAGGCAGGCAGAGAGGGCCAGAAGGCAGACCTGGAATGAGGCGTGAGCAAAGGAAGCAAGGAAGAAGGTGAGGAGAGCAGGAAGCGATAAGCAGGGCCAGAAGGAGGGAAGGAAGCCACTAAGGCTGAGTGGAAGAGAAGGGAATGGTGGAGGTGTGGCAGGGCATCAGGGCATGAGGAAGGGCTTGCAGAAGGCAGGCTGGAGGGAGGGAAGGATGGGTGATAGGACGGAAGGAAGGGTGGAAAGAAGAACAGAATGAAGAATGGAAGGAAGGAGGGAAGCAAGCAAGCAAGGAAGCTAGGAAAAAGCATGAAGGAAGGAAGGTTTTAAAAAGGTTTTGTATGGATTGAGGGAAGGCGGGAGAAGGGGATTAGACGGGCTAAAGACGGGAATGACAGAGAGGAGAAACTGAGAGCAGGAGTACTCTGAATGCTCCTGTGAGCACCCCTGAGCTCGTGTGGGCTCTCTGCCTCAGCTAGGGCATGCACAGCGGTGGCCTTTGTTTAGGTGTGTGAGCCCAGGTGCCAGGGGTCTTCCCCGGCCAGGGCTGCACAGCAGCACAGTGCTGGACTAGTTGCCGAAGGCTGCCGCCTTCTCCCGAGAATCATAACCCTACCAGGGCACTCCTGAGCGCTTTGTGCAATCCCTCCCCCGGCAGTTTGTAATGGCCCTTCTGCTTTCTTTTGCAGGGCAACTGCAAGGACAGCTAGGTGAGTGCTTCCTGGCGTGTGAGAGAGGCTCCTTGTTGCTGGAGGGGAAGGTGGGAATGGGGAGCACTGTGTGTCCGTGGGGCCAGCCCTTGGCCCTGCCAGCCACGAAGGAAGCCTGCTGCTTGCCTCCCAAGCTGTCCCTTGCCCGCCTGCCCTCCGCTGCCGCGATGGTCCTTGCGGGCTGGCGTGAGCAGGCAGCAGGAAAGGAGGAGGGAAGGAAGTGTATGAGGTGGACTGTCAGGGCAGGGCTGAAGGGTGGAAATGAGGAAGGTAGGATGGAGGGAAGCCATTAAGGTGGTGGATGAATGGAAGGGAGGAAGGAAAGAAGAAATAAAGGATGCAGGAATGAAAGGGGGAGGGAGTTAAGAAAGGAGGGGAAAGGTCAAAGCGGCTTGAAGGAAGGGAGAAAGAGAAGATGGAAGTGAGAAAGCCTAGGAATGAAAGAAGGGAGGCAAGGAGGACGACAGGAATATAAACATTCCTGTGAAGAAAAGTCAGCCCGTGTGAACTCTCTTTGGCTCGGGTGGGGATCCACACACTGTTGTTTGTGTCTCTGTGTGACCCCAACTGCCAAAGGCTTTTCCGAGGCAGGTCTTGGTATCAGCACAGACTTGGCTTATAAGACGGAGGCTGTTGTCTTCTCAGGGGATACAAATGCTTGGCAGAATGCTCCCTTCAGTGCTTCACACGATCCACACACCAGCACTTTGTAACCGCCCGTCTGCTCTCTTTTGCAGGGCAAACTAAAGGACAGCTAGGTGAGTGCTCACTGGCGTGTGAGAGAGGTTCCTTGTTGCTAAAGGGAAATATGGGAATGGGGCGCGCTCTGTGTCCGTGGCTCTAGCCCTTGGCTCTGAAACGCAGGAAGAGAGATGGCTGCTTGCCTCCAAACACGTCCCTTGCCCTCCTGCCCTCCGCTGCCACGGCAGCCCTGGCAAGGTGGACTGAGCAGGCAGCAGTGGCTGGAAGCCATAAGAGCTGCCGTTCTTCAGAAGGCTCTCTCACCAAAACACTGACACCTCTCTCTCTCTCTTTCTCTCTCTCTCTCTCTCTCTCTCTCCTTTCCACTTCCCTTTGCCTTTTACAGACCAACTGCTGAAAGAACACGGTAAGTGACCTTTGCTTTCTGGTACTTCTTTGGCAACCGTGACCTGCTGAGACCTCCTTGGGGCACCTGCTCATCTCAGGAAAGCCGCCTGGCCTCCTCCAGTTGTGCAGGGACACATGGTGTTGTGATAATCAAGGCCCTGTAGAAAGGGAAGGCCAGGACGTCAAAGGATCTGCTTGGGCCCAAGGCTGAGAGGTTGCTCCTGGAGTCCCCGGGGTGCAGAACGCGGACTGGGAAGAGAGCTGCAATGAGGGGAAGGGAGAAGTCAGCAAAGGCCTGGGTGGGGAGCCGTGGCGGGCTCTGAGCGCAGTGGCCTGTCTTTGCTAAGTGCCTTTTGCCTTCCTTTTGTAGCTCAGGTGAAAGAAGAAAAAGGTAAGTGGTCTGCGCTGCCTGGGACATGGGCCTTGTGGAGAGGTCCCGTGGCGAGAGGGAGTTGCTGGTGTCTGAAGCCGCGGGGCTTCTTGGGGCAGGCAAGGAGCCCCTTGTTGTGAGCAGGAGTGGAGCTGCTGCCCCTGTGCAGGCTGCCCAGCGGAGGTCTTCCTCTTTAGCTGCAGCCTGCCCGGCGGGCTTGCCTGAGGAACAGGAGCATGTGGGAGGCAGGCAGAGAGGGCCAGAAGGCAGACCTGGAATGAGGCGTGAGCAAAGGAAGCAAGGAAGAAGGTGAGGAGAGCAGGAAGCGATAAGCAGGGCCAGAAGGAGGGAAGGAAGCCACTAAGGCTGAGTGGAAGAGAAGGGAATGGTGGAGGTGTGGCAGGGCATCAGGGCATGAGGAAGGGCTTGCAGAAGGCAGGCTGGAGGGAGGGAAGGATGGGTGATAGGACGGAAGGAAGGGTGGAAAGAAGAACAGAATGAAGAATGGAAGGAAGGAGGGAAGCAAGCAAGCAAGGAAGCTAGGAAAAAGCATGAAGGAAGGAAGGTTTTAAAAAGGTTTTGTATGGATTGAGGGAAGGCGGGAGAAGGGGATTAGACGGGCTAAAGACGGGAATGACAGAGAGGAGAAACTGAGAGCAGGAGTACTCTGAATGCTCCTGTGAGCACCCCTGAGCTCGTGTGGGCTCTCTGCCTCAGCTAGGGCATGCACAGCGGTGGCCTTTGTTTAGGTGTGTGAGCCCAGGTGCCAGGGGTCTTCCCCGGCCAGGGCTGCACAGCAGCACAGTGCTGGACTAGTTGCCGAAGGCTGCCGCCTTCTCCCGAGAATCATAACCCTACCAGGGCACTCCTGAGCGCTTTGTGCAATCCCTCCCCCGGCAGTTTGTAATGGCCCTTCTGCTTTCTTTTGCAGGGCAACTGCAAGGACAGCTAGGTGAGTGCTTCCTGGCGTGTGAGAGAGGCTCCTTGTTGCTGGAGGGGAAGGTGGGAATGGGGAGCACTGTGTGTCCGTGGGGCCAGCCCTTGGCCCTGCCAGCCACGAAGGAAGCCTGCTGCTTGCCTCCCAAGCTGTCCCTTGCCCGCCTGCCCTCCGCTGCCGCGATGGTCCTTGCGGGCTGGCGTGAGCAGGCAGCAGGAAAGGAGGAGGGAAGGAAGTGTATGAGGTGGACTGTCAGGGCAGGGCTGAAGGGTGGAAATGAGGAAGGTAGGATGGAGGGAAGCCATTAAGGTGGTGGATGAATGGAAGGGAGGAAGGAAAGAAGAAATAAAGGATGCAGGAATGAAAGGGGGAGGGAGTTAAGAAAGGAGGGGAAAGGTCAAAGCGGCTTGAAGGAAGGGAGAAAGAGAAGATGGAAGTGAGAAAGCCTAGGAATGAAAGAAGGGAGGCAAGGAGGACGACAGGAATATAAACATTCCTGTGAAGAAAAGTCAGCCCGTGTGAACTCTCTTTGGCTCGGGTGGGGATCCACACACTGTTGTTTGTGTCTCTGTGTGACCCCAACTGCCAAAGGCTTTTCCGAGGCAGGTCTTGGTATCAGCACAGACTTGGCTTATAAGACGGAGGCTGTTGTCTTCTCAGGGGATACAAATGCTTGGCAGAATGCTCCCTTCAGTGCTTCACACGATCCACACACCAGCACTTTGTAACCGCCCGTCTGCTCTCTTTTGCAGGGCAAACTAAAGGACAGCTAGGTGAGTGCTCACTGGCGTGTGAGAGAGGTTCCTTGTTGCTAAAGGGAAATATGGGAATGGGGCGCGCTCTGTGTCCGTGGCTCTAGCCCTTGGCTCTGAAACGCAGGAAGAGAGATGGCTGCTTGCCTCCAAACACGTCCCTTGCCCTCCTGCCCTCCGCTGCCACGGCAGCCCTGGCAAGGTGGACTGAGCAGGCAGCAGTGGCTGGAAGCCATAAGAGCTGCCGTTCTTCAGAAGGCTCTCTCACCAAAACACTGACACCTCTCTCTCTCTCTTTCTCTCTCTCTCTCTCTCTCTCTCTCCTTTCCACTTCCCTTTGCCTTTTACAGACCAACTGCTGAAAGAACACGGTAAGTGACCTTTGCTTTCTGGTACTTCTTTGGCAACCGTGACCTGCTGAGACCTCCTTGGGGCACCTGCTCATCTCAGGAAAGCCGCCTGGCCTCCTCCAGTTGTGCAGGGACAGATGGTGTTGTGATAATCAAGGCCCTGTAGAAAGGGAAGGCCAGGACGTCAAAGGATCTGCTTGGGCCCAAGGCTGAGAGGTTGCTCCTGGAGTCCCCGGGGTGCAGAACGCGGACTGGGAAGAGAGCTGCAATGAGGGGAAGGGAGAAGTCAGCAAAGGCCTGGGTGGGGAGCCGTGGCGGGCTCTGAGCGCAGTGGCCTGTCTTTGCTAAGTGCCTTTTGCCTTCCTTTTGTAGCTCAGGTGAAAGAAGAAAAAGGTAAGTGGTCTGCGCTGCCTGGGACATGGGCCTTGTGGAGAGGTCCCGTGGCGAGAGGGAGTTGCTGGTGTCTGAAGCCGCGGGGCTTCTTGGGGCAGGCAAGGAGCCCCTTGTTGTGAGCAGGAGTGGAGCTGCTGCCCCTGTGCAGGCTGCCCAGCGGAGGTCTTCCTCTTTAGCTGCAGCCTGCCCGGCGGGCTTGCCTGAGGAACAGGAGCATGTGGGAGGCAGGCAGAGAGGGCCAGAAGGCAGACCTGGAATGAGGCGTGAGCAAAGGAAGCAAGGAAGAAGGTGAGGAGAGCAGGAAGCGATAAGCAGGGCCAGAAGGAGGGAAGGAAGCCACTAAGGCTGAGTGGAAGAGAAGGGAATGGTGGAGGTGTGGCAGGGCATCAGGGCATGAGGAAGGGCTTGCAGAAGGCAGGCTGGAGGGAGGGAAGGATGGGTGATAGGACGGAAGGAAGGGTGGAAAGAAGAACAGAATGAAGAATGGAAGGAAGGAGGGAAGCAAGCAAGCAAGGAAGCTAGGAAAAAGCATGAAGGAAGGAAGGTTTTAAAAAGGTTTTGTATGGATTGAGGGAAGGCGGGAGAAGGGGATTAGACGGGCTAAAGACGGGAATGACAGAGAGGAGAAACTGAGAGCAGGAGTACTCTGAATGCTCCTGTGAGCACCCCTGAGCTCGTGTGGGCTCTCTGCCTCAGCTAGGGCATGCACAGCGGTGGCCTTTGTTTAGGTGTGTGAGCCCAGGTGCCAGGGGTCTTCCCCGGCCAGGGCTGCACAGCAGCACAGTGCTGGACTAGTTGCCGAAGGCTGCCGCCTTCTCCCGAGAATCATAACCCTACCAGGGCACTCCTGAGCGCTTTGTGCAATCCCTCCCCCGGCAGTTTGTAATGGCCCTTCTGCTTTCTTTTGCAGGGCAACTGCAAGGACAGCTAGGTGAGTGCTTCCTGGCGTGTGAGAGAGGCTCCTTGTTGCTGGAGGGGAAGGTGGGAATGGGGAGCACTGTGTGTCCGTGGGGCCAGCCCTTGGCCCTGCCAGCCACGAAGGAAGCCTGCTGCTTGCCTCCCAAGCTGTCCCTTGCCCGCCTGCCCTCCGCTGCCGCGATGGTCCTTGCGGGCTGGCGTGAGCAGGCAGCAGGAAAGGAGGAGGGAAGGAAGTGTATGAGGTGGACTGTCAGGGCAGGGCTGAAGGGTGGAAATGAGGAAGGTAGGATGGAGGGAAGCCATTAAGGTGGTGGATGAATGGAAGGGAGGAAGGAAAGAAGAAATAAAGGATGCAGGAATGAAAGGGGGAGGGAGTTAAGAAAGGAGGGGAAAGGTCAAAGCGGCTTGAAGGAAGGGAGAAAGAGAAGATGGAAGTGAGAAAGCCTAGGAATGAAAGAAGGGAGGCAAGGAGGACGACAGGAATATAAACATTCCTGTGAAGAAAAGTCAGCCCGTGTGAACTCTCTTTGGCTCGGGTGGGGATCCACACACTGTTGTTTGTGTCTCTGTGTGACCCCAACTGCCAAAGGCTTTTCCGAGGCAGGTCTTGGTATCAGCACAGACTTGGCTTATAAGACGGAGGCTGTTGTCTTCTCAGGGGATACAAATGCTTGGCAGAATGCTCCCTTCAGTGCTTCACACGATCCACACACCAGCACTTTGTAACCGCCCGTCTGCTCTCTTTTGCAGGGCAAACTAAAGGACAGCTAGGTGAGTGCTCACTGGCGTGTGAGAGAGGTTCCTTGTTGCTAAAGGGAAATATGGGAATGGGGCGCGCTCTGTGTCCGTGGCTCTAGCCCTTGGCTCTGAAACGCAGGAAGAGAGATGGCTGCTTGCCTCCAAACACGTCCCTTGCCCTCCTGCCCTCCGCTGCCACGGCAGCCCTGGCAAGGTGGACTGAGCAGGCAGCAGTGGCTGGAAGCCATAAGAGCTGCCGTTCTTCAGAAGGCTCTCTCACCAAAACACTGACACCTCTCTCTCTCTCTCTCTCTCTCTCTCTCTCTCCTTTCCACTTCCCTTTGCCTTTTACAGACCAACTGCTGAAAGAAAACGGTAAGTGACCTTTGCTTTCTGGTACTTCTTTGGCAACCGTGACCTGCTGAGACCTCCTTGGGGCACCTGCTCATCTCAGGAAAGCCGCCTGGCCTCCTCCAGTTGTGCAGGGACACATGGTGTTGTGATAATCAAGGCCCTGTAGAAAGGGAAGGCCAGGACGTCAAAGGATCTGCTTGGGCCCAAGGCTGAGAGGTTGCTCCTGGAGTCCCCGGGGTGCAGAACGCGGACTGGGAAGAGAGCTGCAATGAGGGGAAGGGAGAAGTCAGCAAAGGCCTGGGTGGGGAGCCGTGGCGGGCTCTGAGCGCAGTGGCCTGTCTTTGCTAAGTGCCTTTTGCCTTCCTTTTGTAGCTCAGGTGAAAGAAGAAAAAGGTAAGTGGTCTGCGCTGCCTGGGACATGGGCCTTGTGGAGAGGTCCCGTGGCGAGAGGGAGTTGCTGGTGTCCAAAGCCGCGGGGCTTCTTGGGGCAGGCAAGGAGCCCCTTGTTGTGAGCAGGAGTGGAGCTGCTGCCCCTGTGCAGGCTGCCCAGCGGAGGTCTTCCTCTTTAGCTGCAGCCTGCCCGGCGGGCTTGCCTGAGGAACAGGAGCATGTGGGAGGCAGGCAGAGAGGGCCAGAAGGCAGACCTGGAATGAGGCGTGAGCAAAGGAAGCAAGGAAGAAGGTGAGGAGAGCAGGAAGCGATAAGCAGGGCCAGAAGGAGGGAAGGAAGCCACTAAGGCTGAGTGGAAGAGAAGGGAATGGTGGAGGTGTGGCAGGGCATCAGGGCATGAGGAAGGGCTTGCAGAAGGCAGGCTGGAGGGAGGGAAGGATGGGTGATAGGACGGAAGGAAGGGTGGAAAGAAGAACAGAATGAAGAATGGAAGGAAGGAGGGAAGCAAGCAAGCAAGGAAGCTAGGAAAAAGCATGAAGGAAGGAAGGTTTTAAAAAGGTTTTGTATGGATTGAGGGAAGGCGGGAGAAGGGGATTAGACGGGCTAAAGACGGGAATGACAGAGAGGAGAAACTGAGAGCAGGAGTACTCTGAATGCTCCTGTGAGCACCCCTGAGCTCGTGTGGGCTCTCTGCCTCAGCTAGGGCATGCACAGCGGTGGCCTTTGTTTAGCTGTGTGAGCCCAGGTGCCAGGGGTCTTCCCCGGCCAGGGCTGCACAGCAGCACAGTGCTGGACTAGTTGCCGAAGGCTGCCGCCTTCTCCCGAGAATCATAACCCTACCAGGGCACTCCTGAGCGCTTTGTGCAATCCCTCCCCCGGCAGTTTGTAATGGCCCTTCTGCTTTCTTTTGCAGGGCAACTGCAAGGACAGCTAGGTGAGTGCTTCCTGGCGTGTGAGAGAGGCTCCTTGTTGCTGGAGGGGAAGGTGGGAATGGGGAGCACTGTGTGTCCGTGGGGCCAGCCCTTGGCCCTGCCAGCCACGAAGGAAGCCTGCTGCTTGCCTCCCAAGCTGTCCCTTGCCCGCCTGCCCTCCGCTGCCGCGATGGTCCTTGCGGGCTGGCGTGAGCAGGCAGCAGGAAAGGAGGAGGGAAGGAAGTGTATGAGGTGGACTGTCAGGGCAGGGCAGGGCAGGGCTGAAGGGTGGAAATGAGGAAGGTAGGATGGAGGGAAGCCATTAAGGTGGTGGATGAATGGAAGGGAGGAAGGAAAGAAGAAATAAAGGATGCAGGAATGAAAGGGGGAGGGAGTTAAGAAAGGAGGGGAAAGGTCAAAGCGGCTTGAAGGAAGGGAGAAAGAGAAGATGGAAGTGAGAAAGCCTAGGAATGAAAGAAGGGAGGCAAGGAGGACGACAGGAATATAAACATTCCTGTGAAGAAAAGTCAGCCCGTGTGAACTCTCTTTGGCTCGGGTGGGGATCCACACACTGTTGTTTGTGTCTCTGTGTGACCCCAACTGCCAAAGGCTTTTCCGAGGCAGGTCTTGGTATCAGCACAGACTTGGCTTATAAGACGGAGGCTGTTGTCTTCTCAGGGGATACAAATGCTTGGCAGAATGCTCCCTTCAGTGCTTCACACGATCCACACACCAGCACTTTGTAACCGCCCGTCTGCTCTCTTTTGCAGGGCAAACTAAAGGACAGCTAGGTGAGTGCTCACTGGCGTGTGAGAGAGGTTCCTTGTTGCTAAAGGGAAATATGGGAATGGGGCGCGCTCTGTGTCCGTGGCTCTAGCCCTTGGCTCTGAAACGCAGGAAGAGAGATGGCTGCTTGCCTCCAAACACGTCCCTTGCCCTCCTGCCCTCCGCTGCCACGGCAGCCCTGGCAAGGTGGACTGAGCAGGCAGCAGTGGCTGGAAGCCATAAGAGCTGCCGTTCTTCAGAAGGCTCTCTCACCAAAACACTGACACCTCTCTCTCTCTCTTTCTCTCTCTCTCTCTCTCTCCTTTCCACTTCCCTTTGCCTTTTACAGACCAACTGCTGAAAGAACACGGTAAGTGACCTTTGCTTTCTGGTACTTCTTTGGCAACCGTGACCTGCTGAGACCTCCTTGGGGCACCTGCTCATCTCAGGAAAGCCGCCTGGCCTCCTCCAGTTGTGCAGGGACACATGGTGTTGTGATAATCAAGGCCCTGTAGAAAGGGAAGGCCAGGACGTCAAAGGATCTGCTTGGGCCCAAGGCTGAGAGGTTGCTCCTGGAGTCCCCGGGGTGCAGAACGCGGACTGGGAAGAGAGCTGCAATGAGGGGAAGGGAGAAGTCAGCAAAGGCCTGGGTGGGGAGCCGTGGCGGGCTCTGAGCGCAGTGGCCTGTCTTTGCTAAGTGCCTTTGCCTTCCTTTTGTAGCTCAGGTGAAAGAAGAAAAAGGTAAGTGGTCTGCGCTGCCTGGGACATGGGCCTTGTGGAGAGGTCCCGTGGCGAGAGGGAGTTGCTGGTGTCTGAAGCCGCGGGGCTTCTTGGGGCAGGCAAGGAGCCCCTTGTTGTGAGCAGGAGTGGAGCTGCTGCCCCTGTGCAGGCTGCCCAGCGGAGGTCTTCCTCTTTAGCTGCAGCCTGCCCGGCGGGCTTGCCTGAGGAACAGGAGCATGTGGGAGGCAGGCAGAGAGGGCCAGAAGGCAGACCTGGAATGAGGCGTGAGCAAAGGAAGCAAGGAAGAAGGTGAGGAGAGCAGGAAGCGATAAGCAGGGCCAGAAGGAGGGAAGGAAGCCACTAAGGCTGAGTGGAAGAGAAGGGAATGGTGGAGGTGTGGCAGGGCATCAGGGCATGAGGAAGGGCTTGCAGAAGGCAGGCTGGAGGGAGGGAAGGATGGGTGATAGGACGGAAGGAAGGGTGGAAAGAAGAACAGAATGAAGAATGGAAGGAAGGAGGGAAGCAAGCAAGCAAGGAAGCTAGGAAAAAGCATGAAGGAAGGAAGGTTTTAAAAAGGTTTTGTATGGATTGAGGGAAGGCGGGAGAAGGGGATTAGACGGGCTAAAGACGGGAATGACAGAGAGGAGAAACTGAGAGCAGGAGTACTCTGAATGCTCCTGTGAGCACCCCTGAGCTCGTGTGGGCTCTCTGCCTCAGCTAGGGCATGCACAGCGGTGGCCTTTGTTTAGGTGTGTGAGCCCAGGTGCCAGGGGTCTTCCCCGGCCAGGGCTGCACAGCAGCACAGTGCTGGACTAGTTGCCGAAGGCTGCCGCCTTCTCCCGAGAATCATAACCCTACCAGGGCACTCCTGAGCGCTTTGTGCAATCCCTCCCCCGGCAGTTTGTAATGGCCCTTCTGCTTTCTTTTGCAGGGCAACTGCAAGGACAGCTAGGTGAGTGCTTCCTGGCGTGTGAGAGAGGCTCCTTGTTGCTGGAGGGGAAGGTGGGAATGGGGAGCACTGTGTGTCCGTGGGGCCAGCCCTTGGCCCTGCCAGCCACGAAGGAAGCCTGCTGCTTGCCTCCCAAGCTGTCCCTTGCCCGCCTGCCCTCCGCTGCCGCGATGGTCCTTGCGGGCTGGCGTGAGCAGGCAGCAGGAAAGGAGGAGGGAAGGAAGTGTATGAGGTGGACTGTCAGGGCAGGGCAGGGCAGGGCTGAAGGGTGGAAATGAGGAAGGTAGGATGGAGGGAAGCCATTAAGGTGGTGGATGAATGGAAGGGAGGAAGGAAAGAAGAAATAAAGGATGCAGGAATGAAAGGGGGAGGGAGTTAAGAAAGGAGGGGAAAGGTCAAAGCGGCTTGAAGGAAGGGAGAAAGAGAAGATGGAAGTGAGAAAGCCTAGGAATGAAAGAAGGGAGGCAAGGAGGACGACAGGAATATAAACATTCCTGTGAAGAAAAGTCAGCCCGTGTGAACTCTCTTTGGCTCGGGTGGGGATCCACACACTGTTGTTTGTGTCTCTGTGTGACCCCAACTGCCAAAGGCTTTTCCGAGGCAGGTCTTGGTATCAGCACAGACTTGGCTTATAAGACGGAGGCTGTTGTCTTCTCAGGGGATACAAATGCTTGGCAGAATGCTCCCTTCAGTGCTTCACACGATCCACACACCAGCACTTTGTAACCGCCCGTCTGCTCTCTTTTGCAGGGCAAACTAAAGGACAGCTAGGTGAGTGCTCACTGGCGTGTGAGAGAGGTTCCTTGTTGCTAAAGGGAAATATGGGAATGGGGCGCGCTCTGTGTCCGTGGCTCTAGCCCTTGGCTCTGAAACGCAGGAAGAGAGATGGCTGCTTGCCTCCAAACACGTCCCTTGCCCTCCTGCCCTCCGCTGCCACGGCAGCCCTGGCAAGGTGGACTGAGCAGGCAGCAGTGGCTGGAAGCCATAAGAGCTGCCGTTCTTCAGAAGGCTCTCTCACCAAAACACTGACACCTCTCTCTCTCTCTTTCTCTCTCTCTCTCTCTCTCTCTCTCTCTCCTTTCCACTTCCCTTTGCCTTTTACAGACCAACTGCTGAAAGAACACGGTAAGTGACCTTTGCTTTCTGGTACTTCTTTGGCAACCGTGACCTGCTGAGACCTCCTTGGGGCACCTGCTCATCTCAGGAAAGCCGCCTGGCCTCCTCCAGTTGTGCAGGGACACATGGTGTTGTGATAATCAAGGCCCTGTAGAAAGGGAAGGCCAGGACGTCAAAGGATCTGCTTGGGCCCAAGGCTGAGAGGTTGCTCCTGGAGTCCCCGGGGTGCAGAACGCGGACTGGGAAGAGAGCTGCAATGAGGGGAAGGGAGAAGTCAGCAAAGGCCTGGGTGGGGAGCCGTGGCGGGCTCTGAGCGCAGTGGCCTGTCTTTGCTAAGTGCCTTTGCCTTCCTTTTGTAGCTCAGGTGAAAGAAGAAAAAGGTAAGTGGTCTGCGCTGCCTGGGACATGGGCCTTGTGGAGAGGTCCCGTGGCGAGAGGGAGTTGCTGGTGTCTGAAGCCGCGGGGCTTCTTGGGGCAGGCAAGGAGCCCCTTGTTGTGAGCAGGAGTGGAGCTGCTGCCCCTGTGCAGGCTGCCCAGCGGAGGTCTTCCTCTTTAGCTGCAGCCTGCCCGGCGGGCTTGCCTGAGGAACAGGAGCATGTGGGAGGCAGGCAGAGAGGGCCAGAAGGCAGACCTGGAATGAGGCGTGAGCAAAGGAAGCAAGGAAGAAGGTGAGGAGAGCAGGAAGCGATAAGCAGGGCCAGAAGGAGGGAAGGAAGCCACTAAGGCTGAGTGGAAGAGAAGGGAATGGTGGAGGTGTGGCAGGGCATCAGGGCATGAGGAAGGGCTTGCAGAAGGCAGGCTGGAGGGAGGGAAGGATGGGTGATAGGACGGAAGGAAGGGTGGAAAGAAGAACAGAATGAAGAATGGAAGGAAGGAGGGAAGCAAGCAAGCAAGGAAGCTAGGAAAAAGCATGAAGGAAGGAAGGTTTTAAAAAGGTTTTGTATGGATTGAGGGAAGGCGGGAGAAGGGGATTAGACGGGCTAAAGACGGGAATGACAGAGAGGAGAAACTGAGAGCAGGAGTACTCTGAATGCTCCTGTGAGCACCCCTGAGCTCGTGTGGGCTCTCTGCCTCAGCTAGGGCATGCACAGCGGTGGCCTTTGTTTAGGTGTGTGAGCCCAGGTGCCAGGGGTCTTCCCCGGCCAGGGCTGCACAGCAGCACAGTGCTGGACTAGTTGCCGAAGGCTGCCGCCTTCTCCCGAGAATCATAACCCTACCAGGGCACTCCTGAGCGCTTTGTGCAATCCCTCCCCCGGCAGTTTGTAATGGCCCTTCTGCTTTCTTTTGCAGGGCAACTGCAAGGACAGCTAGGTGAGTGCTTCCTGGCGTGTGAGAGAGGCTCCTTGTTGCTGGAGGGGAAGGTGGGAATGGGGAGCACTGTGTGTCCGTGGGGCCAGCCCTTGGCCCTGCCAGCCACGAAGGAAGCCTGCTGCTTGCCTCCCAAGCTGTCCCTTGCCCGCCTGCCCTCCGCTGCCGCGATGGTCCTTGCGGGCTGGCGTGAGCAGGCAGCAGGAAAGGAGGAGGGAAGGAAGTGTATGAGGTGGACTGTCAGGGCAGGGCAGGGCAGGGCTGAAGGGTGGAAATGAGGAAGGTAGGATGGAGGGAAGCCATTAAGGTGGTGGATGAATGGAAGGGAGGAAGGAAAGAAGAAATAAAGGATGCAGGAATGAAAGGGGGAGGGAGTTAAGAAAGGAGGGGAAAGGTCAAAGCGGCTTGAAGGAAGGGAGAAAGAGAAGATGGAAGTGAGAAAGCCTAGGAATGAAAGAAGGGAGGCAAGGAGGACGACAGGAATATAAACATTCCTGTGAAGAAAAGTCAGCCCGTGTGAACTCTCTTTGGCTCGGGTGGGGATCCACACACTGTTGTTTGTGTCTCTGTGTGACCCCAACTGCCAAAGGCTTTTCCGAGGCAGGTCTTGGTATCAGCACAGACTTGGCTTATAAGACGGAGGCTGTTGTCTTCTCAGGGGATACAAATGCTTGGCAGAATGCTCCCTTCAGTGCTTCACACGATCCACACACCAGCACTTTGTAACCGCCCGTCTGCTCTCTTTTGCAGGGCAAACTAAAGGACAGCTAGGTGAGTGCTCACTGGCGTGTGAGAGAGGTTCCTTGTTGCTAAAGGGAAATATGGGAATGGGGCGCGCTCTGTGTCCGTGGCTCTAGCCCTTGGCTCTGAAACGCAGGAAGAGAGATGGCTGCTTGCCTCCAAACACGTCCCTTGCCCTCCTGCCCTCCGCTGCCACGGCAGCCCTGGCAAGGTGGACTGAGCAGGCAGCAGTGGCTGGAAGCCATAAGAGCTGCCGTTCTTCAGAAGGCTCTCTCACCAAAACACTGACACCTCTCTCTCTCTCTCTCTCTCTCTCTCTCTCTCTCTCCTTTCCACTTCCCTTTGCCTTTTACAGACCAACTGCTGAAAGAAAACAGTAAGTGACCTTTGCTTTCTGGTACTTCTTTGGCAACCGTGACCTGCTGAGACCTCCTTGGGGCACCTGCTCATCTCAGGAAAGCCGCCTGGCCTCCTCCAGTTGTGCAGGGACACATGGTGTTGTGATAATCAAGGCCCTGTAGAAAGGGAAGGCCAGGACGTCAAAGGATCTGCTTGGGCCCAAGGCTGAGAGGTTGCTCCTGGAGTCCCCGGGGTGCAGAACGCGGACTGGGAAGAGAGCTGCAATGAGGGGAAGGGAGAAGTCAGCAAAGGCCTGGGTGGGGAGCCGTGGCGGGCTCTGAGCGCAGTGGCCTGTCTTTGCTAAGTGCCTTTTGCCTTCCTTTTGTAGCTCAGGTGAAAGAAGAAAAAGGTAAGTGGTCTGCGCTGCCTGGGACATGGGCCTTGTGGAGAGGTCCCGTGGCGAGAGGGAGTTGCTGGTGTCCAAAGCCGCGGGGCTTCTTGGGGCAGGCAAGGAGCCCCTTGTTGTGAGCAGGAGTGGAGCTGCTGCCCCTGTGCAGGCTGCCCAGCAGAGGTCTTCCTCTTTAGCTGCAGCCTGCCCGGCGGGCTTGCCTGAGGAACAGGAGCATGTGGGAGGCAGGCAGAGAGGGCCAGAAGGCAGACCTGGAATGAGGCGTGAGCAAAGGAAGCAAGGAAGAAGGTGAGGAGAGCAGGAAGCGATAAGCAGGGCCAGAAGGAGGGAAGGAAGCCACTAAGGCTGAGTGGAAGAGAAGGGAATGGTGGAGGTGTGGCAGGGCATCAGGGCATGAGGAAGGGCTTGCAGAAGGCAGGCTGGAGGGAGGGAAGGATGGGTGATAGGACGGAAGGAAGGGTGGAAAGAAGAACAGAATGAAGAATGGAAGGAAGGAGGGAAGCAAGCAAGCAAGGAAGCTAGGAAAAAGCATGAAGGAAGGAAGGTTTTAAAAAGGTTTTGTATGGATTGAGGGAAGGCGGGAGAAGGGGATTAGACGGGCTAAAGACGGGAATGACAGAGAGGAGAAACTGAGAGCAGGAGTACTCTGAATGCTCCTGTGAGCACCCCTGAGCTCGTGTGGGCTCTCTGCCTCAGCTAGGGCATGCACAGCGGTGGCCTTTGTTTAGGTGTGTGAGCCCAGGTGCCAGGGGTCTTCCCCGGCCAGGGCTGCACAGCAGCACAGTGCTGGACTAGTTGCCGAAGGCTGCCGCCTTCTCCCGAGAATCATAACCCTACCAGGGCACTCCTGAGCGCTTTGTGCAATCCCTCCCCCGGCAGTTTGTAATGGCCCTTCTGCTTTCTTTTGCAGGGCAACTGCAAGGACAGCTAGGTGAGTGCTTCCTGGCGTGTGAGAGAGGCTCCTTGTTGCTGGAGGGGAAGGTGGGAATGGGGAGCACTGTGTGTCCGTGGGGCCAGCCCTTGGCCCTGCCAGCCACGAAGGAAGCCTGCTGCTTGCCTCCCAAGCTGTCCCTTGCCCGCCTGCCCTCCGCTGCCGCGATGGTCCTTGCGGGCTGGCGTGAGCAGGCAGCAGGAAAGGAGGAGGGAAGGAAGTGTATGAGGTGGACTGTCAGGGCAGGGCAGGGCTGAAGGGTGGAAATGAGGAAGGTAGGATGGAGGGAAGCCATTAAGGTGGTGGATGAATGGAAGGGAGGAAGGAAAGAAGAAATAAAGGATGCAGGAATGAAAGGGGGAGGGAGTTAAGAAAGGAGGGGAAAGGTCAAAGCGGCTTGAAGGAAGGGAGAAAGAGAAGATGGAAGTGAGAAAGCCTAGGAATGAAAGAAGGGAGGCAAGGAGGACGACAGGAATATAAACATTCCTGTGAAGAAAAGTCAGCCCGTGTGAACTCTCTTTGGCTCGGGTGGGGATCCACACACTGTTGTTTGTGTCTCTGTGTGACCCCAACTGCCAAAGGCTTTTCCGAGGCAGGTCTTGGTATCAGCACAGACTTGGCTTATAAGACGGAGGCTGTTGTCTTCTCAGGGGATACAAATGCTTGGCAGAATGCTCCCTTCAGTGCTTCACACGATCCACACACCAGCACTTTGTAACCGCCCGTCTGCTCTCTTTTGCAGGGCAAACTAAAGGACAGCTAGGTGAGTGCTCACTGGCGTGTGAGAGAGGTTCCTTGTTGCTAAAGGGAAATATGGGAATGGGGCGCGCTCTGTGTCCGTGGCTCTAGCCCTTGGCTCTGAAACGCAGGAAGAGAGATGGCTGCTTGCCTCCAAACACGTCCCTTGCCCTCCTGCCCTCCGCTGCCACGGCAGCCCTGGCAAGGTGGACTGAGCAGGCAGCAGTGGCTGGAAGCCATAAGAGCTGCCGTTCTTCAGAAGGCTCTCTCACCAAAACACTGACACCTCTCTCTCTCTCTTTCTCTCTCTCTCTCTCTCTCTCTCTCCTTTCCACTTCCCTTTGCCTTTTACAGACCAACTGCTGAAAGAACACGGTAAGTGACCTTTGCTTTCTGGTACTTCTTTGGCAACCGTGACCTGCTGAGACCTCCTTGGGGCACCTGCTCATCTCAGGAAAGCCGCCTGGCCTCCTCCAGTTGTGCAGGGACACATGGTGTTGTGATAATCAAGGCCCTGTAGAAAGGGAAGGCCAGGACGTCAAAGGATCTGCTTGGGCCCAAGGCTGAGAGGTTGCTCCTGGAGTCCCCGGGGTGCAGAACGCGGACTGGGAAGAGAGCTGCAATGAGGGGAAGGGAGAAGTCAGCAAAGGCCTGGGTGGGGAGCCGTGGCGGGCTCTGAGCGCAGTGGCCTGTCTTTGCTAAGTGCCTTTGCCTTCCTTTTGTAGCTCAGGTGAAAGAAGAAAAAGGTAAGTGGTCTGCGCTGCCTGGGACATGGGCCTTGTGGAGAGGTCCCGTGGCGAGAGGGAGTTGCTGGTGTCTGAAGCCGCGGGGCTTCTTGGGGCAGGCAAGGAGCCCCTTGTTGTGAGCAGGAGTGGAGCTGCTGCCCCTGTGCAGGCTGCCCAGCGGAGGTCTTCCTCTTTAGCTGCAGCCTGCCCGGCGGGCTTGCCTGAGGAACAGGAGCATGTGGGAGGCAGGCAGAGAGGGCCAGAAGGCAGACCTGGAATGAGGCGTGAGCAAAGGAAGCAAGGAAGAAGGTGAGGAGAGCAGGAAGCGATAAGCAGGGCCAGAAGGAGGGAAGGAAGCCACTAAGGCTGAGTGGAAGAGAAGGGAATGGTGGAGGTGTGGCAGGGCATCAGGGCATGAGGAAGGGCTTGCAGAAGGCAGGCTGGAGGGAGGGAAGGATGGGTGATAGGACGGAAGGAAGGGTGGAAAGAAGAACAGAATGAAGAATGGAAGGAAGGAGGGAAGCAAGCAAGCAAGGAAGCTAGGAAAAAGCATGAAGGAAGGAAGGTTTTAAAAAGGTTTTGTATGGATTGAGGGAAGGCGGGAGAAGGGGATTAGACGGGCTAAAGACGGGAATGACAGAGAGGAGAAACTGAGAGCAGGAGTACTCTGAATGCTCCTGTGAGCACCCCTGAGCTCGTGTGGGCTCTCTGCCTCAGCTAGGGCATGCACAGCGGTGGCCTTTGTTTAGGTGTGTGAGCCCAGGTGCCAGGGGTCTTCCCCGGCCAGGGCTGCACAGCAGCACAGTGCTGGACTAGTTGCCGAAGGCTGCCGCCTTCTCCCGAGAATCATAACCCTACCAGGGCACTCCTGAGCGCTTTGTGCAATCCCTCCCCCGGCAGTTTGTAATGGCCCTTCTGCTTTCTTTTGCAGGGCAACTGCAAGGACAGCTAGGTGAGTGCTTCCTGGCGTGTGAGAGAGGCTCCTTGTTGCTGGAGGGGAAGGTGGGAATGGGGAGCACTGTGTGTCCGTGGGGCCAGCCCTTGGCCCTGCCAGCCACGAAGGAAGCCTGCTGCTTGCCTCCCAAGCTGTCCCTTGCCCGCCTGCCCTCCGCTGCCGCGATGGTCCTTGCGGGCTGGCGTGAGCAGGCAGCAGGAAAGGAGGAGGGAAGGAAGTGTATGAGGTGGACTGTCAGGGCAGGGCAGGGCAGGGCTGAAGGGTGGAAATGAGGAAGGTAGGATGGAGGGAAGCCATTAAGGTGGTGGATGAATGGAAGGGAGGAAGGAAAGAAGAAATAAAGGATGCAGGAATGAAAGGGGGAGGGAGTTAAGAAAGGAGGGGAAAGGTCAAAGCGGCTTGAAGGAAGGGAGAAAGAGAAGATGGAAGTGAGAAAGCCTAGGAATGAAAGAAGGGAGGCAAGGAGGACGACAGGAATATAAACATTCCTGTGAAGAAAAGTCAGCCCGTGTGAACTCTCTTTGGCTCGGGTGGGGATCCACACACTGTTGTTTGTGTCTCTGTGTGACCCCAACTGCCAAAGGCTTTTCCGAGGCAGGTCTTGGTATCAGCACAGACTTGGCTTATAAGACGGAGGCTGTTGTCTTCTCAGGGGATACAAATGCTTGGCAGAATGCTCCCTTCAGTGCTTCACACGATCCACACACCAGCACTTTGTAACCGCCCGTCTGCTCTCTTTTGCAGGGCAAACTAAAGGACAGCTAGGTGAGTGCTCACTGGCGTGTGAGAGAGGTTCCTTGTTGCTAAAGGGAAATATGGGAATGGGGCGCGCTCTGTGTCCGTGGCTCTAGCCCTTGGCTCTGAAACGCAGGAAGAGAGATGGCTGCTTGCCTCCAAACACGTCCCTTGCCCTCCTGCCCTCCGCTGCCACGGCAGCCCTGGCAAGGTGGACTGAGCAGGCAGCAGTGGCTGGAAGCCATAAGAGCTGCCGTTCTTCAGAAGGCTCTCTCACCAAAACACTGACACCTCTCTCTCTCTCTTTCTCTCTCTCTCTCTCTCTCTCTCTCCTTTCCACTTCCCTTTGCCTTTTACAGACCAACTGCTGAAAGAACACGGTAAGTGACCTTTGCTTTCTGGTACTTCTTTGGCAACCGTGACCTGCTGAGACCTCCTTGGGGCACCTGCTCATCTCAGGAAAGCCGCCTGGCCTCCTTCAGTTGTGCAGGGACACATGGTGTTGTGATAATCAAGGCCCTGTAGAAAGGGAAGGCCAGGACGTCAAAGGATCTGCTTGGGCCCAAGGCTGAGAGGTTGCTCCTGGAGTCCCCGGGGTGCAGAACGCGGACTGGGAAGAGAGCTGCAATGAGGGGAAGGGAGAAGTCAGCAAAGGCCTGGGTGGGGAGCCGTGGCGGGCTCTGAGCGCAGTGGCCTGTCTTTGCTAAGTGCCTTTTCCCTTCCTTTTGTAGCTCAGGTGAAAGAAGAAAAAGGTAAGTGGTCTGCGCTGCCTGGGACATGGGCCTTGTGGAGAGGTCCCGTGGCGAGAGGGAGTTGCTGGTGTCTGAAGCCGCGGGGCTTCTTGGGGCAGGCAAGGAGCCCCTTGTTGTGAGCAGGAGTGGAGCTGCTGCCCCTGTGCAGGCTGCCCAGCGGAGGTCTTCCTCTTTAGCTGCAGCCTGCCCGGCGGGCTTGCCTGAGGAACAGGAGCATGTGGGAGGCAGGCAGAGAGGGCCAGAAGGCAGACCTGGAATGAGGCGTGAGCAAAGGAAGCAAGGAAGAAGGTGAGGAGAGCAGGAAGCGATAAGCAGGGCCAGAAGGAGGGAAGGAAGCCACTAAGGCTGAGTGGAAGAGAAGGGAATGGTGGAGGTGTGGCAGGGCATCAGGGCATGAGGAAGGGCTTGCAGAAGGCAGGCTGGAGGGAGGGAAGGATGGGTGATAGGACGGAAGGAAGGGTGGAAAGAAGAACAGAATGAAGAATGGAAGGAAGGAGGGAAGCAAGCAAGCAAGGAAGCTAGGAAAAAGCATGAAGGAAGGAAGGTTTTAAAAAGGTTTTGTATGGATTGAGGGAAGGCGGGAGAAGGGGATTAGACGGGCTAAAGACGGGAATGACAGAGAGGAGAAACTGAGAGCAGGAGTACTCTGAATGCTCCTGTGAGCACCCCTGAGCTCGTGTGGGCTCTCTGCCTCAGCTAGGGCATGCACAGCGGTGGCCTTTGTTTAGGTGTGTGAGCCCAGGTGCCAGGGGTCTTCCCCGGCCAGGGCTGCACAGCAGCACAGTGCTGGACTAGTTGCCGAAGGCTGCCGCCTTCTCCCGAGAATCATAACCCTACCAGGGCACTCCTGAGCGCTTTGTGCAATCCCTCCCCCGGCAGTTTGTAATGGCCCTTCTGCTTTCTTTTGCAGGGCAACTGCAAGGACAGCTAGGTGAGTGCTTCCTGGCGTGTGAGAGAGGCTCCTTGTTGCTGGAGGGGAAGGTGGGAATGGGGAGCACTGTGTGTCCGTGGGGCCAGCCCTTGGCCCTGCCAGCCACGAAGGAAGCCTGCTGCTTGCCTCCCAAGGTGTCCCTTGCCCGCCTGGCCTCCGCTGCCGCGATGGCCCTTGTGGGCTGGCGTGAGCAGGCAGCAGGAAAGGAGGAGGGAAGGAAGTGTATGAGGTGGACTGTCAGGGCAGGGCAGGGCAGGGCTGAAGGGTGGAAATGAGGAAGGTAGGATGGAGGGAAGCCATTAAGGTGGTGGATGAATGGAAGGGAGGAAGGAAAGAAGAAATAAAGGATGCAGGAATGAAAGGGGGAGGGAGTTAAGAAAGGAGGGGAAAGGTCAAAGCGGCTTGAAGGAAGGGAGAAAGAGAAGATGGAAGTGAGAAAGCCTAGGAATGAAAGAAGGGAGGCAAGGAGGACGACAGGAATATAAACATTCCTGTGAAGAAAAGTCAGCCCGTGTGAACTCTCTTTGGCTCAGGTGGGGATCCACACACTGTTGTTTGTGTCTCTGTGTGACCCCAACTGCCAAAGGCTTTTCCGAGGCAGGTCTTGGTATCAGCACAGACTTGGCTTATAAGACGGAGGCTGTTGTCTTCTCAGGGGATACAAATGCTTGGCAGAATGCTCCCTTCAGTGCTTCACACGATCCACACACCAGCACTTTGTAACCGCCCGTCTGCTCTCTTTTGCAGGGCAAACTAAAGGACAGCTAGGTGAGTGCTCACTGGCGTGTGAGAGAGGTTCCTTGTTGCTAAAGGGAAATATGGGAATGGGGCGCGCTCTGTGTCCGTGGCTCTAGCCCTTGGCTCTGAAACGCAGGAAGAGAGATGGCTGCTTGCCTCCAAACACGTCCCTTGCCCTCCTGCCCTCCGCTGCCACGGCAGCCCTGGCAAGGTGGACTGAGCAGGCAGCAGTGGCTGGAAGCCATAAGAGCTGCCGTTCTTCAGAAGGCTCTCTCACCAAAACACTGACACCTCTCTCTCTCTCTTTCTCTCTCTCTCTCTCTCTCTCTCTCCTTTCCACTTCCCTTTGCCTTTTACAGACCAACTGCTGAAAGAACACGGTAAGTGACCTTTGCTTTCTGGTACTTCTTTGGCAACCGTGACCTGCTGAGACCTCCTTGGGGCACCTGCTCATCTCAGGAAAGCCGCCTGACCTCCTCCAGTTGTGCAGGGACACATGGTGTTGTGATAATCAAGGCCCTGTAGAAAGGGAAGGCCAGGACGTCAAAGGATCTGCTTGGGCCCAAGGCTGAGAGGTTGCTCCTGGAGTCCCCGGGGTGCAGAACGCGGACTGGGAAGAGAGCTGCAATGAGGGGAAGGGAGAAGTCAGCAAAGGCCTGGGTGGGGAGCCGTGGCGGGCTCTGAGCGCAGTGGCCTGTCTTTGCTAAGTGCCTTTTGCCTTCCTTTTGTAGCTCAGGTGAAAGAAGAAAAAGGTAAGTGGTCTGCGCTGCCTGGGACATGGGCCTTGTGGAGAGGTCCCGTGGCGAGAGGGAGTTGCTGGTGTCTGAAGCCGCGGGGCTTCTTGGGGCAGGCAAGGAGCCCCTTGTTGTGAGCAGGAGTGGAGCTGCTGCCCCTGTGCAGGCTGCCCAGCGGAGGTCTTCCTCTTTAGCTGCAGCCTGCCCGGCGGGCTTGCCTGAGGAACAGGAGCATGTGGGAGGCAGGCAGAGAGGGCCAGAAGGCAGACCTGGAATGAGGCGTGAGCAAAGGAAGCAAGGAAGAAGGTGAGGAGAGCAGGAAGCGATAAGCAGGGCCAGAAGGAGGGAAGGAAGCCACTAAGGCTGAGTGGAAGAGAAGGGAATGGTGGAGGTGTGGCAGGGCATCAGGGCATGAGGAAGGGCTTGCAGAAGGCAGGCTGGAGGGAGGGAAGGATGGGTGATAGGACGGAAGGAAGGGTGGAAAGAAGAACAGAATGAAGAATGGAAGGAAGGAGGGAAGCAAGCAAGCAAGGAAGCTAGGAAAAAGCATGAAGGAAGGAAGGTTTTAAAAAGGTTTTGTATGGATTGAGGGAAGGCGGGAGAAGGGGATTAGACGGGCTAAAGACGGGAATGACAGAGAGGAGAAACTGAGAGCAGGAGTACTCTGAATGCTCCTGTGAGCACCCCTGAGCTCGTGTGGGCTCTCTGCCTCAGCTAGGGCATGCACAGCGGTGGCCTTTGTTTAGGTGTGTGAGCCCAGGTGCCAGGGGTCTTCCCCGGCCAGGGCTGCACAGCAGCACAGTGCTGGACTAGTTGCCGAAGGCTGCCGCCTTCTCCCGAGAATCATAACCCTACCAGGGCACTCCTGAGCGCTTTGTGCAATCCCTCCCCCGGCAGTTTGTAATGGCCCTTCTGCTTTCTTTTGCAGGGCAACTGCAAGGACAGCTAGGTGAGTGCTTCCTGGCGTGTGAGAGAGGCTCCTTGTTGCTGGAGGGGAAGGTGGGAATGGGGAGCACTGTGTGTCCGTGGGGCCAGCCCTTGGCCCTGCCAGCCACGAAGGAAGCCTGCTGCTTGCCTCCCAAGCTGTCCCTTGCCCGCCTGCCCTCCGCTGCCGCGATGGTCCTTGCGGGCTGGCGTGAGCAGGCAGCAGGAAAGGAGGAGGGAAGGAAGTGTATGAGGTGGACTGTCAGGGCAGGGCAGGGCAGGGCTGAAGGGTGGAAATGAGGAAGGTAGGATGGAGGGAAGCCATTAAGGTGGTGGATGAATGGAAGGGAGGAAGGAAAGAAGAAATAAAGGATGCAGGAATGAAAGGGGGAGGGAGTTAAGAAAGGAGGGGAAAGGTCAAAGCGGCTTGAAGGAAGGGAGAAAGAGAAGATGGAAGTGAGAAAGCCTAGGAATGAAAGAAGGGAGGCAAGGAGGACGACAGGAATATAAACATTCCTGTGAAGAAAAGTCAGCCCGTGTGAACTCTCTTTGGCTCGGGTGGGGATCCACACACTGTTGTTTGTGTCTCTGTGTGACCCCAACTGCCAAAGGCTTTTCCGAGGCAGGTCTTGGTATCAGCACAGACTTGGCTTATAAGACGGAGGCTGTTGTCTTCTCAGGGGATACAAATGCTTGGCAGAATGCTCCCTTCAGTGCTTCACACGATCCACACACCAGCACTTTGTAACCGCCCGTCTGCTCTCTTTTGCAGGGCAAACTAAAGGACAGCTAGGTGAGTGCTCACTGGCGTGTGAGAGAGGTTCCTTGTTGCTAAAGGGAAATATGGGAATGGGGCGCGCTCTGTGTCCGTGGCTCTAGCCCTTGGCTCTGAAACGCAGGAAGAGAGATGGCTGCTTGCCTCCAAACACGTCCCTTGCCCTCCTGCCCTCCGCTGCCACGGCAGCCCTGGCAAGGTGGACTGAGCAGGCAGCAGTGGCTGGAAGCCATAAGAGCTGCCGTTCTTCAGAAGGCTCTCTCACCAAAACACTGACACCTCTCTCTCTCTCTTTCTCTCTCTCTCTCTCTCTCTCTCTCCTTTCCACTTCCCTTTGCCTTTTACAGACCAACTGCTGAAAGAACACGGTAAGTGACCTTTGCTTTCTGGTACTTCTTTGGCAACCGTGACCTGCTGAGACCTCCTTGGGGCACCTGCTCATCTCAGGAAAGCCGCCTGGCCTCCTCCAGTTGTGCAGGGACACATGGTGTTGTGATAATCAAGGCCCTGTAGAAAGGGAAGGCCAGGACGTCAAAGGATCTGCTTGGGCCCAAGGCTGAGAGGTTGCTCCTGGAGTCCCCGGGGTGCAGAACGCGGACTGGGAAGAGAGCTGCAATGAGGGGAAGGGAGAAGTCAGCAAAGGCCTGGGTGGGGAGCCGTGGCGGGCTCTGAGCGCAGTGGCCTGTCTTTGCTAAGTGCCTTTGCCTTCCTTTTGTAGCTCAGGTGAAAGAAGAAAAAGGTAAGTGGTCTGCGCTGCCTGGGACATGGGCCTTGTGGAGAGGTCCCGTGGCGAGAGGGAGTTGCTGGTGTCTGAAGCCGCGGGGCTTCTTGGGGCAGGCAAGGAGCCCCTTGTTGTGAGCAGGAGTGGAGCTGCTGCCCCTGTGCAGGCTGCCCAGCGGAGGTCTTCCTCTTTAGCTGCAGCCTGCCCGGCGGGCTTGCCTGAGGAACAGGAGCATGTGGGAGGCAGGCAGAGAGGGCCAGAAGGCAGACCTGGAATGAGGCGTGAGCAAAGGAAGCAAGGAAGAAGGTGAGGAGAGCAGGAAGCGATAAGCAGGGCCAGAAGGAGGGAAGGAAGCCACTAAGGCTGAGTGGAAGAGAAGGGAATGGTGGAGGTGTGGCAGGGCATCAGGGCATGAGGAAGGGCTTGCAGAAGGCAGGCTGGAGGGAGGGAAGGATGGGTGATAGGACGGAAGGAAGGGTGGAAAGAAGAACAGAATGAAGAATGGAAGGAAGGAGGGAAGCAAGCAAGCAAGGAAGCTAGGAAAAAGCATGAAGGAAGGAAGGTTTTAAAAAGGTTTTGTATGGATTGAGGGAAGGCGGGAGAAGGGGATTAGACGGGCTAAAGACGGGAATGACAGAGAGGAGAAACTGAGAGCAGGAGTACTCTGAATGCTCCTGTGAGCACCCCTGAGCTCGTGTGGGCTCTCTGCCTCAGCTAGGGCATGCACAGCGGTGGCCTTTGTTTAGGTGTGTGAGCCCAGGTGCCAGGGGTCTTCCCCGGCCAGGGCTGCACAGCAGCACAGTGCTGGACTAGTTGCCGAAGGCTGCCGCCTTCTCCCGAGAATCATAACCCTACCAGGGCACTCCTGAGCGCTTTGTGCAATCCCTCCCCCGGCAGTTTGTAATGGCCCTTCTGCTTTCTTTTGCAGGGCAACTGCAAGGACAGCTAGGTGAGTGCTTCCTGGCGTGTGAGAGAGGCTCCTTGTTGCTGGAGGGGAAGGTGGGAATGGGGAGCACTGTGTGTCCGTGGGGCCAGCCCTTGGCCCTGCCAGCCACGAAGGAAGCCTGCTGCTTGCCTCCCAGGGTGTCCCTTGCCCGCCTGCCCTCCGCTGCCGCGATGGTCCTTGCGGGCTGGCGTGAGCAGGCAGCAGGAAAGGAGGAGGGAAGGAAGTGTATGAGGTGGACTGTCAGGGCAGGGCAGGGCAGGGCTGAAGGGTGGAAATGAGGAAGGTAGGATGGAGGGAAGCCATTAAGGTGGTGGATGAATGGAAGGGAGGAAGGAAAGAAGAAATAAAGGATGCAGGAATGAAAGGGGGAGGGAGTTAAGAAAGGAGGGGAAAGGTCAAAGCGGCTTGAAGGAAGGGAGAAAGAGAAGATGGAAGTGAGAAAGCCTAGGAATGAAAGAAGGGAGGCAAGGAGGACGACAGGAATATAAACATTCCTGTGAAGAAAAGTCAGCCCGTGTGAACTCTCTTTGGCTCGGGTGGGGATCCACACACTGTTGTTTGTGTCTCTGTGTGACCCCAACTGCCAAAGGCTTTTCCGAGGCAGGTCTTGGTATCAGCACAGACTTGGCTTATAAGACGGAGGCTGTTGTCTTCTCAGGGGATACAAATGCTTGGCAGAATGCTCCCTTCAGTGCTTCACACGATCCACACACCAGCACTTTGTAACCGCCCGTCTGCTCTCTTTTGCAGGGCAAACTAAAGGACAGCTAGGTGAGTGCTCACTGGCGTGTGAGAGAGGTTCCTTGTTGCTAAAGGGAAATATGGGAATGGGGCGCGCTCTGTGTCCGTGGCTCTAGCCCTTGGCTCTGAAACGCAGGAAGAGAGATGGCTGCTTGCCTCCAAACACGTCCCTTGCCCTCCTGCCCTCCGCTGCCACGGCAGCCCTGGCAAGGTGGACTGAGCAGGCAGCAGTGGCTGGAAGCCATAAGAGCTGCCGTTCTTCAGAAGGCTCTCTCACCAAAACACTGACACCTCTCTCTCTCTCTTTCTCTCTCTCTCTCTCTCTCTCTCTCCTTTCCACTTCCCTTTGCCTTTTACAGACCAACTGCTGAAAGAACACGGTAAGTGACCTTTGCTTTCTGGTACTTCTTTGGCAACCGTGACCTGCTGAGACCTCCTTGGGGCACCTGCTCATCTCAGGAAAGCCGCCTGGCCTCCTCCAGTTGTGCAGGGACACATGGTGTTGTGATAATCAAGGCCCTGTAGAAAGGGAAGGCCAGGACGTCAAAGGATCTGCTTGGGCCCAAGGCTGAGAGGTTGCTCCTGGAGTCCCCGGGGTGCAGAACGCGGACTGGGAAGAGAGCTGCAATGAGGGGAAGGGAGAAGTCAGCAAAGGCCTGGGTGGGGAGCCGTGGCGGGCTCTGAGCGCAGTGGCCTGTCTTTGCTAAGTGCCTTTGCCTTCCTTTTGTAGCTCAGGTGAAAGAAGAAAAAGGTAAGTGGTCTGCGCTGCCTGGGACATGGGCCTTGTGGAGAGGTCCCGTGGCGAGAGGGAGTTGCTGGTGTCTGAAGCCGCGGGGCTTCTTGGGGCAGGCAAGGAGCCCCTTGTTGTGAGCAGGAGTGGAGCTGCTGCCCCTGTGCAGGCTGCCCAGCGGAGGTCTTCCTCTTTAGCTGCAGCCTGCCCGGCGGGCTTGCCTGAGGAACAGGAGCATGTGGGAGGCAGGCAGGCAGAGAGGGCCAGAAGGCAGACCTGGAATGAGGCGTGAGCAAAGGAAGCAAGGAAGAAGGTGAGGAGAGCAGGAAGCGATAAGCAGGGCCAGAAGGAGGGAAGGAAGCCACTAAGGCTGAGTGGAAGAGAAGGGAATGGTGGAGGTGTGGCAGGGCATCAGGGCATGAGGAAGGGCTTGCAGAAGGCAGGCTGGAGGGAGGGAAGGATGGGTGATAGGACGGAAGGAAGGGTGGAAAGAAGAACAGAATGAAGAATGGAAGGAAGGAGGGAAGCAAGCAAGCAAGGAAGCTAGGAAAAAGCATGAAGGAAGGAAGGTTTTAAAAAGGTTTTGTATGGATTGAGGGAAGGCGGGAGAAGGGGATTAGACGGGCTAAAGACGGGAATGACAGAGAGGAGAAACTGAGAGCAGGAGTACTCTGAATGCTCCTGTGAGCACCCCTGAGCTCGTGTGGGCTCTCTGCCTCAGCTAGGGCATGCACAGCGGTGGCCTTTGTTTAGGTGTGTGAGCCCAGGTGCCAGGGGTCTTCCCCGGCCAGGGCTGCACAGCAGCACAGTGCTGGACTAGTTGCCGAAGGCTGCCGCCTTCTCCCGAGAATCATAACCCTACCAGGGCACTCCTGAGCGCTTTGTGCAATCCCTCCCCCGGCAGTTTGTAATGGCCCTTCTGCTTTCTTTTGCAGGGCAACTGCAAGGACAGCTAGGTGAGTGCTTCCTGGCGTGTGAGAGAGGCTCCTTGTTGCTGGAGGGGAAGGTGGGAATGGGGAGCACTGTGTGTCCGTGGGGCCAGCCCTTGGCCCTGCCAGCCACGAAGGAAGCCTGCTGCTTGCCTCCCAGGGTGTCCCTTGCCCGCCTGCCCTCCGCTGCCGCGATGGTCCTTGCGGGCTGGCGTGAGCAGGCAGCAGGAAAGGAGGAGGGAAGGAAGTGTATGAGGTGGACTGTCAGGGCAGGGCAGGGCAGGGCTGAAGGGTGGAAATGAGGAAGGTAGGATGGAGGGAAGCCATTAAGGTGGTGGATGAATGGAAGGGAGGAAGGAAAGAAGAAATAAAGGATGCAGGAATGAAAGGGGGAGGGAGTTAAGAAAGGAGGGGAAAGGTCAAAGCGGCTTGAAGGAAGGGAGAAAGAGAAGATGGAAGTGAGAAAGCCTAGGAATGAAAGAAGGGAGGCAAGGAGGACGACAGGAATATAAACATTCCTGTGAAGAAAAGTCAGCCCGTGTGAACTCTCTTTGGCTCGGGTGGGGATCCACACACTGTTGTTTGTGTCTCTGTGTGACCCCAACTGCCAAAGGCTTTTCCGAGGCAGGTCTTGGTATCAGCACAGACTTGGCTTATAAGACGGAGGCTGTTGTCTTCTCAGGGGATACAAATGCTTGGCAGAATGCTCCCTTCAGTGCTTCACACGATCCACACACCAGCACTTTGTAACCGCCCGTCTGCTCTCTTTTGCAGGGCAAACTAAAGGACAGCTAGGTGAGTGCTCACTGGCGTGTGAGAGAGGTTCCTTGTTGCTAAAGGGAAATATGGGAATGGGGCGCGCTCTGTGTCCGTGGCTCTAGCCCTTGGCTCTGAAACGCAGGAAGAGAGATGGCTGCTTGCCTCCAAACACGTCCCTTGCCCTCCTGCCCTCCGCTGCCACGGCAGCCCTGGCAAGGTGGACTGAGCAGGCAGCAGTGGCTGGAAGCCATAAGAGCTGCCGTTCTTCAGAAGGCTCTCTCACCAAAACACTGACACCTCTCTCTCTCTCTCTCTCTCTCTCTCTCTCCTTTCCACTTCCCTTTGCCTTTTACAGACCAACTGCTGAAAGAAAACAGTAAGTGACCTTTGCTTTCTGGTACTTCTTTGGCAACCGTGACCTGCTGAGACCTCCTTGGGGCACCTGCTCATCTCAGGAAAGCCGCCTGGCCTCCTCCAGTTGTGCAGGGACACATGGTGTTGTGATAATCAAGGCCCTGTAGAAAGGGAAGGCCAGGACGTCAAAGGATCTGCTTGGGCCCAAGGCTGAGAGGTTGCTCCTGGAGTCCCCGGGGTGCAGAACGCGGACTGGGAAGAGAGCTGCAATGAGGGGAAGGGAGAAGTCAGCAAAGGCCTGGGTGGGGAGCCGTGGCGGGCTCTGAGCGCAGTGGCCTGTCTTTGCTAAGTGCCTTTTGCCTTCCTTTTGTAGCTCAGGTGAAAGAAGAAAAAGGTAAGTGGTCTGCGCTGCCTGGGACATGGGCCTTGTGGAGAGGTCCCGTGGCGAGAGGGAGTTGCTGGTGTCCAAAGCCGCGGGGCTTCTTGGGGCAGGCAAGGAGCCCCTTGTTGTGAGCAGGAGTGGAGCTGCTGCCCCTGTGCAGGCTGCCCAGCGGAGGTCTTCCTCTTTAGCTGCAGCCTGCCCGGCGGGCTTGCCTGAGGAACAGGAGCATGTGGGAGGCAGGCAGAGAGGGCCAGAAGGCAGACCTGGAATGAGGCGTGAGCAAAGGAAGCAAGGAAGAAGGTGAGGAGAGCAGGAAGCGATAAGCAGGGCCAGAAGGAGGGAAGGAAGCCACTAAGGCTGAGTGGAAGAGAAGGGAATGGTGGAGGTGTGGCAGGGCATCAGGGCATGAGGAAGGGCTTGCAGAAGGCAGGCTGGAGGGAGGGAAGGATGGGTGATAGGACGGAAGGAAGGGTGGAAAGAAGAACAGAATGAAGAATGGAAGGAAGGAGGGAAGCAAGCAAGCAAGGAAGCTAGGAAAAAGCATGAAGGAAGGAAGGTTTTAAAAAGGTTTTGTATGGATTGAGGGAAGGCGGGAGAAGGGGATTAGACGGGCTAAAGACGGGAATGACAGAGAGGAGAAACTGAGAGCAGGAGTACTCTGAATGCTCCTGTGAGCACCCCTGAGCTCGTGTGGGCTCTCTGCCTCAGCTAGGGCATGCACAGCGGTGGCCTTTGTTTAGGTGTGTGAGCCCAGGTGCCAGGGGTCTTCCCCGGCCAGGGCTGCACAGCAGCACAGTGCTGGACTAGTTGCTGAAGGCTGCCGCCTTCTCCCGAGAATCATAACCCTACCAGGGCACTCCTGAGCGCTTTGTGCAATCCCTCCCCCGGCAGTTTGTAATGGCCCTTCTGCTTTCTTTTGCAGGGCAACTGCAAGGACAGCTAGGTGAGTGCTTCCTGGCGTGTGAGAGAGGCTCCTTGTTGCTGGAGGGGAAGGTGGGAATGGGGAGCACTGTGTGTCCGTGGGGCCAGCCCTTGGCCCTGCCAGCCACGAAGGAAGCCTGCTGCTTGCCTCCCAAGCTGTCCCTTGCCCGCCTGCCCTCCGCTGCCGCGATGGTCCTTGCGGGCTGGCGTGAGCAGGCAGCAGGAAAGGAGGAGGGAAGGAAGTGTATGAGGTGGACTGTCAGGGCAGGGCAGGGCAGGGCTGAAGGGTGGAAATGAGGAAGGTAGGATGGAGGGAAGCCATTAAGGTGGTGGATGAATGGAAGGGAGGAAGGAAAGAAGAAATAAAGGATGCAGGAATGAAAGGGGGAGGGAGTTAAGAAAGGAGGGGAAAGGTCAAAGCGGCTTGAAGGAAGGGAGAAAGAGAAGATGGAAGTGAGAAAGCCTAGGAATGAAAGAAGGGAGGCAAGGAGGACGACAGGAATATAAACATTCCTGTGAAGAAAAGTCAGCCCGTGTGAACTCTCTTTGGCTCGGGTGGGGATCCACACACTGTTGTTTGTGTCTCTGTGTGACCCCAACTGCCAAAGGCTTTTCCGAGGCAGGTCTTGGTATCAGCACAGACTTGGCTTATAAGACGGAGGCTGTTGTCTTCTCAGGGGATACAAATGCTTGGCAGAATGCTCCCTTCAGTGCTTCACACGATCCACACACCAGCACTTTGTAACCGCCCGTCTGCTCTCTTTTGCAGGGCAAACTAAAGGACAGCTAGGTGAGTGCTCACTGGCGTGTGAGAGAGGTTCCTTGTTGCTAAAGGGAAATATGGGAATGGGGCGCGCTCTGTGTCCGTGGCTCTAGCCCTTGGCTCTGAAACGCAGGAAGAGAGATGGCTGCTTGCCTCCAAACACGTCCCTTGCCCTCCTGCCCTCCGCTGCCACGGCAGCCCTGGCAAGGTGGACTGAGCAGGCAGCAGTGGCTGGAAGCCATAAGAGCTGCCGTTCTTCAGAAGGCTCTCTCACCAAAACACTGACACCTCTCTCTCTCTCTTTCTCTCTCTCTCTCTCTCTCTCTCTCTCCTTTCCACTTCCCTTTGCCTTTTACAGACCAACTGCTGAAAGAACACGGTAAGTGACCTTTGCTTTCTGGTACTTCTTTGGCAACCGTGACCTGCTGAGACCTCCTTGGGGCACCTGCTCATCTCAGGAAAGCCGCCTGGCCTCCTCCAGTTGTGCAGGGACACATGGTGTTGTGATAATCAAGGCCCTGTAGAAAGGGAAGGCCAGGACGTCAAAGGATCTGCTTGGGCCCAAGGCTGAGAGGTTGCTCCTGGAGTCCCCGGGGTGCAGAACGCGGACTGGGAAGAGAGCTGCAATGAGGGGAAGGGAGAAGTCAGCAAAGGCCTGGGTGGGGAGCCGTGGCGGGCTCTGAGCGCAGTGGCCTGTCTTTGCTAAGTGCCTTTTGCCTTCCTTTTGTAGCTCAGGTGAAAGAAGAAAAAGGTAAGTGGTCTGCGCTGCCTGGGACATGGGCCTTGTGGAGAGGTCCCGTGGCGAGAGGGAGTTGCTGGTGTCTGAAGCCGCGGGGCTTCTTGGGGCAGGCAAGGAGCCCCTTGTTGTGAGCAGGAGTGGAGCTGCTGCCCCTGTGCAGGCTGCCCAGCGGAGGTCTTCCTCTTTAGCTGCAGCCTGCCCGGCGGGCTTGCCTGAGGAACAGGAGCATGTGGGAGGCAGGCAGAGAGGGCCAGAAGGCAGACCTGGAATGAGGCGTGAGCAAAGGAAGCAAGGAAGAAGGTGAGGAGAGCAGGAAGCGATAAGCAGGGCCAGAAGGAGGGAAGGAAGCCACTAAGGCTGAGTGGAAGAGAAGGGAATGGTGGAGGTGTGGCAGGGCATCAGGGCATGAGGAAGGGCTTGCAGAAGGCAGGCTGGAGGGAGGGAAGGATGGGTGATAGGACGGAAGGAAGGGTGGAAAGAAGAACAGAATGAAGAATGGAAGGAAGGAGGGAAGCAAGCAAGCAAGGAAGCTAGGAAAAAGCATGAAGGAAGGAAGGTTTTAAAAAGGTTTTGTATGGATTGAGGGAAGGCGGGAGAAGGGGATTAGACGGGCTAAAGACGGGAATGACAGAGAGGAGAAACTGAGAGCAGGAGTACTCTGAATGCTCCTGTGAGCACCCCTGAGCTCGTGTGGGCTCTCTGCCTCAGCTAGGGCATGCACAGCGGTGGCCTTTGTTTAGGTGTGTGAGCCCAGGTGCCAGGGGTCTTCCCCGGCCAGGGCTGCACAGCAGCACAGTGCTGGACTAGTTGCCGAAGGCTGCCGCCTTCTCCCGAGAATCATAACCCTACCAGGGCACTCCTGAGCGCTTTGTGCAATCCCTCCCCCGGCAGTTTGTAATGGCCCTTCTGCTTTCTTTTGCAGGGCAACTGCAAGGACAGCTAGGTGAGTGCTTCCTGGCGTGTGAGAGAGGCTCCTTGTTGCTGGAGGGGAAGGTGGGAATGGGGAGCACTGTGTGTCCGTGGGGCCAGCCCTTGGCCCTGCCAGCCACGAAGGAAGCCTGCTGCTTGCCTCCCAAGCTGTCCCTTGCCCGCCTGCCCTCCGCTGCCGCGATGGTCCTTGCGGGCTGGCGTGAGCAGGCAGCAGGAAAGGAGGAGGGAAGGAAGTGTATGAGGTGGACTGTCAGGGCAGGGCAGGGCAGGGCTGAAGGGTGGAAATGAGGAAGGTAGGATGGAGGGAAGCCATTAAGGTGGTGGATGAATGGAAGGGAGGAAGGAAAGAAGAAATAAAGGATGCAGGAATGAAAGGGGGAGGGAGTTAAGAAAGGAGGGGAAAGGTCAAAGCGGCTTGAAGGAAGGGAGAAAGAGAAGATGGAAGTGAGAAAGCCTAGGAATGAAAGAAGGGAGGCAAGGAGGACGACAGGAATATAAACATTCCTGTGAAGAAAAGTCAGCCCGTGTGAACTCTCTTTGGCTCGGGTGGGGATCCACACACTGTTGTTTGTGTCTCTGTGTGACCCCAACTGCCAAAGGCTTTTCCGAGGCAGGTCTTGGTATCAGCACAGACTTGGCTTATAAGACGGAGGCTGTTGTCTTCTCAGGGGATACAAATGCTTGGCAGAATGCTCCCTTCAGTGCTTCACACGATCCACACACCAGCACTTTGTAACCGCCCGTCTGCTTTCTTTTGCAGGGCAAACTAAAGGACAGCTAGGTGAGTGCTCACTGGCGTGTGAGAGAGGTTCCTTGTTGCTAAAGGGAAATATGGGAATGGGGCGCGCTCTGTGTCCGTGGCTCTAGCCCTTGGCTCTGAAACGCAGGAAGAGAGATGGCTGCTTGCCTCCAAACACGTCCCTTGCCCTCCTGCCCTCCGCTGCCACGGCAGCCCTGGCAAGGTGGACTGAGCAGGCAGCAGTGGCTGGAAGCCATAAGAGCTGCCGTTCTTCAGAAGGCTCTCTCACCAAAACACTGACACCTCTCTCTCTCTCTCTCTCTCTCTCTCTCTCTCTCCTTTCCACTTCCCTTTGCCTTTTACAGACCAACTGCTGAAAGAAAACGGTAAGTGACCATTGCTTTCTGGTACTTCTTTGGCAACCGTGACCTGCTGAGACCTCCTTGGGGCACCTGCTCATCTCAGGAAAGCCGCCTGGCCTCCTCCAGTTGTGCAGGGACACATGGTGTTGTGATAATCAAGGCCCTGTAGAAAGGGAAGGCCAGGACGTCAAAGGATCTGCTTGGGCCCAAGGCTGAGAGGTTGCTCCTGGAGTCCCCGGGGTGCAGAATGCGGACTGGGAAGAGAGCTGCAATGAGGGGAAGGGAGAAGTCAGCAAAGGCCTGGGTGGGGAGCCGTGGCGGGCTCTGAGCGCAGTGGCCTGTCTTTGCTAAGTGCCTTTTCCCTTCCTTTTGTAGCTCAGGTGAAAGAAGAAAAAGGTAAGTGGTCTGCGCTGCCTGGGACATGGGCCTTGTGGAGAGGTCCCGTGGCGAGAGGGAGTTGCTGGTGTCTGAAGCCGCGGGGCTTCTTGGGGCAGGCAAGGAGCCCCTTGTTGTGAGCAGGAGTGGAGCTGCTGCCCCTGTGCAGGCTGCCCAGCGGAGGTCTTCCTCTTTAGCTGCAGCCTGCCCGGCGGGCTTGCCTGAGGAACAGGAGCATGTGGGAGGCAGGCAGAGAGGGCCAGAAGGCAGACCTGGAATGAGGCGTGAGCAAAGGAAGCAAGGAAGAAGGTGAGGAGAGCAGGAAGCGATAAGCAGGGCCAGAAGGAGGGAAGGAAGCCACTAAGGCTGAGTGGAAGAGAAGGGAATGGTGGAGGTGTGGCAGGGCATCAGGGCATGAGGAAGGGCTTGCAGAAGGCAGGCTGGAGGGAGGGAAGGATGGGTGATAGGACGGAAGGAAGGGTGGAAAGAAGAACAGAATGAAGAATGGAAGGAAGGAGGGAAGCAAGCAAGCAAGGAAGCTAGGAAAAAGCATGAAGGAAGGAAGGTTTTAAAAAGGTTTTGTATGGATTGAGGGAAGGCGGGAGAAGGGGATTAGACGGGCTAAAGACGGGAATGACAGAGAGGAGAAACTGAGAGCAGGAGTACTCTGAATGCTCCTGTGAGCACCCCTGAGCTCGTGTGGGCTCTCTGCCTCAGCTAGGGCATGCACAGCGGTGGCCTTTGTTTAGGTGTGTGAGCCCAGGTGCCAGGGGTCTTCCCCGGCCAGGGCTGCACAGCAGCACAGTGCTGGACTAGTTGCCGAAGGCTGCCGCCTTCTCCCGAGAATCATAACCCTACCAGGGCACTCCTGAGCGCTTTGTGCAATCCCTCCCCCGGCAGTTTGTAATGGCCCTTCTGCTTTCTTTTGCAGGGCAACTGCAAGGACAGCTAGGTGAGTGCTTCCTGGCGTGTGAGAGAGGCTCCTTGTTGCTGGAGGGGAAGGTGGGAATGGGGAGCACTGTGTGTCCGTGGGGCCAGCCCTTGGCCCTGCCAGCCACGAAGGAAGCCTGCTGCTTGCCTCCCAAGCTGTCCCTTGCCCGCCTGCCCTCCGCTGCCGCGATGGTCCTTGCGGGCTGGCGTGAGCAGGCAGCAGGAAAGGAGGAGGGAAGGAAGTGTATGAGGTGGACTGTCAGGGCAGGGCAGGGCAGGGCTGAAGGGTGGAAATGAGGAAGGTAGGATGGAGGGAAGCCATTAAGGTGGTGGATGAATGGAAGGGAGGAAGGAAAGAAGAAATAAAGGATGCAGGAATGAAAGGGGGAGGGAGTTAAGAAAGGAGGGGAAAGGTCAAAGCGGCTTGAAGGAAGGGAGAAAGAGAAGATGGAAGTGAGAAAGCCTAGGAATGAAAGAAGGGAGGCAAGGAGGACGACAGGAATATAAACATTCCTGTGAAGAAAAGTCAGCCCGTGTGAACTCTCTTTGGCTCGGGTGGGGATCCACACACTGTTGTTTGTGTCTCTGTGTGACCCCAACTGCCAAAGGCTTTTCCGAGGCAGGTCTTGGTATCAGCACAGACTTGGCTTATAAGACGGAGGCTGTTGTCTTCTCAGGGGATACAAATGCTTGGCAGAATGCTCCCTTCAGTGCTTCACACGATCCACACACCAGCACTTTGTAACCGCCCGTCTGCTTTCTTTTGCAGGGCAAACTAAAGGACAGCTAGGTGAGTGCTCACTGGCGTGTGAGAGAGGTTCCTTGTTGCTAAAGGGAAATATGGGAATGGGGCGCGCTCTGTGTCCGTGGCTCTAGCCCTTGGCTCTGAAACGCAGGAAGAGAGATGGCTGCTTGCCTCCAAACACGTCCCTTGCCCTCCTGCCCTCCGCTGCCACGGCAGCCCTGGCAAGGTGGACTGAGCAGGCAGCAGTGGCTGGAAGCCATAAGAGCTGCCGTTCTTCAGAAGGCTCTCTCACCAAAACACTGACACCTCTCTCTCTCTCTCTCTCTCTCTCTCTCTCTCCTTTCCACTTCCCTTTGCCTTTTACAGACCAACTGCTGAAAGAAAACAGTAAGTGACCTTTGCTTTCTGGTACTTCTTTGGCAACCGTGACCTGCTGAGACCTCCTTGGGGCACCTGCTCATCTCAGGAAAGCCGCCTGGCCTCCTCCAGTTGTGCAGGGACACATGGTGTTGTGATAATCAAGGCCCTGTAGAAAGGGAAGGCCAGGACGTCAAAGGATCTGCTTGGGCCCAAGGCTGAGAGGTTGCTCCTGGAGTCCCCGGGGTGCAGAATGCGGACTGGGAAGAGAGCTGCAATGAGGGGAAGGGAGAAGTCAGCAAAGGCCTGGGTGGGGAGCCGTGGCGGGCTCTGAGCGCAGTGGCCTGTCTTTGCTAAGTGCCTTTTGCCTTCCTTTTGTAGCTCAGGTGAAAGAAGAAAAAGGTAAGTGGTCTGCGCTGCCTGGGACATGGGCCTTGTGGAGAGGTCCCGTGGCGAGAGGGAGTTGCTGGTGTCCAAAGCCGCGGGGCTTCTTGGGGCAGGCAAGGAGCCCCTTGTTGTGAGCAGGAGTGGAGCTGCTGCCCCTGTGCAGGCTGCCCAGCGGAGGTCTTCCTCTTTAGCTGCAGCCTGCCCGGCGGGCTTGCCTGAGGAACAGGAGCATGTGGGAGGCAGGCAGGCAGAGAGGGCCAGAAGGCAGACCTGGAATGAGGCGTGAGCAAAGGAAGCAAGGAAGAAGGTGAGGAGAGCAGGAAGCGATAAGCAGGGCCAGAAGGAGGGAAGGAAGCCACTAAGGCTGAGTGGAAGAGAAGGGAATGGTGGAGGTGTGGCAGGGCATCAGGGCATGAGGAAGGGCTTGCAGAAGGCAGGCTGGAGGGAGGGAAGGATGGGTGATAGGACGGAAGGAAGGGTGGAAAGAAGAACAGAATGAAGAATGGAAGGAAGGAGGGAAGCAAGCAAGCAAGGAAGCTAGGAAAAAGCATGAAGGAAGGAAGGTTTTAAAAAGGTTTTGTATGGATTGAGGGAAGGCGGGAGAAGGGGATTAGACGGGCTAAAGACGGGAATGACAGAGAGGAGAAACTGAGAGCAGGAGTACTCTGAATGCTCCTGTGAGCACCCCTGAGCTCGTGTGGGCTCTCTGCCTCAGCTAGGGCATGCACAGCGGTGGCCTTTGTTTAGGTGTGTGAGCCCAGGTGCCAGGGGTCTTCCCCGGCCAGGGCTGCACAGCAGCACAGTGCTGGACTAGTTGCCGAAGGCTGCCGCCTTCTCCCAAGAATCATAACCCTACCAGGGCACTCCTGAGCGCTTTGTGCAATCCCTCCCCCGGCAGTTTGTAATGGCCCTTCTGCTTTCTTTTACAGGGCAACTGCAAGCACAGCTAGGTGAGTGCTTCCTGGCGTGTGAGAGAGGCTCCTTGTTGCTGGAGGGGAAGGTGGGAATGGGGAGCACTGTGTGTCCGTGGGGCCAGCCCTTGGCCCTGCCAGCCACGAAGGAAGCCTGCTGCTTGCCTCCCAAGCTGTCCCTTGCCCGCCTGCCCTCCGCTGCCGCGATGGTCCTTGCGGGCTGGCGTGAGCAGGCAGCAGGAAAGGAGGAGGGAAGGAAGTGTATGAGGTGGACTGTCAGGGCAGGGCAGGGCAGGGCTGAAGGGTGGAAATGAGGAAGGTAGGATGGAGGGAAGCCATTAAGGTGGTGGATGAATGGAAGGGAGGAAGGAAAGAAGAAATAAAGGATGCAGGAATGAAAGGGGGAGGGAGTTAAGAAAGGAGGGGAAAGGTCAAAGCGGCTTGAAGGAAGGGAGAAAGAGAAGATGGAAGTGAGAAAGCCTAGGAATGAAAGAAGGGAGGCAAGGAGGACGACAGGAATATAAACATTCCTGTGAAGAAAAGTCAGCCCGTGTGAACTCTCTTTGGCTCGGGTGGGGATCCACACACTGTTGTTTGTGTCTCTGTGTGACCCCAACTGCCAAAGGCTTTTCCGAGGCAGGTCTTGGTATCAGCACAGACTTGGCTTATAAGACGGAGGCTGTTGTCTTCTCA
This sequence comes from Apteryx mantelli, assembly GCF_036417845.1. Taxonomy (NCBI): domain Eukaryota; kingdom Metazoa; phylum Chordata; class Aves; order Apterygiformes; family Apterygidae; genus Apteryx; species Apteryx mantelli. Next base: position 1,235,430 of record NC_090011.1, read on the forward strand.
GGGGATACAAATGCTTGGCAGAATGCTCCCTTCAGTGCTTCACACGATCCACACACCAGCACTTTGTAACCGCCCGTCTGCTTTCTTTTGCAGGGCAAACTAAAGGACAGCTAGGTGAGTGCTCACTGGCGTGTGAGAGAGGTTCCTTGTTGCTAAAGGGAAATATGGGAATGGGGCGCGCTCTGTGTCCGTGGCTCTAGCCCTTGGCTCTGAAACGCAGGAAGAGAGATGGCTGCTTGCCTCCAAACACGTCCCTTGCCCTCCTGCCCTCCGCTGCCACGGCAGCCCTGGCAAGGTGGACTGAGCAGGCAGCAGTGGCTGGAAGCCATAAGAGCTGCCGTTCTTCAGAAGGCTCTCTCACCAAAACACTGACACCTCTCTCTCTCTCTCTCTCTCTCTCTCTCTCTCTCCTTTCCACTTCCCTTTGCCTTTTACAGACCAACTGCTGAAAGAACACGGTAAGTGACCTTTGCTTTCTGGTACTTCTTTGGCAACCGTGACCTGCTGAGACCTCCTTGGGGCACCTGCTCAGCTCAGGAAATTCTCCCGACTGGGGCCAGCCCTTCACCTGTCTGGCCAGGAACAAAGCCTGATGCTTGTCTCCAAAGATGTCACTTGTCCCCCTGCCTTCCGCTCACACAATGCCGTTCTGAACTGTAGTGAACAGGCAGCAGGAAAGGAGGAGGGATGGAAACACATCAGGTGCAATGGTCAGGAAGGGAAAGGTTATGGAAGTGTGGAATGGTAGGATGGAAGGAAGCTGATGTTGTAATGCATTAATGGGTGGGAGGGAAGGAGGGATAAAGTCAAGAAGGAAGAAACGAAGGAGAAGAAAGAAAGGAAAGGTCGTGAAGGTTTGAAGGAAGGAAGAGAAGATGGAAGGCAGAAACATCGAATTGAGAGAATAGGGGAAGTGAGGGATATGTCAATGTTCACTTTCCTGTGAGGAAAAGTCAGCTTGTGTGAGCTCTCTTTGGCTCGGGTTGTTTCCACATTGGTGTCCTTTGTTGGCTCTGTGATCTCAGCTGACAAGAGGTTTTGCAGTGTAGTGCTCTCCGGTGTGTGAGAGGCTCCATGTGCCCAGAACCAAGAGTGGAAATGTGGAGAAACGGGAGTGCTAAGAGAGCTTTGCAGTTAATTAGATGAAAGGATTTCATTGGGCGTGTGGATGAGCATTAGCTCACTGCAGACAAGGCCTCCTTCTCACATCAACTTATTGCCTCCTTTATTCATTTTCCTACAGAGTTTTTGAAAATACAGCGTCACAAAGGTAAGAGAGAAACAAAGAGTCTGATTCCCAGCTCTCAGGGCCTGGACATATATTTGGAAGTGTATTATTTGTCCTACGCAGAGAACAATTCAGAGGACAACATCTTTGCAAGAAGAATTGTTTCTTGAGCCTTCCCTTCTTCACGTGCTGCCCAAGACCCCTCACAAGCCTGTGTTACAGCAGCTGGCATTTCAAGCAGCATTATGTCTTCTCAGAAGAAAAGGGCAGGTTTTAGGAAGAATGAGAGGCTCATTTCAGGGAGGTCAGATGGAACATTTCTGCTGGATCTGTTGCTGAGCATTCCTTGCTGAGCAGTGCACAGCTGAGGATGGGCAGGGATCAGCAGCTGGCACTCTGCTGCCTGCAAAGGCTGATTCAAGAAGTATCCCAGCAGCCCCCTGGCCTGCTTAGGCCATGCAGTCTTGGCCAGCCTGATTTATCCTCAAACTCAGGCAAACAGCTGATGTGATTCTGGTTTTGCCCAAAGAGGTTGTGTGTGCAGAGGCATGGTTCTTTTGCTCAGCTCACCTCTGCAGAGTCTCAGTGGTGAAGGAAAAGGCTAGCAATCCCCTTATATTCCTTCTTGGTACTACTTACATTTCCAACAGTGTCTCTGAGTAGCCATGCGTTTGATTCCTTCTGGCTGTTCTCTCAGCACAACATAGATGAGAGCAAGGGATATGAGAGATCTGGGAATACAGTGGCTGGAGGTGTCCTGTACCAGGAGGCCAAGTAGGGAGCATGGAAGAGGAGGCAGAGGGAGGGCAAGGGAAGAGGCATATGGGGACACAGGGTAGAAAGTTTCAGAAAAGCAAGCCTCATGGTTTTTGATACTGAAGGAATGACTTGGTCTTTGCAGTGGATGTCTCCCTGGATGCTGACACAGCGCATCCAAGGCTGGAACTCTCTCAAGATGGGAAGAGTGTGAAAGATACTGGCACTGCCAGAAGTGTGCCCAGGACAGAGAAGAGATTTGACTCCCACACTTTCCTTTTGGCAAAGGAAGGCTACACATCTGGGAAATGCTATTGGGAAGTGGATGTTGGAAAGAGAAGAAACTGGGACGTGGGCATTGCACGGGAGCCTGTGACTCGCAAAGGGACACTCACTCTGTCCCCAGAGAAGAGCTTCTGGGTCATAGGGTTAGCAGATGGGCAAGACTATTGGGCCCGCACAGAGCCTTGGACCCGTTTGGTTGTGAGTGGGAAACCCAGAAAGATTGGGATCTTCCTGGATGTCTCAGCCAAGCAGCTGTCATTTTATAACGTCAGCAAGAAAACAGCTGTGTACACTTTCACCCTTGGTGGAGACAGCAGCCAGGAAGGGAAGTTCTTTCCCTTCTTCTCAACAGGGTCCACTTCTGCAAAGCCTGACACTGAGCCACTGAAAATAGTCCTGGGGTTTGAGGAGGACCATGATGATGAGTAAATGGATTACTGATAGGGAGATGCAGGAGGAGACTGCACTCCTGTCAGACAGCTCCCACGTTTGTGCCCTGCAATCCAAGCTCTACAGCAAATTCCTACCAGACACTCCCGTCTCTGCTTGCTAGTCCTTCAATGAGCCAGTCAAGAAGGAGAAGCCTCAGAGTTCAGGCTGCTAGTCAGGGGGTGAAGTTTACCTTCACTTTTACCGAGGATCCACACAAAGGAAGGAAATGTATCTGCTGCCCAGGAAGTGAGAATTAAATTGACTTGATAGTGTACAGCAGCTTTCATTTTGAATTCTTCTGAGCATGCGAAGTATTTACATGCCAGTCACTGAAAACAGCAGGAAACATCCGTGAGGTGCACTTGTCCCAAAAGAGAGCCCTCTTCTGGGATGGGAAAGCTTTGTGAGGAGCTTCCAACCACACTTCTCAGCAACACCTCAGACTTGTATGCCTGGAGCATCACATGTCACACCAGGTCCCTTCTGTGCCAGGTCGGAGAAGCAGGCACCTCCTAAAAGCAGCTTGCCTCACCTCTCATCCACGCTGCAGAAACCCCCTTCATTTGGGAAGGATGTGAAAGCCATTTTCAGAGATTCTCAGAGGGTGAATATCCTTCCCTTTGAGGTGAGAAAGGGCTGACCTCACACATCAAAAGCAAGGTGTGCGAGCTTTCCAGGTCGATTAGTGCTCTGCCCAGCTCTCCTGCCTTCCTGATGTTTCTGGCTGCACATTGTCAGTCACTTGCCTAATGCTCTCCTTTTTGATTCGGCACTCAGCACTGAACTTAGATGCTGACTCCACAAAGTGAACCACTTAATGGGCTGTGAGAGGGAAACCAAGCAAGACTGCAGGGCATTTGTGCACATCCACAAGAACACTGTCATTTGGCAAAGGCCACTCAAAGTCTCCCTCGCACAGTTTTCCAAAGAGTCTCTGGCAGAATGAGATTGTCTTTCCCTCCCTCTCTGTTGGGGGTGACTGCTGCCAGAACACCAGGTCCCAATGTGCTGGCAGTATGGCAATCAACAGAGGAGGCACCGGACACACAGTCAAACTCCTGGCAGAAAAAGCTGGCAGAGTGAGATCCATTTCATTAACTTCTTATTTTATAGTGAAAGGCAGCTGCAGCCCAGCATGCTCTCTAGCAAGCTCTGGTTGACATGATAAAGCAACTGGCACAGAGACATCAGACGAAGTATGAAACTCTGTTCTCCTTTCTGATTTTGCTAATGCTGATTGTTGAAAATCCAGCTGTAATAAGTATATTAAGTGCATTCCATGTAACCGAGATTATAAACAGCAATGGATATGGGTATTCTGTTGTTGTTTTTCTTTGACTACTTCTCAGTGTCCTTTAATTCTGAAGCAACTAAAGCACTCAGAATCAGCTGTAGCTTTCATACAGATGAGGAAGCCAAGCAGGGGCCAGCTCCTCTCATCCCCGTGATCCAGAGTGCAGGATGTAGTGGAGCTGGGTTCCCATCCACTTCCCACATCCAGCCGAGAAAAACTTTATGGGGTGTATTTACGAGCCCTACAGAGACATCTGCAAGACCTGATCAGCAGTCATTTTCTAGAGTCATCTTCCCAAGAGAGGGTTGAGGGGATGTTGAGGGATAGAGGCCTTTCTCCTTGAAAACTCCATGACTAAATCAATAAAGGCAGATCAGGAAGCTGAGTTTTGAAGCAAATAATAGAAAAATCACAGAGCGTTACGTCATGTAACCTGCTGAATTTTAGAAGGCTGGGCATATAAATATTTTTAATCCATTTCCCTTCCTTGGCTTTCCAGGACACAGGCATGCAGGGCATGGCAGCCTCCTCAGGGCACCTGGCAGCTTCCACACCCTCCCTGGTAACACGCCTGAAGGTCTAGGCAGCAGGGCTTCACCCTCTCTTGACCTTCCCGTTAAGAGTGGCAGTCAGGGCCCTATCCAAGGTGTCCCTGAGGCTGTGGTCTGCTGGGTCAGGAATATCTTGGGGCTTTCCCTGTGCCCTTTTGTGGAAGCCATCTGTCCTATATACGCTGCTCTGCTGGTGGTCCCTGCAGAGGAAGAGCACATCCTGCAGAGCTGTCTCCTCCCTTTCCCACCTCAGTCATGCTTTGTCCCTACAGAGGAGCACAGAGCATATGGCAGGATGCCCTGCCCACTACCTCTCCTCTGCCCCCTAAACATGAGCAGCATGCCCTCCAGTTTACTCACTGCCCGTCCCCACCTCTACCACTGGAAACTCCTGTCCCTCAGGCTTGCTCCCAGGGCACGTGTCATGTGAAGGGAGGGAAAGGGTATGATTAGGTGGAAAGGCCCTCCCTTATTTGGTAATCAACATTTGCCTGCCAGAGCCCTCCTGAAAAGGACTGTCACTGAGTCAGTTTCGCAAAGTTGAACAAAACAAACAATTTATTAAAGGAACGGATCCAACAGGTTCAGGATTGCTGGTGATAAATGCACTTAGTGCAACAAATTCTACTTTTCTAAGCTAAAACTGATAATTAAGCACTTTCCCAAATGGTATTTTTCCTGGGGTAACATCCAACGTTGTCGGAGGCACAAGCTTTACCAAAAAGGCATCCCTGTTTTGGGGAGGAGAGAGTCCAAGAACTTCCACCCGTCCTTAAATTAGTGTTCGTGTCCTCAAAATGGAGGATTGTTTATGTGCTGAATTTATAATAAATTTATAAGGTGGAGCTGAGTCAAACACTGTGGGACGATTGGTCCTTGTCGAGCTCAGCAGAGGGAGTCATTGGGTGCCGGCCTTTTTTGCCCTTAGTGACAAGACCAGGCTGCAAGACTCCCACCTCACCCCAGGCATCATTTTGGGTGGAGCAATGTCAAGTTTCGCGACCTCCGCCTCACCCTGGGCGTTGCCTCACTGGCATGGGCATCAGACCGCAAATCACCCTTTGCATCCACTACTTACCCCTGGCAGGGATGATCAGAGATGATCATAGACCATTATCCCACAGCAGGTGAAATTTCAGTGTCAACCTTGGTCTTTTTTTAAAGGCAACATGAATCTTGGAAGGAAAAGATTGCCACTTTGCGCACATGACTTCCTTCAGTGCTGCACCTTGGTCTCTCCCTAAGCCCACAAAAGTTTTCTTAGCTCTACTGCAAAGGAAACTCTTGGTGCTCAAACCTCTGGAAGAGCTAGGCTTTTAAGTGGCCTTTTCCCATCTTTCGTCCTTTCTCTCCTACAGCCTTTGTCTGTCATTTGGAGGCAGGAACCCCCCATGGAGTGGGAAGCAGAGGAGGTGGCACATGCCTATGTCAGGGTTCCTGCTATCGACAGGCTTTCTGCCTCCTTTCCTGAGTCCAGTGGGTTACTCCCTGTAGGCCTGGGAAGGAGAGACCTCTGATTGTAAAAGGACACACCATCGCTTTGCCTTCTTTGGGGGAAGGAAGGGGAAGTAAGGCAGGATCCCACTGGCACACTACCTGGTATTGCAGAAGAATCACAGAATAACAGTATGGTTGAGGTTGGAGGGGACCTCTGGAGATCATCTAGTCCAACCCCCCTGCTCAAGCAGGGTCACCTAGAGCACATTGCACAGGATTGTGTCCAGGCAGGTTTTGAATATCTCCAGAGAAGGAGACTCCACCACCTCTCTGGGCAACCTGTGCCAGTGCTCTGTCACCCTCACAGTGGAAAAGTATTTCCTCATGTTCAGATGGAAGTGTCTGTGTTTCAGTTTGTGCCCTTTGCCTCACGTCCTGTCGCTGGGCACCGCTCAAAAGAGTCTGGCCCTGTCCTCTTGACACCCTCCCTTCTGATATTTGTATACATTGATAAGATCCCCCCTATGTCTTCTCTTCTCTAGGCTAAACAGGCCCAGCTCTCTCAGTCATTCCTCATAAGAGAGATGCTCCAGTCCCCTCATCATCTTTGGAGCCCTTCGCTGGACTTGCTCCAGTAGTGCCACATCCCTCTTGTACTGGGGAGCCCAGAACTGGACACAGTACTCCAGATGTGGCCTCAGCAGGGCTGAGTAGAGGGGGAGGATCACCTCCTCGACCTGCTGGCAACACTCTTCCTGATGCACCCCAGGATACCATTGGCCTTCTTGGCCACAAGGGCACATTGCTGCCTCATGCTTAACTTGGTGTCCACCAGCACTCCCAGGTCCTTCTCTGCAGAGCTGCTTTCCAGCAGGTCAACCCCCAACCTGTACTGCTGCATGGGGTTATTCCTCCCTAGGTGCAGGACCCTGCACTTGCCTTTGTTGAACTTCAGGAGGTTCCTCTCCACCCACCTCTCCAGCCTGTCCAGGTCTCTCTGAATGGCAGCACAGCCCTCTGGTGTATCGGCCACTCCTCCCAGTTTTGTATCATCAGCAAACTGGCTGACGGTGCCCTCTGTTCCTTCATCCAGGTCATTGGTGAAGAAATTGAAGAAGACTGGAGCCAGTACTGACCCCTGGGGGACACCGCTAGCTACAGGCCTCCAACTAGACTCTGCGCCGCTGATCACAACCCTCTGAGCTCTGCCATTCAGCCAGTTCTCAATCCACCTCACTGTCCACTCATCCAGCCCACACTTCCTGAGCTTGTCTATGAGGATGTTATGGGAGACAGTGTCAAAAGCCTTGCTGAAGTCAAGTGATACAACATCCACTGCTCTCCCCTCATCTACCCAGCCAGTCATTCCATCATAGAAGGCTATCAGCTTCGTTAAGCAGGATTTCCCCTTCCCCTTGGTGAAGCCATGCTGACTACTGCTCATCACCTTCTTTTCCTCCACATGTTTGGAGATGGCCTCCAGGAAGTGCTGCTCCATCACCTTTCCAGGGATGGAGGGGAGGCTGACTGGCCTGTAGTTCCCTGGGTCCTCCTTCTTGCCCTTTTTGAAGGCTGGCGTGACATTGGCTTTCTTCCAGCGCTCAGGCACCTCTCCTGTTCTCCATGACCTTCCAAAGATGATGGAGAGTGGCCTAGCAAGAACATCCGCCAGTTCCCTCAGCACTCGTGGGTGCATCCCATCGGGGCCCATGGATTTGTGGGTGTCAAGTTTGCTTAAATGATCTCTAACCCACTCCTCCTCCACCAAGGGAAAGTCTTCCTTTCTCCAGACTTTCTCTCTTGCCTCCAGGGTCTGGGGTTCCTGAGGGCTGGCCTGAGCAGTAAAGACTGAAGCAAAGGCGGCATTCAGTAACTCTGCCTTCTCTGCATCCTTCATCACCAGGGTGTGGAATCCGGAGAGAATTTGGTAGGAAAGATAAGGGGGGGGGGGGCACAAAGGAGAAACGGTATGTGGCAGACAAAGCATACCACCCTTTTGCAACATTAGTAACAAGCTAGAAGGTGAAGAGCAGACAGCTTGTTCCAGCTGCATGGTGGAGGAGGTAGTGATATGGTGGAATCACAGTCCACCCCGACCCAAAGGGTTGCATACCAAAAAATAATTGCTGCTCATGGACTAAGTGTTGACCTATAGAACCCCAGCCTCATTATCCTTGATTACCATATTAAAAAACATGCCCTTTGCTGCAGAAAAATATGTAAATAAGGGGGGCATACCCCACAACAACTGCACAATCTAGCCAATGAAGTATGACTGCCACACAGCCACATCCCACCTTCAGCAACTATAAAACAGAGGACAGCTCACTAAAGTTTTTGGAAGGGAAGAAAACTGAACCCCTGAACTGTTCACCAGAGATTGCTGATGAGCGAGCCTCCTTCTCTCCTCCTCCTAACAGGGACACCTCTTTGGTAAGACTTGCGCCTCTGACAAACGTCAGACTTTACCAGGGGAAATACATTACTGAAAGCGCTTAATTGTTAGTTTGATCTCATAGAAAGAAAATTCGTAGCAGCAAGTGCATTTATCAATGGCAATTCCGAACCTGTTGTATCTGTAACTTTAATAAATTCTTATTCCTTTTTACTTCATGAAACTGACTCAGGGAAAGTCCTCAAAAAAGGGGCTCTGGCAGGCAAACTTAAATTACAAAGATAAGGAAGGGCCTTCCTTCCCTCCATTTCACACGACAGTAATTTGGCGTAGTCTGTAGGATTGCCATGGTTAAACTGCTGCATAAATATAAGTGTGCACCATACCAAGCAGGGAAAGAATGGGCCCATAAATTTTGGAAAAATGAAGATAAAGTGGTAGAGCAGATAGAGCAATGTAGAAGCCAGCAAAAGATCAGGAAAGGTAAAGGAAAAGGAACTTTTTGTGCAGTATTGGAGGTTTGCTTATCTTGCGTGCAGAAAGAATATAGAGTCCCCTCCCCCCGAAAAAGTTGCAGACATAGAATATGCCGCTTAAGATCAGCTAACAAGGTGCTGGAAACTTCACTAGCCTTTGAAAAGGAGAATCAAGAAAAGCTGGGGACACAAGTAAACAGTCTCATGGTTGAAAACCAGGATTTAAAGACAGAAAATAGGGAGCTGAAGGTGCTGCTAGCTGCAGCAGAAAGGCGAGAGAAGCAGCTGCAGGCAAAATTAGACTTACTCCTAAACCAAATGCCATCCACAGTCTCGGCTCAGCAAATTCGTAAACTAGTATGCTGCGCTGACCCTGAGACCTGGGATGGGGATATCTGGTATGACAATGACGATAATGACGATTTTCTGGAAAGCTCCGATTGCTATACTCCCACCCCAGAGCCTGTGCCGGTACGACCACTGATTAAAACTGAGGTTGCAGCTGAGGGAGAGGATAACATTCGTACTACTGTACACTCAATCCCTTGGTCCCTGGCAGAATTGGCCAAGCTGCAAGAAAAGTACTCTAGACGGCTGGAAGAATCTGAGACCGAATATGTATGGCGAGTCTCCCTCACGGGGGGAGATCATATCTTGCTGAGTGAAGGAGAGGCAGAGGGCTACTGGGGCCCCAGCATATTTCTAACCACCCCTCTGGGCGACCAGAATTATTCATTAACCGCCCGAGCTGCCTATTGGGCCGGTGGCATAGACCTGCAGGAGTGAGGAGACCCCCTTGTTATTAAGACTACAGGCTTCTCAGACCTTGCTGCGTCTGTGCAGAAGGCGGCCTGCATACAAGCAATGTATGAGAAGGAGGCATTAAGGAGATCCCCCATGCTAGCTCCAATCGATCCGGCAAGGTTAACCCCCCTTATTCGTGGTCTCCCTGATAATCCGAAAATGTATGTGGCCAATGCTCAGGATTGCATACAAACCACTCGTGCAATGAACGCTAGCGCAGCCGCCATGCAGCCCCCGCGAGATCAGGCTCATGTGACCACCTGGAATGAATTTGTGCAAGAAATAAATTATGGACACTGTATGGACTGGATTGGAACTAAGCCCAGAGGATCGACTGAACCTCGCAGGAAGGTCCGCCAGGTACAGGCTACCAATTTGCGGCCTGAACCCCACCCAAAATTTGACAAGGAGCATAACGGCCTTTGGCATAGAGCACTGGCAATGGGAATACCGCAGCAGTTACTGCACGGCACCCCCATGGCCAAACTTTGGGCTCTGATACAATCTCTGAGCTGAAGGATTGATGCTGGGGGGGGGGGGGGGGCTGCCCATGAGGCACGACTCGGCCCCTGGCAGATCCAAGCCCTCAGCCTCGCAACGGGACTTGACTGACTTAAAGATGCCCCGTCAAAAAACTTGCATCCCCAGGGAGGGCAGTGAGCCACCCTGCCTGGCGGGTGCTAGCTGTACAGTGGCTCCCTGCTAAACACCATGAACCCATCGTTGCCATTCCCCTAGGGCCTAGGAAAATTTTTGTGAACTTCCTCATTGATACAGGGACACAGATGTCTGTAATCACCAAAGAGATGGCAGGACACCTACATCTTAAATGTGGTCGCCATAAAATGAAATTTACCAGTATGGATGGGAATATAAGAGAGTGTCCTACAGCAAAGATTACTTTGTGGCTCGGTGAGCAGAGATTAACCCATGCCGAGGTACTGGTTGGTGCTGCTAACATTAACATTTTAGGATATGATTTGTTGTACAGCAGGACTTGGAAACTCCCTGATGGGTCAGTCTGGAGTTTTGCTGTGCGGGGAGGACACAGGGTAGCACAGCTTGATAACAGCAACCAGCCTAAGGCCATAAATCTATTGGACACATCCATATCCTTACCCCCCCCCCCCTCAGGAATCACCAGTGTAAGACAATACCCCCTTCCTGCAGCAGCACCGGTGGGAATTGATGGGGTGGTAACAGATTTAGAAAGCAGGGGTATTATCATTCGCACGCACTCCCCTTACAATTCCCCTGTCTGGCCGGTAAGGAAGCCAAACAGGCAGTGGCGGCTCACAATTGACTATAGGCGATTAAATGCTAAAACTGCACCTTTAACTGCTGCTGTACCAAATATCGCGGAACTGGTAACCCAGATACAAGGAGCCTCCCATTCATGGATGGGAGCCCTAGATATAAAGGATATGTTTCTCATGATCCCACTTCAGGAGCAGGACAAGACCCAGTTTGCCGTCACCTGGAAAGGAGTGCAGTATACATTTAACCCACTACCCCAGGGGTATAAGCACTCTCCCACCATTTCCCACAATGCCCTGGCAAAGGCCCTAACTGACATTCCCATCCCCAAAGGAATCACCATATACCAATACATTGATGACATACTGATGGGGGGGGGGGGGGAAGAGCCCACTAAGGTGAAGCAGACAGTGACGAATGTGAAAGATAGGTTGGAGACTTTAGGACTGGACATTCCCCCATCCAAGTGCCAGGGGCCTGCACAGGAGGTTAAATTCTTAGGAGTTTGGTGGATTAAGGGAGCCACCTCTGTTCCCCCAGATACCTTGGAGAAAATAGAACGGGGACAGAACCCATCTAATGTAAAAGAACTACAGCAGGTTTGGGGAATTATCAGCTACTGGTGCAAACATATCCCAGGTTTCTCTATCGTTGCCCATCTTTTGTATAACCCAATTAAAAAAAGGAAACTCTGGGAATGGATGGAACAACACACAAATGCCCTAAACTTATTGACAAGAGAGTTGAGGCTGTTCCAACAGCTAGGTCCTATACACCCAACTGACCCTATTCATGTGGAATGGGGGTTCAGCGAACATGGTTCCTACTGTAACCTATGGCAAAGAGCACCTGAAGGTCCAGAGAGACCACTGGAGCTTAGTTCCCACTCTTTCAATGACACTGAAATGAGATACTCGGACTTCGAGAAAGGCTTATTGTCACTGGTACGAGCAATAAGACAAGTAGAGCAAATAAGGAGAGAACAAAGTGTGATCATCCGGGGACCTTTCCATCTCCTAGATGTCGTTCACAAGGGTATGGAACCACCTGCGGGCATTGCTCAGAAGCCTACAGTCCGTAAGTGGTATGCCTACCTAGAAGGTATCAACGAAATTATGCCCATCACAGAAAGCAACATCAAGGTATCTAAATTGAAAAGAGATATAGACAGCACCCTATTATTCCAAATCCCACCAACCACAAGTTCCCCGATCCAGGAGGCACCGCCCCTGCGAGAGGACAGTAGTCTGAAGGGAGTGTGGTTCACCAACGCATCAACCTACAGACAAGATAATGAATGGAGGTATAAGGCTGTGGCACTGGAAGTGGCCACAGGGGAAAGGTTAAGTGAAATAGGCAAGGGAAGCGCACAAGTAGGAGAGCTTAGAGCCGTCCTACTAGCCACGCAGCAGGGTGCCAGCTACATCTATACCGATTCATATGCCGTTTTTAAGGGAGCCGCAGAGTGGATAGGCCACTGGGCAGCCAATGACTGGCAGGTAAACAGAACCCCAGTCTGGCAAACTGACAGTTGGAAGCAATTATTAGAGATAGGGAAGCAAAGGCCATTGTACCTAGGCTGGGTAAAATGACGCAACAAATCAACTTCTATCCTTGCCCAGTTCAATCAGCAAGTAGATAGCCTTACCCAACTACAACAAATCGATGTCATGAACGATGGCCAGGAGTGGGAACGCTTGCTGGAGTGGTTGCACGTAAAACGTGGCCACACTGGACAAACTGATCTGTATATGGAAGGGATGGCCCAGGGATGGCCCGTATCAGTAAAACTGTGTGAACAGATTGTAACTGCCAGTTCACAATGCCATTTTTGACTCAACAAGGACCACCTGAACAAAGCACCTCCCCTGCATATTTGAGACAGGAAAACGTTGTTGCAAACCTGGCAAACTGATTACATAGGCCCGCTATGACTCTCAGGGGGCAAGAGGTATGTACTGGTGGGGGTAGAGGTCATTTCAGGAACTACCATGGCTACAGCTGTTGCAACGGCCACTGGGGAAAATACAGTCCTTAGCTTAAAGAAATGGTTTAGTGTATTCCCCTGCCCGAGGAGATTCAAAGTGACAATGGGTCACATTTTTCAGCTATGGTAGTACAGAATACTTCTATGCAGGACAGCCTGTGCTGATCAAAATGCCCCAAATTGGAACTGTGGCAATGGTACTAACAACCCCAAAAAACCTTTATGCATGGGAAGCAAAAGACAGTTCTGGAAAAAAACATTGGATTAGTACTAGATGGATGGTACCTACCTTCTAACATAAATTTCACCGGTTGGACAACAACCAAGCATCTTTTCTTTATGTCTCCACAGGTATTCCACATGCTGGAAAATTGCACCTGGGATCAACGACTCCCGTACACTGACTTGGAGTGTCCCCAAGGATTACTAATTGTTTGTTGCTGGGTAACTGTATTTTTAACACTTATGATTGTCTGCAGGCCAAAATTGTAATGAAAGCCTCGCTTGCACTATCACTTGTAACAAACTGCCAACATGAACCTAATGTCATACATAGGCCACGCTGGAAAAATATGCTTGAGCTTAACGTGCATATGCTTAATAGGTATAATGATAATTGCATGTATAAACCAAGAGAATAATTGGCACAACAGTATGAGAACTTGTCGTGGTCAGTTCCCTCATGATTTAAATGATAATCTGATCTTAGACTTGATAAGGGGCTTTGCAGCAATGTGAGTCCAGCATCACTGCTTGCCTGCCCCTTCCCAAATCAGTTGAGGATCCCCTGCCCATGGGAATAATTCCAACAGATTTGGAAACCAGTCTATTACATCTCTGGAATCAAAGTGGACCCACACCATTTGTAAATCCGCATGCCCCACATCAGGCACCACTATCTGAAATGCCAACTGGGGCTTTCAATTTCTCAACAATTTCCAAAACTGACTGCACCCTTAGTTGGAACTACACAGAGGAGTCTAATGGCCCAATGATCTGGAACCTGTGCAGTTGGACTACATGCTGTAACTCATTGCCCTGGGGTGCTTTAAATTCATGGTCTTGAGGACATGCAGCCAACATCCTGCAATATACAATGCTACACTGGCTGCAAGTTGTCCCTATAGTTGCTCTTGGTATGACCCTGATAGGGGCTTCATACCCTTTGAGCATGGGTCCCCTTTTATTCCCGCATCAAATGGGTCAGCACTGTGGTCTTGCCGAACAGTGATAAATTGCTCCAACTGGGAACAATACAAGTGGCAAAGTATTACTGGTTGGTTTACACGACCCTAAAAATGGGCTGCCTGTGCCGAAACCACAGTGTGTCCTATGCATGCGTAGGATCAGAATTTGCACCCTGCAATGACTGCCGCATCGCTTCCAGTGATGCGCCAGCAGGCCTAATTTGGGCCTGTAGTGATGGTCACATGTATACTACCTTATCTGCTAGACTGCCTAACCCCCAATGTACACTAGGTGTCCCCACTTTGTGCCCTGTATGGAAGAGGACCCCAGTCCAGCCCCACTGGTTTGCTCGCACAAAAAGGGAGCTGGGAGGTAAGGTTGAGGGGTGGCAGGACCCGGGAGCAGCCGTCCAAATAGCATGGGGAACGGAAGGATTTGGGGGATTTGGGTCCGCTACCGTACAAACGTGGTTGTGGATACGTAAATTAGCTTACCAAGCAGAAGATTTAACCAACGCCATGCGAGACAGCTTGTCCTTGATCAACACACAATTGCAAGCTACGACTAAGATGGCTCTCCAGAATCGCATGGCACTGGACCTGATGTTATTACACCAAAATGGATTGTGTGGCTACCTCAACCTCTCGAGCATGGACTGCTGTGTATACATCCCAAACGTCACACAGGACCTCAACACCCAATTAGAAACCATACGACAGGTGGCCAAGGATATTCGCAAGCTCCAAGAGTCAATGAACAACAGCTGGCGGTCAAAATTGTTCGGCTGGTTTGGACTCAGTATCACCGGATGGATCCGAAGCTTGTTACAAACTGGGGTTATCATTGTCATTGTGATACTATTGCTATGCATCACTGTTAGCTGCCTAAAAACTTTCATAAGCCACGCTCTAGAGTTGCGTCTGCTCACCACTTCCTACACCCTGTTAGTGGAAGTCAGTCCAGAAACATGCACATCACCCTTCCAACATGTTATTGATACACCTGTGACTGAGAGGGGGATGTGAAAGTGGCAGCAGCCACGGGGTGGATAATGCGGAATCAGGAGAGAATTCCAGAGAAGAGATAAGGGGGGCACAAAGGAGAAATGGTACGTGGCAGACAAAGCACCTATAGTACCACAGCCTCATTATCCTTGATTACCATGTTAAAAAAAAATGCCCTTTGCTGCAGAACGATATGTAAATAAGGGGGGCATACCCCACAACAACCGCGCAAATGGCAATCTAGCCAATGAAGTATGACTGCCACACAGCCACATCCCACCTTCAGCAACTATAAAACAGAGGACAGCTCACTAAAGTTTTTGAAAGGGAAGAAAACTGAACCCCTGAACTGTTCGCCAGAGACTGCTGATCAGTGCGCCTCCTTCTCCCCTCCCCCAAACAGGGACACCTCTTTGGTTAGACTTGCGCCTCTGACAAATGTCGGATGTTACCCAGGGAAATATATTATTGAAAGCGCTTAGTTGTTAGCTTGAGCTCAAAGAAAGAAAATTTGTAGCAGCAAGTGCATTTATCAACAGCAATTCTGAACCTGTTGTATCTGTCGCTTCAGTAAATTCTTTTTCTTTTCTACTTTGTGAAACTGACTCAGGGAAAGTCCTCAAAGAAGGGGCTCTGTCAGGCAAACATAAATTACAAAGATAAGGAAGGGCCTTCCTCCCCTCCTTTCATGCAGCACAGGGCACCCACCCCATTCAGCAGCAGGCCCACATTCTCTCTAGCCTTCAAATACACCAGTAGCAAAAGGAAGACACCCTTCTTGTTGTCCTTGTCATCCCCTGCCAGATTTCATTCTAAACGGGCCTTAGCCTTCCTCATCACATCCCTGCATTCTCTGACAATGTTCCTATATTCCTCCCAAGTGGCCTGTCCCCCTTTCCATATTCTATATACTTCCTTCTTCTGGTTGAGTTTTGCCAGGAGCTCCTTGCTCATCCACATAGGTCTCCCGCCCCCTTTGCTTGACTTTCTACTCACAGGGATGCTCCAATCTTGAGCTTGGAGGAAGTAATGCTTGAATATTAATCAGTTCTCTTGGACCCCCCCTGCCCCTTTCCTTCTAGGGCCCTAACCCATGGGATTCCTCCAAGTAGGTCCCTGAAGAGGCCAAAGCTCCTAAAGTCTAGGGTTGCGATCCTACTCAGTGCCCTGCTTCCTCCTCGCAGGATCCTGAACATCTCATGGTCACTGCAGCCAAGGCTTTGTTTGTTAGCATGAGGTGCAACAGCACACCTCTCCTTGTTGGTTCCTCCACCACCTGTGTCAAGAAGTTGTCACCAATGCTCTGCAGGAACGTCCTGGACTCTGTGCCTGTGTTCTCTCTCCAGCAGATATCAGGGTGGTTGAAGTCCCCCATGAGAACCAGGGCCTGGGATCGTGAGGCTACTTCCAGCTGTCTGTAGAAGGCCTCCCTGACTTCCTCATCCTGATCAGGTGGCCTGTAGTAAACACCCACAACAGTGTCTCCCATGCTAGCCTGCCCTTTAATCCTTACCCATAAGCTCTCAACTCACTCTTCATCCACCCCTAGGCACAGCTCAATACATTCCAGTTGCTCTCTCACATAAAGAGCAACTCCATCACCTCGCTTTCCTGGCCTATCTTTCCTAAAAAGCACATAGCCATCCATGACAGCACTCCAGTCATGCAAGCTATCCCACCATGTCTCTGTAATGGCAATGAGATCATGGCCCTGCAACTGCACACAGATCTCTAGTTCTTCCTGTTTGTTCCCCATGCTGCGTGCATTGGTGTACAGGCATCTCAGAGAGGTGATCGAGCATGCAGCTTTCCCAGGAGGGGTAAATGAGGATCCTCCATAGCCACATCCCATGCGCACTTCCCTGGCTGCATTCACCTGCTGGAGGCGTCCTGACTTGAGCTGTCTTTGGCCAGCTACCCTGGCACTATAACTCTCCCCTTCCCCCATCCTTCCTAGTTTAAAGCCCACCTTACCAGGCTGGCCAACCTGTTGGCAAAGACACATGCGTCCCACTTAGCAAGGTGATCCCACCTCTTCCCATCAGCTGTCAATCTTCAGACAGGGTCCCATGGTTGTAGAAACCAAAACCCTGTTGCCAGCACCAGCGGCACAGCCAGTCATTAACTTGGAAAGTCTGTCTCCTCCTCCTCTCATCCATCTCCCTCTCTGGCAGGATTGAGGAGAAGATGACCTGGGCTCCCAGACCCTTGACCACCATCCCCAGAGCTCTAAAATCCTGTTTGATGGTTTCCAGTTTGCCCTTGGTGTCATTAGTGCCCACATGGAAGAGCAGCAGAAGGTAATAGTCTGATGAGTGGACAAGCCTTGGCAGTCTTTCTATGACAGCCCGTATGCGAGCCCCTGGCATTCAACAAACCTCTCTAGATAAGAGATCAGGTCAGCAGATCCTCCCCTCCGTCCCCTGCAGCAGAAAATCACCCACAACAATCACCCACCATGTCTTCCAGGTGTTCCCACAAGGCAGAGGGTCTGTTGTCCCAGGTACTTCCCTTACAGCCATGTCCAGCTCCTCCTCATCCTGGAGGGCACTAAACCTGTTCTTCAGTTGCAAATCCTCAGGAAGAGTAGGAGCCTTTCTCCTCCTACAAGAAGTGACCAGTTTCCAGCCACCTTCTACAGTGATTATGTACTGTTGCACAGAGCCCTCCGACAACCCCACTGCTGTGGGGGGCTGGGACTCCTGGAGCCATATGGTCTCCAAGAATACCCTGTCTATCTCCTTCTCATCCTCTCATATGCTACACAGCCTACTGACCTCGTCCCATAACTCCCTTACCTGATAACACAACTCATCAACAGCAGCACACCTTCTGCAGGAGAGCTGACTGTCAGAGAGGCCCCAAGCACTCCCTGCAGCCTGAGACCTGCATCTGCTGTCAGAGGGCCTGTCTTGGTCCAAGCCTCTGAGACAGCTGACACAGCAACTCCAACAGCCACTGGGGAACATGCTCCACAGCATGTCATGACCATACTCAAAGCATACACCACAGGGATCAGAAACAAAGGTGCCCTCTTGCACCCTTCTGCACAAACCACCATGTCTGTTCACTACCTCTGTTTGCTGCACTCTGGGCCTGACTCTTATATAGGCCTCTCCCTAGCACTGACTCCCAGGGTGCTTGACCTATGCTAATCAAGGGCCACCTGGATCAAAGGCCCCAACTCCCTCTGCTCAGGGCAACCAAGAGAGCTTGTTAGCAGCAGCCACTCCTAGCTAGAGCTTGTCCCAGGAGAAGTTAAGGCCTCCTGCAGTTGTCCTTGCCTAGCTTCCCCTTTCCTGTTCTCAGTAATCACCTTCTAGTTCTGTAGTATTGTTCTTCGTCCTTCCGTTTTCTTCCAAGTTGGAAACCAGGTTAAATTTCCTTTTACACCAGCAGACAACTCCCCTCTTACATGTTTCCTAACTTCTCACCCACCTGCCTGGGAGGCAGGTGGAGGAGCTTTACAACACCTGCTTTCACACCCAGCCTCAGCTCCCCTCATCTCTAGAATGGACTGAGGACTCTGTGATCTTTGTGCAGAAAGCAGCCTGCCTGCAGTGTCTTGCACAGCTACTCATTAACTAGAAAGTGCTGTAAAACTGAAGAACGTTTTGCACTCTGGAGGGATGAGGAAGGTTACCTAAGTCTAAAGCTCACCATCAGCTCCTGAAGGTCCAGCCTCCAAAAGTGAGTCTAAATGGTACTTGTTCCAATTATCGTTCATTGTGTTTTTTGCTTGGGAATAGCAAAAAAAAAAAAAAAAAAAAAAAAATTACTGCAGTGGTGCCGCTTGCAGTGGTAGTCCACCTGGAGCACAATGCGGACATGTCTATGTATTACATCAGGTTTCTGTGTACACTTATTATATCGAATTGAGGTTTTTCTCATGGGGATTAAGCATTGCCCAGGTTCGTTCGCTGTAACTCTTATGAAGCATTTTCAGTAGGACTGCTAGTTAATTCTCCCCCACACACATACTGTGTATTGTAAAACTACCTCCTCTCTTCTGCAAATTTCAAAATTGTTCTCCCTGTACGAGAAACCTCGATACATGAATGTCTCTCTGCATACTGTAACATGTTTCTGCAGTTGTAAAATGTGCTTTGGGAGTTAAGAATTTGCATTCTTACCTGCTTTCTTTTTTCTTTTTTCTTCTGTAAGTGTGACGTTAGACACCTATGTTCAAATACATTGCCTTTGTCCATGCTAGTGCCTTTAGCTGAAAGGTCCTCTCAAATTTCCTCTGAGATAAATTCACTTTGTTAAAATTGTCAGGCACAACCCTGAGGATTTCAGAAGGCTTCTAAACTGTTTGAAATACATTCCCCTACGGTGTGCCTGAAGCTGACTGGCTAAAATCTGAAATACGTGGGGTGCTGGGCCAAGAATATCTTGAGGCCTTCCCTCTGCCCTGGTGTGGAAGCCATCTGTCCCATACACACTGCTCTGCTGGTGGTCCATGCAGAAGGTGACCTGAAATGGTCTTCAGACTACATATCAATGGACTGTCTTAGGATGGTGGACATGAGGAAATACAGAATTGTAGATTTCATACTTCCAAACTGAAGCCTCACCTGCACATTTAATACTGAGGAACAAGTTCAGAGTTTGAGTCAAATGGCCTTGGTCCTGCCCTCCTTCTGGGGGACACAAGCAGGTGACGGATAGGCAGCTATTTCCCCTCTCAAAACCTCATAGTTCATCCCAGCTAGCTCAGACTCCCACTGAATCTGAGGCCATGAATTGCCCTTTAGAGGTGTAGACAGGTTTTGTTGTCAGAAGATCCAATGTCATTTTGGGAATGGTGGCGTATCCTGCCCTGCCTCCAGCCTTTTCTTCAGAAGGGTATGTGTCTGCCATGCTTGCCAGTACTTGCTGGCTATGCCTAGGCATCCAGACCTGGAATCAGTCTGAATGGCTGTAAACATCAAGAACTGGATGATGTGAATCCTCCTGCAGAATCCCAAGCTGGGGTGCACTACTTTTAGGAACAGGAGTGGGCGCCACAGTTTTTCGTCTCTTCTGGAAACCTTTGAAGCCTACAATCAACTTTTGAGATGGCATACATCAAACTCTCTCGTGTTTTCCTGTTACCCTTTACTTATAGGCTGCTGTTCAGCACACCTTCCTGGGGAAAGGACATATCTGCTGGAATTCTCCTAAGTGTCTAAGTTTAAACACTGTGCTTTTCCTCCTTTTCTTCACTCACTCTCTGACTCCTGGGCATTGCAGAGTTGAGCACTGCCCTGTCTAAATTGCCATAGGGAGGGAAAATTAAGGTCCAAACTCAAGTACTGTGCAGGGCTCAGGAGAGAATGATTCACCTGCTTTTTGTCTTTCCTATGTCACTACCCACAAACAAGTCGTATGGACTGTCTGCTGGCACACTCTCATGTTGTACACATGCACGTTTGCTCCCTCCATTTGGTTTCATTGCAAATTACTGCCCCTCCTTACAGAAAACAACACAGAAGAAAGGTAACATGTGGTACTTTGTTTTAAGAAGAACTGCCTCCTCCTTAGATGCCTTGGGCTTGTCTAAAAACATTTCTGGAGCAGTAACATGCAGAATCTAAAAGAGAGAGGCTAGTGCTTTGAGGAGCAGCTAGGAGCAGGTCCACACCATACGAACAACAGTAGCTTGAACCAAGTCCTTCTCTGCAGCCACATTTAACTCTAGACTGTAAGTTATGTGCTATGGCATAAGGGAGAAGCATTTGACTGGTCTCACAGTTGTCTCACTGAACGAGAGAACACTGTTAAACCATTGTAGCTATCTGTTCATTAGGATTTAGATATTTCATATTCACCTATCCCTTTACCTTGCTGAAGTGTTCTTTCTTTAATGAGCATAGTGAATCAATGCATACTTGAGAGATGGGAAAATCAGCTCACGGTGAAGCAGGGAGTTTAGAATAACTGTCTCATATTTCACAAGTTCCTTTAAGCTGTTGTTTTACTAGTGGCCCCTGGGCATCTGAACCTGCCCTTCCTTGCTGTTGGTTGAGTCCCGGCTGAGGGTGCCTCCTGCTTCCCCAAAGGCTGGGCACCGTGGCTCTGTAGCATGTTGAGCTACTATTCAGCTGGCTACAATTACCTGTACCTGTTTTCCGAATGAACCATGGTTAAATGGCGGCTGTAAGGGAGAGGAGGAGGGAGAGGGAACTTGCTTCTAATCCTATTTCCCTGTGATACGAGCCTGGAAAGCAGGGACAGCTCAGCACAGTGAGGTATACCACTCCTATTTCCTTCCCAGAAAGAACACATGATTTCTGAATACCATCAAAGCATGAGAAGAGATTGTCACTGTCATTAGAAACAGATAACCTGATATGGCTGTCCAACAAACAATTCCAGTCAGCATAGCATGGCTTCGGTGCGGAAAAAAAGTCTTTCCCTTCACTGCCTGTCGTCCCTACCCTGCTTGTCCTTTCATCTTTGCCCCTCCCTGGCCTCAGCAACAATAAAGGAACTGAGCAGTTCAAAAATTAACCATTATGACCAGGGGAGCAAAGATCTTTCTTACACCTGTACTCCTTCCTCCCTCCTCTTGGCACCCCTCCATGACTCCTTTGGCCCCCTGAGAGCAGGGAACAGCAGCTTCAGGGAGCACTGCCCCATGACACTCCTTCCCCCTTCCTTCCTGGTTAGGAATCAATGATTACAGCAAAGTCTGCAGCTGGTCCCTGCTTGCCCTCCACTCTTTTCCTGTAGCAGCAAAGTGAAACGTAGCACCCTCAGCAAGACGCAGGTGGAGAGACAGTATCTACCAAGGTAGGATAGCTTCTCATGGCTACTTTTCTGCAGTTGTTTGTTAATTCATATAGCTCTGTGACTCTGTGGAGGTTTCCTGCAATTTTGTTTTGCATACCTGCACAAAGTTGCTTCTGAACCATGCGACCACTGTGGCTATGCACTAGTAATGGAAGTGTGCAGGTTGAGAAAGCAACCGAATGAAGTTTGCTTACTTTAAGCCATCTACTAGAGTATTAGACAAATGGTGGACCCATGTAATCCACTTGGTTTTGAGAGAATGCAACACAAAATACAAGGTTTCAGCTTGGGAAAAGAGTTTATAGGGAAAAGAAGAGAAATAAATCGAACAGCTCTAGCATCTGCCAGCCAGACGTGTTCACTATGGTTAGCATTGAAAGCATTCACTGTTCCTTCCACTTGGCTCTGAGATATGCTTTCCTATGTAAGTTAGTGGCAAATAATCCTTTGTGAAAAGCTTGAAGACTTTTCACAAGGGTGTTTTCAGTTCCATTAGGCTGCTCTGCAAAGACTGGTAGAAATTCTGAAGCTGCCTGGTTTCTAGTTTCAGCAGAAGGCAGAAATCCTGGCCCCTTCCACAGAGGTGCTAAACTGGACCCTGAGACAGAAGGCTGAAACCATTATGAGGCTTTCAGCCAGACTCTTCTCTTTCAGCTTTCCTTTCTGCCAGCTGCGATGTGCCAGCACTCAGTGACCAGCAAGGCAGGAAGCTCAGTCAGGGCACCTGCTTCTTCCCCCTCCAATATGTGGGAAAGGCGGGTGTTGTGTTCAGCAGTGCAAATCTCTCTCTCGTTCCTTCGATGGTGAGTGTGGCCACACCAAACAGTCCCTTCACACCAGCTTTCATCAGGACATATCCTGCCCCTTCACTATGCCAGTCCAACCCCCAGCATGAGGCAGCTAACACTGGTAACCTTCAGCAATCATGCAATCTTGCCATTAGCTGGTTCAGGGAGCTGCTGTGATTGAGAAGAAACTGATCTTGGTTGGGTTAGTTGTCAGCTGGATGCAGCTGCCTGAAATGGCTGCCCGCAAAGTCCTCTGGGCACCTGTGATGGGGTAAAGGAGAGGGATGGAGTCAGGACACTCACCTGCCCAGTCTGCTGTGTTGCTCTGTACCACCACTCCAGGTCCCTCTCATAGGTGCAGCTGTGAAGGCTTGGAAGAACAGGGGCCAACACCAAGCCATTACCCCTTGTAATTGCTGCTGTGTTAATTGTGAGAAAGCACTGGAAAGTCACTGAAGGGCAATTGATTTGATAGTTTCAGCGAACCTGTGAGGAAAGTCAGAATGTCTGCTCTGGTCCAATTGTTCCATTCATTACTGTCAAAGGCGTGTTTACTGTGGTGAAGGGACGACTGCAAATCGCTAGTGCGTGGACTTTTCCCTTACACGGATTTATTTATTTTTTTTTTTTTAAGGGGCGTGTAGTATTCCAAACTGGCTGTGGTTACACATATCAACTCTGAGTCTCCTCTTCAAACTACTGGAGACCTGCTGGGGTTGATTAGCCACATGTTCTGGCAAGAGGTTTTTGTACCTCGGCATTGGCTGGTTGATGCTATGATCTGCCATGTAATCCCAAAGTTTGACTGATTAATCCCAGAGCAAAGAAGTGTAGCATGATGGCCTCTCCAGGTTGGACACAAAGCAAGTCCTTCAAGAGGAGAAATCAGTGACAAAAGGGTGGACATGTGTTAACAGCTGTCTTCCAATGCTCTTAATTCCTCATCTTTCTGTGCCTTCATTGAATGGTTCATACTTCCATTAGGAATAAAGGAATGTACAAGTGGACAGAAACCTCAAAGCGAAATAAGGCCCTAACAATGGCCATTTTAATAAAAAATTGGAAGTGCCATTTTGAGAAGTGCATGTGAACACGAAAGGAGGAAAGTGGCAATTACCTTTACCATTATTTACGTATCATCCTTTAGCAGTAGCAAAGGACGAGCTCTTGGTCATTGGACTACTCTTTATTAGTGCTGAGATTTACATTCGTTATGCTACTAAGAATAATAATATGAATTGTGAATAATGGGAATAATATTATTATGAACATTTAAGAAAAATAACTAAGAAGAGTGCTATTAATAGGAACTTTATTCTTCATCTTTATGCCAAGCCCCAAGGGTATATACACAGAATGAGATATGGGAAACTCCCTTTGGTGCACAGCTGAAGAGCTGGGCTTCCCTTTAACGTGACAAGGGATGAAGTGAATACAATATTTAAAGGAAAGAAAGGAGAGATGTGGTATTCAGGCTAATGGAGGATTTTGTTATGTTATTTTTCACTGTCCCTTCCATTGCAGCACATCAGAAATGATGAATTTCTGGGCTCGGAAAGGAAGAAGCAAAGGAACACTCTGTTTCCTCTTCTGTTTTCTACTGCTAATATGTCTTCATTCATCAGGTAAGTAATGCTCCTTCAAATGTTCCCTTCCTATTCTTCATAGTCATGCCTAAGGGGCTTATCTCTATAGGCAGTCTCTGTTGTTATCTGCATTGTACTCCAGGTAAGACTATATTCCTGCCCAGCTGCAGAGACTGGTGACATGTAGAGGGCTTTCTCAACAAAGAGGAAAAGAAACCACAAACCAACCAAAAATATAGAAACAAGCAACCCTGTTCACACACATACCCATTCAAGCCCCTCACATCTTCCAGACTAAAGAAATGGGCTTTCCCATACCCCCTCTACCTACCCTCCATCTTCTGAACCCACTGGTGCTTGACGATCAGGAAGTCTTGTGTTTCCTCTGGGTGGATGGACTGCAGTTCTTGCAGTCCTTTCCCAAACCAGGTGAGATGGTGACATCATAAATTCTGCCATCTCCACTGAGTATCAAGTCAGTGTGACAGATGAGATACAAGGAAGGCCTAGGCTTTCAGTTAAGCATAGTTAAACTAACTCAAAGTGTAGCCTTCTCAATGGTAGTAGGTTTGCGCTGAAACTCCCTTAAGCCACGGCTTTTTCTCCTCTGGCTTGTGATGGAAGATCATCAGGAAAGAGTTCAGAGGTGACACACTCTGAGAAAGGCTGTAAGGACACCTTCAGTTTGGGACATTTTACTCACTAGCAGGGCCCCTAAGGGTGTTTTTGAACGCTGATGAGGCAAAAGAGGATCAAAGCTGGAAAAGCATCCCCCTTTGCTGCACTGCATATATTGCCACAGGTGGCCTGTAGAGCGCAGCAGTGAACATGATCCACTGCAGTAGGACACCCTGGGGCTCAGCTCATCAAAAAACAGTCTTAACGCTGCAGTATCATAATAGTAGTCCCTCTGCAGCACAGCATTCCTGGACTGCACGTGACCTGTCTTCTAAGTCTTTTGTGTGCAACACCAGTCAGATATGTTCCCATTAGGTGGAGCCAAGGATTCCACAAGCAAATGTTAGCACAGGGCCTAGTTTGTCTGGTGGGCGTTTGTAAGGATTAGTAACAGGAAGAAGCAGCTGATGGTCTGACAGAACCATCTGATCAGTGTTTGGGCACTTCTGGAACAAACCTAACGTGACTCCACAGAGCCCAGTGGAAATGGGTGGGCAACGCAACCTGGAAGCAGTCTGGCCATGGCTGCACAGACCTAAGTTCAGTCTGAATTACTTTTCCTCTCTGTGAGGCTGTCTGCTTGAGGGAGAAGAGAAACACCTTTTAGCAGATACCCGTTCTTTGGGAGGCAGGGACAATACTGTCCACACTGTACAGAAAAGAAGGACGACCGGGGCTTTGCTGTTTCCCTGGTTGCACAAACCAGTCCGGGCCTGCCTAGCTCCTTCCTCAAGCATTTCCCCTTGGTGATGTGGTGGGATAGGGAGGATGGAAATGGGGAAGGGTGGGAAGGCCGTTCATACACACGAACTCCTTGCATTGGGATATGACTGTCAGCAGGAAAGATGAGGTTTCGGTTGACAGGGATCACTGTGAGAGGAGCAATACTGGCTCTGAAGCCAGAAGCTGGAGGTATGAAACTCAGCTTTTGGGTACTCAAGAGCTCGTTTTGCCTACATGCACGCAGTAAGGAATGAAAAGGGCCTAACAAACTGTACTTCCATTAAAGGCGTGAAAGGACAGACGAGCAATGTGGATAAACAAGGTAAGAGACAACACCCAATTTTAAGAGCAGCTGTGATGATTCTCCAGGTCTCCTGCCTCTGGTGAGGTGACTGCTATCACCTGTTACTTCTCCCCCCATATCCCTGTATTACATCTGCCTCACAGTCTGGGATGGTTTCATCTGTTGGGGTACCAAGGCTTCATCTGTGATGAACTCAACTGTAAGCTACCCCTCTTTGACATTCTGTATCCACCCCAGCAGCCCTGCCTCCCTTGCCTTCCTGCTCCCCTGCCTGCTCTTTCTCACTACCACAACTTCTGTGATGAGAGCCCCTGGCAGGAATGGTCACGGCACGGAGAAAGGAGACATCCCTGCAGCAAAATGAGAGCCTTACAAACAACTTCTCCCCCCTGCCAGCATTCTCATTCAGTGGCCCAACCATCTCCCACCCCATGCTCTAACCTTTGCTGGGCTGTTGTTACACTACCTGCTCAGCTCCGGAAAGCTTCCTGGCCCTACCTAGTTGTGCAGGGCAAAGTACTCCTGGTGCCTTCTTGAAGAGGCCAAATACATATCCCTTATTTCCTCAGTTCCTAACTCCTTGTTCTCCTTTAGAAAGCTTCACATGACATATGCTTTCAACTGCTATGCTTGCAACTTAAATGTTAGAGGCTAAAAAAATTCAGTAATTCTAACATTGTTCTTGCTTTGATCTGTGCCATTCTCTGAATATTGTGTATGCTCATAGTCTCCTTCACACTCGGTGTCCTTTTGGACAAACTCAGGAATTAATTAGAAAATCCAAAACAAGGCTATTATGTCAAGACACCAAGATACTTGATGATCCAATTTATTCTACTGACACAAAATACTCAATATAATCTTTCAGAAAATTCAGGTTGGTCTCCACAGCTTATCGTGCTAACAACTCTGGCAAGCCTAAACCTCCTTGTTCTTATCCTACTCTTCTATTGGATTGCCTGTAAACCGAAGCAGAAAGGTAAGATTTTAAAGGAACCCTCTGGTATCTGTTATTCTCCCCATAATGTGAAATTTAACCCAAGAATTCAGTGATAAACATAGTCACCAAGTGCCATGCCCTCAGGCATCCAAGTCATCCATGGCAGATGTGACAAAAGACGGACGGGAGACTTGTGTTCTTCTGGAGCAGGAGCTGGAGGCAAAGTGAGATCTGTAGTAGAAAGAGGATCCCACCATAGGAGTCGGAAGACTATGGGCTCTCACTCCTCTGCCGTGTAATGCATGGTCCATTCCACTGTCATGTTCATTGTGTCATTTTGCTTCTGATATGTGTCTCCATTTCCACCAGTATTCTCGCCATTGTTTGGAAAACATCAAGTTTACTTTGATTAGTTACATTACAAGAAGCCTAGCCTTTCTGTTTTCTGCCAGACAAGACAGAGTCCTGGCCAAAATGTTCCTGTCAGCACAGGTTCAGATCCCAGGCCTATGCAATGAGCTGCAAATTTTTCTGTTCAGTTTGAAGGATTTCCACACTTTGACCTGCCTATTGCTTTGGAGTTATTTAGTCCATAAGCTAGGGCAATAACCATGCAATACTTGGTTCATTAGCACTTCTGCTTTTCGGAGTCTAGCCTCAGAAAAGGAAATCCTTGGGAGGAATTGCAAAGAGAAAGCTTCCCTGTGTTTTTACCCACTACTACATTCTTCCAGTGCCTGCAGACAATACCTTTGTGTGGTGTGTTTTTAATGTGTCTTTCCTCTTATTGGATATGTGAAGAACTGAAAACTAAATGGGATGACTCTGACCTAGGAAATGGCGATTTATCTCCCACCCAAATAACTCCTGTTTAGACATTTCACCTTACGTGTCTTGATTTCACACTGAGTGCTGTCCTTGGGGGTAGATTAGATGAATTTTGAAGTTCTGAAGCTCTAATTTCTTATGTGAGGAGAAGCTGCTCTCTGTTTGACTCCACATCTGAGTTTTGGAAATTCAAGTGTGCTCTGTGTGAAATGTTTATCTTCTATGTCAGAAATAGCAATCACAAGGATGCTTTTGTAATCTATTTTTTTCCTTTTTTTCTTCTATTTTTTTCTCCTTCCCCTTCAAGATGCCTTCAGGAATATGGAAGAAGGTAATATATACTACACAAATCTTTCAAGCAAATGTTAAAAGAAATAAAGGAAAAGTTTACATGTAAAATACATTTTTCTTTTGCAGGTCGAAGTTCTGCTGGAGGTAAAAAGGAAAAAGACTTTGGAATATTTAACCTTATATGTCTCTGAGCTTTAGATGGCAAAGAGTGCACTCTTCTTGCTGCTTCTAACCATGCCATTAGATTTTTTGCATGGCCAGGGTTGGTGTGAAGCAACTTGGCTCTCTGCCAGTTCTTCTTCAGGGATGAGGCTGCTCTTGCATTGCAATTAGTGTGGTCGAGCTCCATGAGTTGACAGCTTATACATCGATGTCCTGTGTGTTCTTCCGTCATTCTGCCATTGGCTTTGTTCATGTGAGCAGGAGATCTATGAGGTAGCAGGGTGACAGGCCAGGCAGCGCACCAGCACACACAGGGGTAATCTCTAGGCATCAGGCAGAAATGGCAACACAGACAGTTGTGGGTGAGGGAGGTGTTTGGGTGCCCAGGGCATGTTGGAAAGGGTTTGCCCTGCCACAGAAGTTGGCAGGGTTCTTCCCAGAGAGAAGCTCTGCTTCCTTTTTTCCAATTCAAAGTGGCAACAACCATGTCTTAAAAAACGTCTTTTGTTTTGCAGTGCCACTCTTGGCAGAGGATGGTAAGTGTTCCTTCTCTTTGCAAATAAGCCCTTGAAAATTGTGTTTAAATATGTGGGGGAAGGAGCATTGACACCCTGCACTCAGTTGGAGTGGGTTGTTTCCTCTCCACTGTGGGACTACAGTGTGCTTGTTTATACCAGTGTGGCATTTCAAGAACATTGGTAGCTACTGAAACTGGTAAATAGGTCAGATACAATTTCCAGAAGACAGGGTGAACAGGAATCCATGGGCAGAGGGAGGAGAAGGTCACTAGGTGCAGTCCCATTGTATGAGGAGCTGAACAGAGTCCACAAATGGAGACTGTAGAGCGATGGCAGAAATGCCACAGATGTTAGAATAGGAGAGAAGGGAAAAGAGTGAAAGAGGCAGGAAAAAAGGAAGAGACAAGGAATGATGGAAGGCAAGAAGGAAGCAAGTAAAAATGAAATGGAAAAGGAAGGGAGAGATGGAAAAAAGGAAATTATCAACAACTCTCTTAGGACAAAGTCATCTCATGTGAGCAGTCTTTGGCTCAGTGGGTATCCAGAGCACTTGCCTTTATTTGGCTGGCTCATAAAAGCTGCCAAGTTATTTCCAACAGCAAGGCTTGGTGTCAGCACAGTCTGGGACTAGTCGATGACGCCTGTTGACTTCTCAGGTGGATCACAGCCTTAAAAAGGTGTTCCCTTCAGTGCTATCTCCAATTCATCCAGCACTTCAAGCTTGCTGGGAGGGGTCCCCTCTGCCTTCTCCTGACCGAAGTAAAATACCCCAGGTCATGCAGCATCCCCTGGCAGGTCAGGCTAGGAAAACCCTTAGAAAAGTCGACAGAGTCTGTCAATTTCTCAGTAGGATCAAAACCCTAGTAGCACACTCCCCCAGGGCTTCATGCAATCCCTCCCCCAGCAGTTTGTAACAGGCCTTCTGCTTTCTTTGTAGGACGACTGCATGGACAGCTAGGTGAGTGCTTCCTGGCGTGCGAGAGAGGCTCCTTGTTGCTGGAGGGGAAGGTGGGAATGGGGAGCACTGTGTGTCCACGGGGCCAGCCCTTTGCCCGGGCGGCCAAGGAAGGAAGCCTGCTGCTTGCCTCCCAAGGTGTCCCTTGCCCTCCTGCCCTCTGCTGTTGCAATTGCCCTTGTGGGCTAGAGTGAGCAGGCAGCAGGAAAGGAGGAGGGAAGGAAGTGTATGAGGTGGACTGTCAGGACGGGGAAGGGCTGAAGGGTGGAAATGAGGAAGGTAGGATGGAGGGAAGCCATTAAGGTGGTGGAGGAATGGAATGGAGGATGGTAGGAGGGAAGATAGGTAAGTAGTAAGGAAGGGAGGGGAGAAGGAAGAGGGGTGGGAGGAATGAAGGGAAAGAAGGAGGAGAAAGGTCCATCAGCCTTGAAGGAAGGGAGGACTAGAGGATGGAAGGGGGAAGCACAGATATGAGAGAATGGAGGAAGGGAGGGCAGTGGTAATATGAAGTTTCTTGTGCAGAAAAGTCAGCCCGTGTGAGCTCTCTTTGGCCTGGGTGGTTCTCCACAGCAGTGTCCTTTGCTTGGCTGTGTGACCCCAGCCGCAAATGGGTTTCCCAGGGCAGGTGCCAGCATAGACGTGGACTAGTCGATGGAGGCTGTCATCTTGTGTAGAGTATTAAAAGCTTTGAGGAGTGCTTCCCCAGTGCATCATGTAACCCGTGCACCAGCAGTTTCTAACCGCCCTTCTCCTTTCCTGTGCAGCGCACCTTCAAGGACAGATAGGTGAGTGCCCTCGAGCATGTGAGAGAGGTTCCTTGTCCAATGAGCAAAGATGGGAATGGGGTGATCCTTGTGTCCGTAGGCAAAGCCCTTCTTCCCGCTAGCCAGAAACAGAGCCTGCTACTTGCAAGGTGTCCCTTGTTTGGCGCCCTTTGACGCCAGCTGCCAAGGGCTTTCCCAGGGCAGGTCTTGGTGTCAGCACACACCTGGACTAGTCAGTGGAGGCGGTTGTCTTCCCACGGCAATCAAAACCTTTCCACAGTGCCGATTTAAGGGCTTTCCTCCTAGTGCCTGTGCTTCAGGCTAAGCACTGCTGCCTGATCGCAAGTGTCTGCAAAGGACGAGAGGAGCCCCTGGGGACCCCAGACTGGGCGGGCAGAGGAGGTGCTGTTCTGCTGAAGGGCATCCCTCATGGAGCCAGGCTGTACTCTTCCTGGCGCGGGGAGAACAAACCAACAGCTCTCCCCAACAACATCACAGCCACCGAGGAGTCTTTGCTAACTGCCTGTGCCCTTCTGTTGTAGAATGGCTGCAGGAGGAAAAGGGTAAGTTCCCTCTGATGCCTGAGAAATTCCCCTTGCAGAGAGACAGCGAGTGTCCTTGCAAGAGGGCCCTGCCGCTGTCCATGGGCCTCCTAAGTGGGAGGCCAGAAAAAAGGCCATTCTTCAGAAGGCTCTCTCGCCAAAAGATTGACACCCCCCTCTCTCTCTTTCTCTCTCTCTCTCTCTCTCTCCTTTCCACTTCCCTTTACCTTTTACAGACCAACTGCTGAAAGAAAACAGTAAGTGACCAGTCTTTATGGTACTTCTTCAGAAGCACTGAACTGCTGGGCTATCTTGGGGCACCTGCTCAGCTCAGGAAAGCCTCCTGGCCTCACCCAGTGGTGCAGGGACACATGGTGTTGTGATAATGAAGGCCCTGTAGAAAGCAAAGGCCATTACGTCAAAGGATCTGCTTGGGCCCAAGGCTGAGATGTTCATCCTGGAGTCCCTGGGGTGCAGAATGCGGACCGGGAAGAGAGCTGCAACAAGGCAAAGGGAGAAGTCAGCAAACGCCTGCGTGGGGAGACACAGCACAGTCTGAGCGCATAGGGCTTCTCTTTGCTAAGTGCCTTTTCCCTTCCTTTTGTAGCTCAGCTGAAAGAAGAAAACGGTAAGTGGTGTGCGCTGCCTGGGACATGGGCCTTGTGGAGAGGTCACATGGCGAGAGGGTGTTGTTGGCATCCAGAGGACCAGGGTTTCTTGGGACAGGCAAGGAGCCCCTCATTGTGAGCAGGAGTGGAGCTGCTGCCCCTGTGCAGGCTGCCCAGCGGAGGTCTTCCTCTTTAGCTGCAGCCTGCCCGGCGGGCTTGCCTGAGGAACAGGAGCATGTGGGAGGCAGGCAGAGAGGGACGGAAGGCAGACCTGGAATGAGGCGCGAGCAAAGGAAGCAGGGAAGAAGGTGAGGAGAGCAGGAAGCGATAAGCAGGGCCAGAAGGAGGGAAGGAAGCCATTAAGGCTGAGTGGAAGAGAAGGGAAGGGTGGAGGTGTGGCAGGGCATCAGGGCATGAGGAAGGGCTTGCAGAAGGCAGGCTGGAGGGAGGGAAGGATGGGTGATAGGACGGAAGGAAGGGTGGAAAGAAGAACAGAATGAAGAATGGAAGGAAGGAGGGAAGCAAGCAAGCAAGGAAGCTAGGAGAAAGCATGAAGGGAGGAAGGATTTAAAAAGGTTTTGTATGGATTGAGGGAAGGCGGGAGAAGGGGATTAGACGGGCTAAAGACGGGAATGACAGAGAGGAGAAACTGAGAGCAGGAGCACTCTGAATGCTCCTGTGAGCACCACTGAGCTCATGTGGGCTCTCTGCCTCAGCTAGGGCATGCACAGCGGTGGCCTTTGTTTAGCTGTGTGAGCCCAGGTGCCAGGGGTCTTCCCCGGCCAGGGCTGCACAGCAGCACAGTGCTGGACTAGTTGCCGAAGGCTGCCACCTTCTCCCGAGAATCATAACCCTACCAGGGCACTCCTGAGCGCTTTGTGCAATCCCTCCCCCGGCAGTTTGTAATGGCCCTTCTGCTTTCTTTTGCAGGGCAACTGCAAGGACAGCTAGGTGAGTGCTTCCTGGCGTGTGAGAGAGGCTCCTAGTTGCTGGAGGGGAAAGTGGGAATGGGGAGCACCGTGTGACCATGGGGCCAGCCCTTGGCCCTGCCAGTTCACAAAGGAAGCCTGCTGCTTGCCTCCCAAGCTGTCCCTTGTCCGCCTGGCCTCCGCTGCCGCGATGGTCCTTGCGGGCTGGCGTGAGCAGGCAGCAGGAAAGGAGGAGGGAAGGAAGTGTATGAGGTGGACTGTCAGGGCAGGGCAGGTCTGAAGGGTGGAGATGAGGAGGGTAGGACGGAGGGAAGTCGCTTAGGTGGTGGATGAATGGAATGGAGGATGGTAGGAGGGAAGAGAGGTAAGAGGGAAGGAAGGGAGATAAGTGGGAGGGAAGGGAGGGGAGAAGGAAGAGGGGTGGGAGGAATGAAGGGAAAGAAGGAGGAGAAAGGTCCATCAGCCTTGAAGGAAGGGAGGACTGGAGGATGGAAGGGGGGAAACAGAGGTATGAGAGAATGGAGGAAGGGAGGGTGGTAGGAATATGAACATTCCTGCAAAGAAAAGTCAGCCTGGGTGAGCTCTCTTTGGCCTGGGTGTTCCTCCACAGCAGAGTCCCTTGTTCCGACCCCTTTAACCCCGGCCACCAAGGGGTTTCCCAGGGCAGGTCTTGATGTCCCCACAGACCTGGACTAGTCAATGGAGGCAGTTGTCTTCCCACGGCAATCAAAACCTTTCCCCAGTGCCCATTTCAGGGCTTTCTTCCTAGTGCCTGTGCTTCAGGCTAGGCACTGTTGCCTGATGGCGAGGGTCTGCAAAGGGTGAGAGGAGCCCCTGGGGACCCCAGACTGGGCGGGCAGAGGAGGTGCTGTTCTGCTGAAGGGCATCCCTCATGGAGCCAGGCTGTGCTCTTCCCAGCTCGGGGAGAACAAAGCAACAGCTCTCCCCAACAACATCACAGCTGCTGAAGAGAACTTCTTTGCTAACTGCCTCTGCCTTTGTGTTGTAGAACGGCTGCAGGAGGAAAAGGGTAAGTTCCCTCTGATGCCTGAGAAATTCCCCTTGCAGAGAGACAGCGAGTGTCCTTGCAAGAGGACCCTGCCGCTGTCCATGGGCCTTCTAAGCAGGAGGGCAGAAACACTGGCATTCTTCAGAAGGCTCTCTCACCAAAACACTGACACCTCTCTCTCTCTCTCTCTCTTTCTCTCTCGCTCTCTCTCTCATTTTCATTCCCTTTGCCTTTTACAGACCGACTGCTGAAAGAACACAGTAAGTGACCTTTGCTTTCTGGTACTTCTTTGGCAACCGTGACCTGCTGAGACCTCCTTGGGGTACCTGCTCATCTCAGGAAAGCCTCCTGGCCTCCCCCAGTTATGTAGGGACACATGGTGTTAAGATAATCCAGGCCCTGTAGAAAGGAAAGGCCATTACGTCAAAGGATCTCCTTGGGACCAAGGCTGAGAGGTTGCTCCTCGAGTGCCCGGGGTGCACAACGAGGACTGGGAAGAGTGCTGCAATGAGGGGAAGGGAGAAGTCAGCAAAGGCCTGGGTGGGGAGCTGTGGTGGGCTCTGAGGCGCAGTGGCCTGTCTTTGCTAAGTGCCTTTTGCCTTCCTTTTGTAGCTCAGGTGAAAGAAGAAAAAGGTAAGTGGTCTGCGCTGCCTGGGACACGGGCCTTGTGGGGAGGTCCTGTGGCGAGAGGGAGTTGCGGGC
The DNA here is from genome assembly GCF_036417845.1 of Apteryx mantelli. Lineage (NCBI taxonomy): Eukaryota > Metazoa > Chordata > Aves > Apterygiformes > Apterygidae > Apteryx > Apteryx mantelli. Next base: position 1,269,628 of record NC_090011.1, read on the forward strand.
GTCCAAAGCCGCGGGGCTTCTTGGGGCAGGCAAGGAGCCCCTTGTTGTGAGCAGGAGTGGAGCTGCTGCCCCTGTGCAGGCTGCCCAGCGGAGGTCTCCCTCTTTAGCTGCAGCCTGCCCGGCGGGCTTGCCTGAGGAACAGGAGCATGTGGGAGGCAGGCAGAGAGGGCCAGAAGGCAGACCTGGAATGAGGCGTGAGCAAAGGAAGCAAGGAAGAAGGTGAGGAGAGCAGGAAGCGATAAGCAGGTAGGAGGGAGGGAGTCAGGAAGGAAGATATGATAGAGAGGAAAGAGAAGAAATTTTATGAAGGTTTTAAGGAAGGAAGACAAGATGGAAGGTGGAAAGATGGAATTTAGAGAATATAGGAAGTGAGGGATATGTCAATGTTCACATTCCTGTGAGGAAAATTATCTCGTTTGGGCTCTCTTTGACTTGGGTGTGTTTCCACATTTGTGTCCTTTGCTTAGCTGCATGACCCCAGGTGACAAGGGGTTTTGCAATTTAGGACTTGGTATCAGCCCAGTGCTGCACTAGTCAATGGAGGCTGTCATCTTTCTAGACTAATAAAAAGCTTTGCAGAGTGCTCCCGCAGTGCTTCATGCATTCCGTCTAACAGCAGTTTGTTTCCACACCTCTCCTTTGCTTTGCACGGCAACTTCACGGACGGATACGTGAGTGCTCTCTGGTGTGCAAGAGGCTCCATGTGCCTAGAACCAAGAATGGGAATGTGGAGAAATGGGAGTGCTAAGGAGATTTGTAGTTAATTAGATGAAAGAATCTCATTGGGTGTGTGGATGAGTGGTCAATCCTGAGTCCTCAAGAGCCATCGAAATGGCAGCGGGAACTTGATTTGCTACAATGTGGCCTGGAAGGTCATTTTGATTGCCCCTTTTTGGACAGCCTGAGAGTCTCTCTCCAGAGACAGTTTTTTTTCTCCCTTTTTCTCTGTCTGCTCTCTGTTATGCCAGGGACCACATCCTCTCTCCTCCTCCTCCTCCTTTTCAGGGGTCATGTGTGTGTGAAAGGTTTCTCAAAGAGCAATCTCCCGAGTCACCCAAAGGATTTCCCTCTCTGGAGGATTACCGGGGCTTCTGATGTGTTGTCTCACCTGCAGAACCAAGACATTTCTGCAGAAGAGCATGCTCTTCTGATTGGCAGCATGGATCATGCATTATCATGCTGCAGACAAGGCCTTCTTCTCACATCCACTTATTGCCTCCTTTATTCATTTTCCTACAGAGTTTTTGAAAATACAGCGTCACAAAGGTAAGAGAGAAACAAAGAGTCTGATTCCCAGCTCTCAGGGCCTGGACGTATATTTGGAAGTGTTATTTGTCCTACGCAGACAACAATTCAGAGGACAACATCTTTGCAGCAAGAATTGTTTCTTGAGCCTTCCTTCAACATGTTCTGCCCAAGACCCTCCACAAGCCTGTGTTAGAGCAGCTGGCATTTCAAGCAGCATTATGTCTTCTCAGAAGAAAAGGGCAGGTTTTAGGAAGAATGAGAGGCTCATTTCAGGGAGGTCAGCTGGAACATTTCTACTGGATCTGTTGCTGAGCATTCCTTGCTGAGCAGTGCACAGCTGAGGATGGGTAGGGATCAGCAGCTGGCACTCTGCTGCCTGCAAAGGCTGATTCAAGAAGTATCCCAGCAGCCCCCTGGCCTGCTTAGGCCATGCAGTCTTGGCCAGCCTGACTCATCCCCAAACTCAGGCAAACAGCTGATGTGATTCTGGTTCTGCCCAAAGAGGTTGTGTGTGTGGAGGCATGGTTCTATTCCTCAGCTCACCTCTGCAGAGTCTCAGTGATGAAGGAAAAGGCTGGCAATCCCCTTACATTCCTTCTTGGTACTACTTGCATTTCCAGCAGAGTGTCTCTGAGTAGCCATCTGTTTGATGCCTGCTGGCTGCTCTCTCAGCACAACATAGACGAGAGCAAGGGACACGATAGATCTGGGAAGGCAATGGTTGGAGGTCACCTGTAACAGGAGGCCAACTAGGGAGCATGGAAGAGGAGGCAGAGGGAGGGCAAGGGAAGAGGCATATGGGGACACAGGGTCGAAAGTTTCAGAAAAGCAGCCCTCATGGTTTTTGATACTGAAGGAATGACTTGGTCTTTGCAGTGGATGTCTCCCTGGACGCTGACACAGCTCATCCAAGGCTGGAGGTGTCTCAAGATGGGAAGAGGGTGTCAGATACTGGCACTGCCATAAAGGTGCCCAGGACAGAGAAGAGATTTGATTCCCACACTTTCCTTTTGGCAAAGGAAGGCTACACATCTGGGAAATACTACTGGGAAGTGGATGTTGGAAAGAGAAGAAACTGGGACGTGGGCATTGCCCGGGAGTCTGTGACTCGCAAAGGGACACTGACTCTGTCCCCAGAGGAGGGCTTCTGGGTCATAGGGTTAGCAGATGGGCAAGACTATTGGGCCCGCACAGAGCCTTGGACCCGCTTGGTTGTGAGTGGGAAACCCAGAAAGATTGGGATCTTCCTGGATGTCTCAGCCAAGAAGCTGTCATTCTTTAATGTCAGCAAGAAAACAGCCATGTACACTTTCACCCTTGGTGGAGAGAACAGGCAGGAAGGGAAGTTCTTTCCCTTCTTCTCAACAAGGTCCCCTTCTGCAAAGCCTGACACTGAGCCACTGAAAATAGTCCTGGGGTTTGAGGAGGACCCTGATGATGAGTAACTGGATTACTGAGAGGGAGATGCAGGAGGAGACTGCACTCCTGTCAGACAGCCCCCACGTTTGTGCCCTCCAATCCAAGCTCTACAGCACATTCCTACCAGACACTCCCATCACTGCTTGCTAGTCCTTCAGTGAGCCAGGCAAGAAGGAGAAGCCCTTGAGGGCAGGCCGCACATGCAGTGTGCAGAGAGAACCTTCAGTTGTATTTGAACACTTAGGCAAGGAGTGAAGTGTCTCCTCAGGGCAGGAAGTGAAAGGACTTTTTTTAATAGTGCAGAGCATCTTTCATCTTGAGTCCTTGCTGGTATGTTTTTTTCCCACATCAGTCTCTCAAAATGGAAGTAAATATCAATGAGGTGTATTTGCCTGAATATAGAGCACTGTTATGGGATGGGAAAACTTTCTGATGACCTTGAACACACTTCTCCAGAACATCTCAGACTTGGACGTCGAAATTTTCATCAGTCATGTCAGGTCCCTTCTACGGCAGTTCAGAGAAGCAGGCACCTCTAGAAGGCAATTTACCTGACCTGTTATCCATTCCATTTCTGGACTTGCAGGAATTGCCTTCTGAATGTTGCCATTTCTCCAGAGGCCTCCTGGGGCAATGAGGGTGAGTCAGTAATTCTTAGAGATCTAAATTGTTGGAGATTAAGCTTTATCCATTGCTTTGTAAATAAATTAGATCCACTTTTTTCTGCAGCTACAGAACATAGATCAATTGGGCACTCACAGTTTCTCCTACTGAAGCTTTGTACAAAATAGTTCAATGTTCATTTGAAAATGATGTGGAAGCCAGTCCTATCCTTCTCATTTGGGTATGTAGACTTAACAATGTGCAAAGGGATTTACAGTGATTGAGTGTTCTCCCCTTCCTAGAGAGTGAGGACTGGCTGAATTCACCTGTCAGAATCAAGGTAGCTTAGCTTCCCAGTTCAGTTAGTGCACTCTAGACCACTCCTGTCTTTCTGCCATTTCTGTCTGCATGTTGTCAGTCACTTGACTAGAGCTCTCCTTGCTGAAATGGTACTGAAATCCTGACTATAGAAGATCAGACCTTCAGAGGTATTTTCCACAGTCCCGGAACTGGAAAAAAATAGCTTTTCTGCCCCAATTCCCAGCCTATAATTCTACCCTGAGGCTACAAGGATTCACATCAAAGCTACGTGACCTCTTGCTCAGAGGCCTTCCAGGGGTCGATGCAGTGTTAACAATTTTCTTGCATAGGGCTGAGAGATGGCAGAGACTACTGTAGTCCTGCTTATACCTTCGGACACACTGGAAAGTGAGAGGAGAACCATGCAAGACTGCAGGACATTTGGATGCATCCTCAAGAATGTTGTCATTTTCTAATGCCTACACAAAGTCTCTCCTGTACAGTTTTCCAAATAGACCCTGGCAGAATGAGAGCAGCTTTCCCATCCTCTCTGTTGGGGGCTACTGCTGGTAAGACAACAGATCACAATGCACTGGCAGTATCATGATCAGCTGAGGAGGCACCAGACACACAGTCAAATGCCAGAATGCTGGAGGTGGGCTCCTGTTCTCAAACCTAATTCCCTGCAGAAAGTGAAGGCAAAGTGGCCGGAGATCCTCTGTCTCATTAAGCATTGCAAATCCCACTATCCTCAGGAAGGTGAGAAACAGTATTTCAATAAAAGCTCAACTTTTTTAGAAGGCAGTCCTCCAATCATGAAATACATTCAGAAGTACTGAAATGAAGACACACACAGCAATAATGGTGAGCAAAGAACTGAAGACTGTGGGAATGAAAATCTTGAGAAGCATTTGATGAAAGCTTTTGACAAAAAAACCTCATAAATATGGATTGGAAGGTTGGAGGATACAGATATCAAACCAAGCACAAAAACTCTTTTCCTTTTAGCTTTTCAGATGTGGTTTATGCCTACTGCTAATTGCACAAATCCAAGTATGATAATTTTGGTATATAATTTCATGCAATTCGGATTTTACATAAGAATAAATGTTTTCCTTTTTGTTGTTGTTTGTCAACATACTTTATTATTTTCCTATTTCCTTTATTTATATTTTAAATGTATAAAGGATTCAGGATGCCTTTAACACTCGTACAGATGAGGAAACTGAACTCTGGCCGGCTCCTCTGATCCCAATGATCCAGAGTGCAGGCTTACTCCACCCATTCAGAGAAAACCGAACCTAAAATAACTTGAGCGTTATGAGAGGTATCTGTCAAAACCTCATGTAAAACCAAACTCCTGTGCAGCATAGTGCACTTGTGGGCAGGCACTCATGGGAGGGCCTGCAGGGTACGGTGGCCTCATCAGGGCGGCTGGCAGTTCTGACAGCTTCTTTGCTAACAGCCCAGAAGGTCTTTGGCAGCAGTGCATTTCCCCTTATGAATCTCACCATTGATATTGGGAGTTATGGCCCTATCCAAGCTGTCCCTGAGGCTGTGGGGCACAGCATCTAGAAGACCTTGCGGACCCTTCCCCTCCTAAGTCTGACTGTCAAGTACCAGTCAAGAATCGGTCCTCAATACATTCCAGAAATCTCCTGTACTTTGCATGTGAATGGCTGCTCTTTAACCTCACCCGTGAGCTCTTTATGAGGCTCATTACCAGCTACTGAGGCTGAAGTTCACAGCACTTCAGGCTGCCTGTATTATTTACTTTACTCACATATCTCAGAAAGTCTGAGGTCAGTGGGATGGGCAACCCTAGATAATCTCTGCTGGTCTGTTTGCAATAACTAGTCCCAGAGTATTCACCCCCACCTTCATTTCCTAAGTTTTGTTAGAAGTGTCCCCCAACTCTCAAGTCAAAACTATGGTAGCTAAGAGACATCTCCCCCTCTGTCCTCCATTTCCATGGATCTCTGCTGTGTGTTCTTGTGCTCTAGAGATCTGGTTTTCCCAGTACATTTATGCCCAGGGCTTGGCACTGCTCTAATCCCTGTATGGATTTTAGGTTTGAGTGTTGCAAGAAAAGAGATGCACAGAAACTGTAAATGAACAGGTCAGTGAGAAGCTTCAGGAAGTACAAGCTCTCGGTGATGGAAGAGGAAACATTTGGGTGGGCTGGGGATGGGACACTTTCCTTTCAGGCCTGTTCCTAGCCACTTCACCTGCTCTAGCTCCCTGCCAACACAAAGCAGTAGAAGATACTTCTCCCCTCCACTGTGGGTGGAGATCTATGAACACAGAAGGGATCACACAAACAGATTCTGTCTGATTTCTGAAGATGCTTCATTGTGTCCTCTAAGACTGGTGCAAAGCAAGTGCCTGCTTAAGCCTCACATCGTTGGTCCTATAGCTCCTTCTGTTCCCAGAGGATCCTGCTGGGGCATTTCAGGCTCTTCTCACTGCATTTGTGTTTGAGCCATGCATCATTTACTTCTTCCAAGCACTTTACCTTGCACTGTCTTACATGCTTTGCATCATGAAACATTAGTTATGAGGCCTGTGACAATTCTCTTGTGCTTTAGTGAAAACTTGAGGGAGGAATCAGGAGAAAGAAGCATCATATCTTTCAGACGTGGGGATGAGGTTCAGTCACCATTCAGTCTCTTCTTCCTTTAACACTACTTTAATTTTTCTTGATGACCTTGGTTCTTTTCCTATTTTTACAGATCCAGATGGGAAACCATGTGCAAAACTAAGGCAAAAGCTTCAGGGAAGGATGTCTGTCAGCCCTAGTAGGTACCAAGGATCTCAGATTTGTTTTGCTTGGACACAGACAAGGGAAAGATATATTTTTTTTTCTATTGTTTTCCCATAGAAAGACTTAATTATTTGTTCTGGCTCTAGTAAGTGAGACTACATAGAAAAACCCCAAACCAGAAAACATCGCAGCTCCAACCCTAAAGTTTCAGACTTGACTTTTAACAACAATTTAGTAAGCATTGTTTTGCAAACAGCTCCCTCCTCTGTACTATATTCACAGATTTTATAAAAGAACCCAGCAGTGTCTGGGAATGGAATGAATTCTTTTCTTTCACAATGAAACTGTATCTGTGCCAGTGCAAACACTTCAGCTATATGTGCCCTCCCTGTACCTTTTTATGAGGTTCAGCTAATTAAGATTCTGAGAACAGAAGTCATAGAAACTGAACTGGTGTCCTGTGCCATGAGTCATAAGCAGGATGCCCTCTCAGTGGACATAGTTTATTCCTGCTGAGAAAAGTTAAGAAGTGGAAGAAGTACTCAGAGCAGATGATATGTCTTCTCTGTCCCTATCCCGTGGGAAGCAGGAGAGTATTATTCCTTGAACATCCAACCAGTGCTCTGAGCCAGCAGATTGTAATTCTAGCATTTAACAAAACTAGGTAGGAAAGAGAAGAAATATGGATTTGAGCCAAGCATTTGAAAATATTTTGGCCTCATGGGTGAATCCTCCCACAAGCCTTCTGCACTTTCTTAATATAGCACAGTTTTCCCTTTCAGTAACTAATAGATATTCAAATGCTCATAACTGATCAGGGAAACTGTGGATAAAATGTATTGAAATAGAAAATCAAAACCTCAGAATAGTTTTAAAATTCATGATTAAGAGTATTCAAAAAGCAAAATGGGTTAAATCATAAGGAATCATAAGCTATTTAGATTCTTAAAGCTTGACATTGTACATATTTTCATGCAGAAACAATGAACTTCCTAATTTACCCAGATCTTCCTTTTATAACCAATTAATCAGATTTAAAGGTTTTCAGAGAAGGACCTGGGAGTGCTGGTGGACACCAAGTTAAGCATGAGCCAGCAATGTGCCCTTGTGGCCAAGAAGGCCAATGGTATGCTGGGGTGCCTCAGGAAGAGTGTTGTCAGCAGGTCGAGGGAGGTGATTCTCCCCTCTCCTCAGCTCTGGTGAGGCCACACCTGGAGGACTGTGTTCAGTATTGGGCTCCCCAGTACAGGAGGGATGTGGCACTACTAGAGCAAGTCCAGCAGAGGGCCACAAAGATGATTAGGGGATTGGAGCATCTCTCATATGAGGAAAGACTGAGAGAGCTGGGCCTGTTTAGCCTGGAGAAGAGAAGGCTGCGAGGGGATCTTATTAATGTGTACAAGTATCTGAAGGGAGGGTGTCAAGAGGATGGAGCCAGACTCTTTTCAGTGGTGCCCAGTGACAGGACGTGAGGCAATGGGCACAAGCTGAAACACAGACAATTCCATCTGAACATGAGGAGAAACTTCTTCACTTCAACTGGAACAGGTTGCCCAGAGAGGTTGTGGAGTCTCCTTGTCTGGAGATATTCAAAACCCACCTGGATGCAATCCTGTGCAACGTGCTCTAGGAGAACCTACTTGAGCAGGGGATTTGGACTAGATGATCTCCAGAGGTCCTTTCCAACCTCAACCATTCTGTGATTCTCTGATTCCATGAAAATGTGCCATAAAGCCATAAAGGTGAAAGCGGTATCTGCGTGTGAATGTAGTTTTGAGCTAGACATACTTCATTATTTGAATGATCAGCTGGTGACTATTTTTCTGAATGTTAATTTGGTGGTGTTTGGCTTGCAATTGCAATTGTTTGCATTTGTTAACCTGTTCTGTTTCCAAGAGTAAATCATATTTGCTAAGAACTTGTTAAGCATTTAGTTCTCCAACCCCTTGAATTCATTAAGTGAGAGCTAGAATAATCCATCTTCAGAGGGACAGAAAACAGCTTGCTGACCCACTGAAAACTGAGGAATTCAGCTAGATTCTTTTTTTAATTATTAGGGGGAAAAAATAAAAAAAAAACCCTCTAAGTATTATGCAAGTATATCAAGCAAGATGGTTTCTTCTTCTTCTCTTGCCCCCTGGGAAACAAAAGCACCTCTTCTCTGACATGTCAAATTAGCAGAAGAAATCTAGTATGTTGTTCTTTTAATGTTAGAAATTAATATGGAAGAACACATGAAGCAGCTGATCAGACTGAGTGAGAAGGAGATAAAGACTTTATTGAATCAGAAGATAGAAAGTGTCCAAAAGTATTTAACAACTGAGCTGCAAAATGAGCTGCAACAGTTGGAATTGCTTCTGGAAAACAAACTTCATGGGATGCAGACTATGGCAGAAATCAGCATCTTGGAGAGGAAGCTGGAATATCTTGCAACCAGGGTAAAGAGAGCATTTCAATATTTCTCTACAGCATTTGTGTGCATGGGGGGAATAGCAGCAGGTTGTGCTTTCTGAGCTTGTATGAAAACCAGCATTCATTTGGAAAGAGACGGGGGAAGGAGAAACACAGTAACATGCCTCTTCTGTTTCTTTTCAGATTGAAAGGAGTGTATCACTCCCTTTTATAAAGATCTTTATGAAGCAGGTCTGAATTTGCAAACTGAAATTCAGACCACGTTTAATGATAGATATGTTGATATAGGCACTACAGAATGTAAATAAAGGGATGCCTTAAAAAGAAGGGCACAGATGAGCAACTGAGAGGGGAAGCATATGATCTAAATGTAGCATCAGATCAGCTACAGTACCTTGTCTTGCCTCCAGAGGAAACAGCATGAAGTTTAATTAGTAAAGTTACCATGTCATCTAGCTTCCAGGAAACTTCAAATAGTTAATGTTTTGGAGAAATCATAGGAATGGATTCAACTCCTTTTTAATTAAAACACAGAGGTATTAATTATCCTTTGTGACCAAATGAATTGTTTGTTAAGCACTGTATTCATTCATGTCTTTCCCAAGCTCTAATAATTGAATTTTGTGTGTGTTCAGTTGGCACATCACACTGGTTGCCTTTTGAGAATGGTATTCACAAACTTCTGATCTAATGCTGTCGTTCTCCCCTTTATTTGCAAAACATATTTCTAATCACTAGTAATAATCAGAGGGTTACACACTGTTAAGCATGTTTTCTTATTTACTCTAGGAAAGGAGATGGAAGAATGCCTGAAGGCTGAGATTAGATCCAGTCAAGAGGAAATGAAGGCTTCATTGGACCAGCAGCTTATAAGTATCCAACATCTAGAAAAGCAGTTCCAAGGTCCTCTTTCAGAGTTGAAAACAGAGGTGAAGGCAGCTGTCAACAGTTTGACCTCCCTCAGAAAAACTGTTGTCTGTGGATTTGGAAAACAAAAAGGAGCTCTAGCAGATGCGCAGCAAATGAGTAGAGACCAGCAGAATCAATTGGAAGATCATTTAGCAAAATATGCTCTGGTTTGGAGATAAACCAGGGACTGGGCCCTCAGTGGGGAAAACTAGATAACTAGAAAGTGTAGGTAGGAGACGACATCTTTTGAAAGTTTCATCTCCTGTCCCACTGAAGCCTTTATGACAGAGGTCAGCCTGTTCTAGAGGTATAGATGAGAACTCTAGTGTTCAGGTCTACCTAAGCCAAGATCTCAAATTACCTTTATGAGCTGAAATTTAAACTTAAGTGGAAGTTGTGTCTCCACAGATCAAACAAAATGAACAAACAGGCAAACAAAACTCAGCTAAAACCAACAAACTTCTGCATAGGCATTTGCACTGAACTTTCTTTTCCTTCTAAGAATCACATAATCGAAAGCACCCAGAAGAGCTCCTCCCTTTTTGGACACCTATATGCCTCTCTCCCGCTAGCCAAATAGGTCCTCTCCAGCTTCGAAAGAACTGAAAAAGTAGCTGTGTGTAAATCCTAGCTTATCAATTAGCAGATAATCAGAGCCCCTTTAATACTGAACCACAAATGCTTCTGCTGTCTGCCTTGTGCACAGTAGTCTAGTGAAAGAAGCACTTGTGTAGGCTAAAGAGGTTAGCTAGGAATTCAAGAATAAATAATGAAACCTAAAGTTGACCCCTTGAAACCAAGTCTGCTTAGCTTATGAGGGATACCTTCCAGTTGCAAAGGAATAAACCAGGGGTTTAGTTCCTTCTCCCAAGCTTGGGTTTATATTTTCCTAGAGGCATATGGGAGGGGTGTATATATATCCCTATCCCTGTATACCCTAGAACCTACACCCTAGAACCTACTTGATGATTAGGCTTCTAACATTAGCTACAGAATGAGCATCAAGAGCACATACACAAAACTCACTTTCATAAATGTGTGTATACTCCTTCAGGGACTTCAATGGGGGCAGATGGTTAAAGACACCAGCCTCCTATCTGATCTGAGGAGTGAAGTCAGGTATCACTTCCAAGTCTAT